>NW_022989947.1:2659682-3083960 GCF_902827175.1 Gymnodraco acuticeps | reverse complement strand
AGAAGTAGAGAAACAGTTTTTACGGGACGCTGCCTGGCTTCCTATTCATGACACTGACTTTGCCTTCCAGAAGTTTCTCAAGTACGTTTCCTGTAAAACATTTAGTTATTATTGCTATAAGCTTTGACATTGTAATAATGAATGGTGGTTTGACAATAAACCCAATATGTTCTTTAGAGTATGTGCAAGTTGCAGTACTTTGATGTTGTAGACCAGTGTTTCTCAAACTTTTCATACCAAGGAGCACTTAACCAATAAAAAAACACTCGCGGACCACCTGACTCCACAAATATCCAAAATCACATCGTTTTTCTAGAACAGATTACAAATCGCCTGAATATGGTACAAACAAGTGGCAACATGTGGGATGAAGGTGTTGCGCGGGCTATATCATGCAATTGAAAGTGAAGCTCGCTCCATTGCGGAGATATTCCCGCGAGAGTGCGGAAAACTCTAATTAATTAATTAATTTAAAATGTGAAATGTTACCAATATACTCACGGACCACTAGGGGGCGCTCACGGACCACCAGTGGTCCGCGGACCACACTCTGAGAAGCACTGTATGTAGACAATGTAATACTTATACAATTTAAAAAACTATATATTATTGTAACGTATGCCACATCTGGCCCAGAATCAACCTTAGAGTAACCTATCATGAATCTTTAACCTTCAATATTTTATGTTGCCTTATAATATCAACTTGATTATGAAAGGAGTGGAATGATTTGAAAGTGTTTAGCTGCAATACTTATAAAAGATATTTTTTAAATGTATTGGTATCAGATATTAAATCAATAAAGTTGCTAATAAGTATTACCAATACTGACGATAACGATACTGAGGGTTCATTCAATTGGCTTGATAGGATTTTTCTTTAAATAATCATACATATCTGAATAAGATGTTGTATTGTTTTCTTCACCAGGGTGACCCAGAGAGAAGTGAATGTCAACTCTCTGATCCACTGCTCTCCGTCTGCTCTTCACTCGGGTGTCTCTGTCGTCAGAGATCCAACCACAGGGATGCTGCTGGACTTCACAGAGGTAGATCACATTATTGAAGAATCGATTCATGTTTGTTGTATGAAGCAGACTGTGTGTTACTTTGTGTTCTGTCTTTAACTCTTCTGTAGGTCTTACTGGAGAACACTAGCCTGTCAGCAAAGAACTCACTTTCATTCCAACGCCAACCTGGTCCTCCTGCAGAGAGCCTGCGAGGAAGCAACACTAATTACCCCTTCCTCCCCGGTGAGATTGATTGATTCAAATCATTTTCTCTTAATGACTTCCTTTAGATGCGACTGAGGTGTTTTCACATTGCATTTATTATCTAACAATATTGTTGTTGTGATGGTGATCTTCATAGGAGGAATGGAGGAGCTTACTCTGGAGCAAATCAAGAAGAAATCTGAACTGGAGGAGGAAATAGACTTTGAGAATGGTAATTTTTAAATGATTAGTTACAGTGTTGTTAGGTAATGCTGACACTTGTGGTTTTTTCAGCTCCTAATGGTTAGATTTGTCATTTTCTTTTTCCGTGTAGATTTACTCAGAGTTCCACCTGGACTTAAAGCAGGGATGGATTTCACTGACAAAGGTATCATATTATACTTTCCTAAAAATAAATCCTACGAAGGTTAAAAGATCATTGTTTAATATTTTTTTCTTTGTTTATTTGTATCCTGAAGAAGCCAAGATTGCAAAGGCAGAGGTCAACCTCATGTCCCTGCTGTCCACATTGGATATAACTGACCTGCAGCCTGAGGCAGAGGAGAAAGAGGAAAGCAAAGGAAGTGAGGAAGCTCCAAAACTTCCCAGAACAAACAGCCTGGAAGACCTGGGAGTTAAGGTGCTGCAGTTTGCTAAGTGGAGGTTTACTGGTGGTTGACTTATGACTTATCTGTATAGGGGTCATTAAATGCATGTTGTCTCCAACTCACTGTCTTATTAGATCGCAAACATGACATGATGTCATCAATAAAAAGAAAATGGCAGTCCAAAAAAACATTGTAGATAAACCACCGTATCATGCTAACAGAGTAATATCCGGCAAGCCTGTGTGCATTCATCAATGTGAACACATGTTTTTCTTTTACTTACATTTATTTAATTTATCAGAATATCTATGCTTAACATTTATTGTGCCTGTTGTCATGGTGAACAGACAGGAAAATATAAGTGAACGGGAGGGAACATGTTAATTTTGCGCATGTGTGATCGTGACCCTATGTAGAAATATGTGTAATTTGATTTATGGTAATGTCTTGCATATATTCTAGATGTAGGAAAATGATTCAGTATTGCTAATTTTGCAAACCAAAAATCAATAACAATGTAATGCACTCCTACAGTAAAACTGTCCTAACTATGTCTCCCCTCCTCTGTCTTCAGGATGTTGTGTCATCCTCGGCTCCCTCAGAGAAAGGGAACAATGACAAATCAAAGCCAAAAGAGAACCCAGAGGAAAATAAGAAATGGGCCATCCCTGTCAACATAAGTGCACCCTGCGATGATTTCTATAAACGCATCCCCAACCCAGCTTTCAAGGTTGGTGTAGTTCCGTCTAATCCAAAAATCAATCCACAGGTAGCAATAAGCTTGACTCGGACAAAATAAGTCTCAGGAAAGTTTGTTTGACTCTTTACTTAAAACAAAAGGTATCAAAATACAAACACATATTTTCACAGGTCAAAAAACGATATTGCTCTGTGCTTCTTTCTCCTTCTCACTTCAATCACCAGCAGCTGCCGTAGGCTTTAACGTCTCCTAATTACAAAACCTGCGGTCATCTATGACGTCAATTTGGCTGGTTTAAATAAATGATATAATAATGCAAATAACAAGGATTATAATATTCAAATATATCAAACTATACATTTTAACATATGGCTCCTACAGTTGGTATTCTAGAAAGATTTCTGTTTCTGTGTCTGTTTCCTGAATGCATTCTTCATACAGTTCCCTGCCTTTTTTTGTCCTGTTTCTCTGTTTCTGTGATGAATGATCACATGAAACCCCCCTGAGCTTCCTCCTGTGATAACTGATCTGTTTCTCTGCTCCAGTGGCCGTTTGAGCTGGACGTCTTCCAGAAACAAGCTGTTCTGCTGCTGGAGGCTCACGACTCCGTGTTTGTAGCTGCACACACGTCAGCTGGCAAAACAGTGGTGGCCGAGTACGCCATCGCTCTCTCACAGAAACACATGACAAGGTGTGTATCTGTTGGCACAAATTAATTTGGCCTGCCCTCAGAGAGTGTGCAAAGCTAAATGCGGATCCTCTAAACGTTTTTACTGGAGGTTTTTAAAGAGACTTGTGAAACTCAAAGTTTTTCTGAACTCAGAGGAATAGGGAATTATTCAGCCTTTCCAAAGCGCGGACATTTATTAAATATTGTTGCAAATCATTGGTTACGCTGGTAAAATGCAATTATTAATTATTAATTAACTGTTTTAATTACTTCATCAAGAAATGTTTCTTATAACACTTGATTAGTTTTGATAACTTGTGTTTTGAACATTTACATGTTACCTCAGGATTATACATTGACATGTAATTGTAAGATAACCAACCCTTGACGGTGTTGCCCTTAAGGTTGTCTACATATAAGCTTTTTACGTTCTTATCTGGTGTTTTCATAGGACCATCTACACCTCTCCAATCAAAGCCTTGTCCAATCAGAAGTTCAGAGACTTTAAGCAAACGTTCGGAGATGTTGGACTGCTGACGGGCGACGTCCAGCTCAGTCCTGAATCTTCATGTCTCATCATGACTACTGAGATCCTCCGGTACTCAAGCTGTTTGGAATAGACATCAAATTCAAGTTTCACATAAAATGGACAAAGCATGTAATCGTCTTGCTCTGGCTCTCTTTCAGGTCCATGCTTTACAACGGCTCAGAGGTCATCAGAGACTTGGAGTGGGTGATCTTTGACGAGGTTCACTACATCAACGATGCCGAGGTCAGCAACAACCCCAACTGCATTCTGTATTCTTTCACTGTTGAAGTCAAGAGTAACATTTTTCTTCTCTTCTTTTCACTTCCTTTTGTTGTTCCTCAGAGAGGGGTTGTGTGGGAGGAGGTTTTGATTATGCTTCCTGATCACGTCAGCATCATCCTCCTCAGCGCCACAGTGCCCAACGCTCTGGAGTTCAGCGAGTGGATCGGGTAGGTGCACTCAATATTAGAGAGCATTTGTCACAATAAGAGCTAAGCTACTAATATTAATGGCACTTTAAACATTTTCCTCACAGACGTATCAAAAAGAAGCATATTTATGTGATCAGCACAATGAAGAGACCTGTGCCTTTGGAGCATTATCTGTACACTGGAAACAGCACCAAGACTCAGAAAGAGATGTTCCTCCTGGTGGATCCTACCGGAAACTTCCTCACTAAAGGGTTACCACTTCTATCATCTTCAGATCTGTGGTTATCCTGTATATATTATTTTATTCTAGTAGTAAGGGTCTGGGGGGGATTGTTTAATGTAACTATCAAGATTCTTATCCTTCAAGACTCTGAATCAATTCACATTTTCAAAAATAGCAGACAACATGCACTTTTCCAGTTATTACCCGTCCCCTTGTGTGTTATGTAGCTTTTTCTGCATGTAAACGGTCTGCAGAGTCACAAATCCTCAAGTACACCCTGTAGCGAAGTAAAACTCTAACACAGAAAAGACCTGTCTGTGCTGCCCCAGAACGCCTCATTGGGGATTTCTCTTTTTCCATTGTTTACTTCTTGGGTATAGTGACGTAACGTAACGTAATCGGCAGACTTCCTCACACACACACACACACACACACACACACACACACACACACAACACACACACACACACACACACACACACACCACACACACACACACACCACACACACACACACACACACACACACACACACACACACACACACACACAACACAAACACACGCGAGGCAGGACGTTGCGAGGAGCGGGACATTTTGAGCTGGCTCACTGGTGTGGTGGCGGCGAGACACCGTGGAACTCAGCCTGGGCACACACAAACTCCCAGCCAGGCTGCGGGTGTGTGTGTTTCGGGCTGGGTTTCGCTGTCTCGCAGACGGCCACTGGGCTCACAGGGAGGGGGGGGCAGGAGCTCCAACAAGCCGTTTAGGACAGAGAGAATACACATACAATACAGAGCGACCTTGGGTCCCAGCGACCTTGGGTCCCTTGAAAGGCGCTATATAAATATCATTTATTATTATTATTATTAGAGATGCTGTATGAGAAACCAATGTGAGTTTGGAAAATTGCACAATATACATTTATTTTAGTAGACCTCAACAATGGAATTATGATTATGCCACACCACCTTCATTAGCAAACAGCAAACTGAATCCAAAATAAAATGTTCTAATGGGATCATGAGAGCTGAATGGTTCACACCTGTACATGTAAGCTATTTCTCATACACAAAGTTGTGTTTGTTGTTCAGGTATTACGCAGCTATCGATGCCAAGAAGGAGCGCACCAGCAAACATGCCCAATCTTTTTGGTACAAAAGGTACTTCCCACAACACTTCATCTAGTCAGGTAATTTCCATCCTTTCTCCTCCTTGATTTTCTGATCCAACAATCCTCTTGCTTCATGTTGTCATCCTCATTGTGTTTTGTCCCTGCAGGGACCGCTCGGTGTGGCTCACTCTCCTGCACTTCCTGTCCCAGCGGCAGCAGACGCCGGTGGTTGCGTTCACCTTCTCTCGTACAAGGTGTGGATGACAACGCCCGCTCGCTGGACTCCATGGACATGACCACCTCCATAGAGAAGGCCGAGATCCACTCCTTCTTCCAGAAGAGTGTGAGTCGCCTGCGAGGAGCAGGACCGGCAGCTGCCTCAGGTAAATAACGGTTGACTTAACCCTCTCATTTCCTCTGTTCAAAATGTTATGATACCTTAAGCCGTGTGTTTGTGTCAACCCAATATGTTAACCTTGATGTTTTCCTCTGCTGAGCTGTTATATTATCTATCTAAGCTGGAGTGCCTCTCATACATTAGTAGACTCACGCTTTCTTCTTTGCGGTAATACAGTTGGTGGTTGTACTTGGGTCGTAAAGAAGTGTTCCGACATGAAGTACTCACAACAAAGTGTGTGGATAATCTTCATTAACCAGGGAAGAAAGAGACATAGCTGTTGGGTTGTTTACAAATGTTCTTTGGCGCTTCAAGCCCCACCAACCAAGTGCAAGTCTAGGTCCAATATATTGGAGAGAAGCCAGAAATGTCTACGGTAGATATCTCAAACACTCGACAACTTGGCAAGATTGATAAATAGCAATACAGGAAAATAAAGTGAAATCTGTTGTTGGTGATTTTGGGGTGAAACTGTCCTTTTAAGTAAAAAAAAACAAAAAAAACATCCTTAATGCTGTATTAACACTTAACACAAATGTCATGTTTAGATCTTGCTCATGAGAGATCTGTTGAAGAGGGGGAAGTAGCAGTCCATCACAGCGGGATCCTGCGATACTGAAGGAGGTCATTGAGATGCTCTTCTCACGAGGTCTTGTAAAGGTGAGTCAGAGTAATTAGTACAGAAAAGAAGGTATCATATACCAGCACCTTTTATTTATTAATGTTGAAGTATCAGATAGTGATGTACTGGCCAAACCAATGTATCTGTTCCTCCTAGGATCACCTGCAAGTAAAGGTTGGCACTCATAAGGTTTAAAATAATAATCCTTAATGTTCCCTTCCTCTCCAAGGTGCTGTTTGCCACCGAGACGTTTTGCCATGGGAGTGAACATGCCTGCCAGGACTGTGGTGTTCGACAGCATCAGGAAACACGATGGGACCGGCTTCAGAAATCTGCTCCCAGGTTTGAGTTTCCCCCCTCTTTCATCTGAATTAACATTTGTTATGCTCTTTGATCTCTGGGGATGAATCGGATTTCAGGGAAAAACGGCAGTATTTTTTGATGTTTTCAACTTGTAATTTCAGGCGAGTATATCCAGATGGCGGGGCCAGAGCAGGACGGAGAGGTCTGGACGCCACGGGCACCGTCATCATCCTGTGCAAGGCTGGTGGGTTCATGAGATGGGAGACCTGCATGTCATGATGCTGGTGAGGGCCCTGTGTGTTTCAACCATCCTGTCACATGGGTTTATCGTTATGGTTTTAATCTCCTTTTGCAGGTTAAATTGAAAATAACTATAATATCAGAGTCTCCTGTTTCTTTGGCTGTGTTTAAAAGATGATGTTAAAGTTCTCCTGAAGCCAAAGTACATATGAAAGTTGTGTTATCACATTACATTGCACATTAAGAGCTATTGGCTACAACGGCAACCAATATTCACAACCTGACCCTCAAAGCTTACGGTTTTTACAGGAACCTTTAAATATGTGGAATCAAAGAGCCCTCTGCTAGCTGTTAATGGGAACTTCAGCAACACAGTTGAGACTACTTTATCACACTTTCTCTTGGAGAGGAATGTTTTAAGACCATTGTACACAAATAATTCTCCTGCATCTCTTAAAGGAGCTATTATCTTCTTGCCAACAATACAGATAGTGCTCCATCTTTCCAAATCATTTCAAAGCATGTTAACATTGGCAAAGTTGTTGACTTGATTAGTAAGGGGATTAGGAGCTTTAAATTATACCTACAATTGCAAACCAGCAGGAGAAAAGATTAGAATTTATTTTTTTAACTAATAGCAGAGTCCGGTTAACATTCAGTATTTTTTCTTTGTCAAAAAATCCCATGAAAATTCCAAAAAAGACCATTAATTTGTCCCGGGACTGGAAACACGATCCTATTTAGTGTCCTGACCTTTATTGTATTGACGCCATCCTCTTTGTCTGGCTCAGGGTAAACCCACCACCTCCAGTCCCAGTTCAGACTGACCCTACACGATGATTCCTCAACCTGCTGCGAGTCGAAGCCCTCCGTGTGACCGACATGATGAGGGAGGAGCTTTTCTGAAAACCACAGGGACATCAGGTAACACGTTTATTAAATTACAAACTGTATCGGAGTGTGTGTGCGCTTTCAAGACAAAAAAGGCTGTGGATTGGAATAAAATAAGTATCCCATTGTGGAACAATCATTTATCAACCCAATTATATATATTGTGCATGCTAACACATGTTAAATACTAAATGCTTTCTTCCTCTGTTTCCTCTGCTGTAGGCCAGTGAGAGTAGGATAAGCCAGATGAAGAAGACGCTGTCCTCTCTGCCTCCTCTGGACAATGAAGGCCAGCTGTCCGACATGCTGCCTTACTACCACACCGTTACAGAGCTACGAACACCACTGAGGCCTTGCAGGTAAAAACATTTACACACAACAGATATCATATCCTAACAGCTTTAATCTGCATTTTCTGTAACAGTTCCTTGCTGCTGTCTCTGTTTTCAGCGCGCTATTCTGGAGTCTGTCAAACGGGATGAAAGCTCTGTCTGTGGGTCGAGTTGTGGTGGTGAACAAAAGCAGAAATAAAAGCTATGGGAGTTATAATAAAGGGGTGTGTGTGTGTGTGTGTGTGTGTTGTGTGTGTGTGTGTGTGTGTGGGGTGTGTGTGTAGTGTGTGTGTGTGTGTGTGGTGTGCTGTGTGTGTGTGTGTTGTGTGTGGTGTGTATGTGTTGTGTGTGTGTGTGTGTGTGTGTGTGTGTGTGTGTGTGGATGTGTGTGTGTGTGTGTGTGTGTGGGTGTGTGTGTGTGTGGTGTGTTGTGTGTGTGTGTGTGTGTGGTGTGTGTGTGTGTGTGTGCGCGCGCGCAATATGTAATTGTTATACTGTCTTCAGATGCTCCAAATTACGATTTTCCAGCATTTATTAATACAAATGTAATCTTTGTCAGCTATATCCAGTGAGGATAAAAATCTCCTTTGTAAGGGGAAACCATGCTAAGATATCTGCATAAAATATTGATGTGTCAAGTCTCCAAATATTTAAGGAATTTAATCAGACTGTTTATTGCTGATAGGTTTTCTCTTTTTTGTTGTTGTGGTAATCTATCCTTTTTGCTGTTGTCATTGCTGTAGTTGTTTTGAAAAGAAAACTAAAGTGTCTCTTATTGATCATAGTATTATGTAAACCACTTCTTAACATTTTAACAAGTCTCCAGCACAAAAAACTAAAATATAATAAATGGACCTAGTAAACACCCAGTATGCCCAGGGCTCAGGTATGTGCATTCCCAGCATGAAGTTGGTAAGGGCTGAGACACAAGGAAAGACTTTAACATCTGCAGGAAGTGTTCAATGTTTACCTAGCCTGCATGTCTTCAGACACGTGTGAGGTTATCAGAGCCCAGAGTGGAAACCCAAACATGGAAAAAAAACATGTTCCTAGTGTTTCCTCCATCCGTCTCCTGACCATCTCCTCCTGTCTTCTCTCCATACCAGGTGTCGAATGACTCTGTGAATCGCACCTTCACAGCTCTTGCCATCTGTGAGAAGGGCAATGAGGAAGAGGAAGGAATAGGAAACAACAACTCTTTCCCTCACCTCTACAACACAGCTCTCTTCATACCTGAAGGTTGGTTGACGGGCAGATTGACACTGGTTTCTCTCATTACTTCTACCCATATGCCTTCTATACATTTCATTCAACCTACCAGTGAGTTGTAACAGATGTTTAAGCATGTGTGATGGTCCCCTTACCCCTTTTGTATTGTTCAGGCCCTTGCAGTCCACACAGTGCAGAAGTTAAAGCTTCAGGACATCTCAGCCATCCACAGTGAAAACCCTCAAGGTGATTCCTGACCGGATTATCGACAACTACAGCAAGAGGCAACAGCCACGATTCAGGTGCATGGCTTGACTGATTTCCTTATTACCTTGTAATATGTATATCTGTATTTGTTGTCTCAGTCATGTTTTATTGTTCATTATATATATCACAAAACCTATGTAAGTCTTTGTATCACACCATTGAGCTTATCTTTCTTGGTGTCCTTATTTTTACTATTTCCTTTTACCTGTCGTCATTAGGCTGGATCCTCCTGGCCAAGCCATTTCCACGACTACCCAGGAGCTCCTGCGATTGGCCGAGGCCAACCCTAGCGGCATGGTAGCCCTCGAACCCCGTGAACGACCTCAAGTTGAAGAGCGTGGATGTGGTGGAGGACACAATGAGGCTCCGTGTGCTGACGAGATAGAATCAGAGAGTTAAAATGAATAAATAGAAAAAGTTTGAAGAGAAGGTGTGTGTGTGTGTGTGTGTGTGTGTGTGTGTTGTGTGTGGTGGTGTGTGGTGGTGATGTGTGTGTGTGTGTGTGTGTGTGTGTGGTGTGTGTTGTGTGTGTGTAGTGTGTGTGTGTGTGGTGTGTGTGTGTGTGTGTGTGTGTGTGTGTGTGTGTGTGTGTGGGTGTGTGTGTGTGTGTGTGTGGTGTTGTGTGTGTGTGTGTCGTGTGTTGTGTGTGTGTGTGTGTGTGTGTGTGTGTGTGTGTGTGTGTGTTATATATGTGTGTATCCCTTTGAGATAAAAAATGATGACAGGGTTTCATTTCACTGTTTGTTAATTAAGACCACAAATTATTTTGTTCAGCAGTTGAATATTTATGAAGCTCATTAACATCATACCCTTACATAAGACACCCAACAATAAGCTCCCATTGTGAAGCCTCCTCTCATTTCTGCATCAGTTTCCTTTTATCCTCCCATTAGTATTCACAACAATAATAATATCAAACCGCCATAACATTCCTGCTTTCGTTATTACGTGTCCTGTCCTCGATGGCAGCCTCGCCTCGTCGAGATAAGATTTGAGACTGGAGCCAGTTGTTTCTATAATTACCCACATAGACTCATAGCTGGAGCTCATCGCTGTCTCACAGATACAGCGTATCATTTGAGCCTTCACACACACACACACACACACACACACACACACACACACACACACACACACACACACACACACACACTTACATCACAAAAGCTCTCATTACTTAGCAAGATAAGGAGCTCTACTTGCAGTATCGTAGTCTCCTCTCATCACTTTGGATTCACACTTTGAATGTGTCTTTGTGGGTATTATTGAACGCTGGTTAATGCAGTATTCTCCCATAATGTAAGTGTTAGTATATACAGTAATTGGACCTATGAGGGTTTATGTAATATATTCAACGAGAGAATCCTCTGTGCACTGAAATCAGGTCAAGTGCTGCAGTACTGCTGTTGTGTTATAAAGTTAAGTAAAATGTGTGTGTGCTGTGTGTGTGTGTGTGTGTGTGTGCTGTGTGTGTGTGTGTGATGTAGTGTGTGTGTGTGTGTGTGTGTGTGGCTGTGTGTGTGTGTGTGTGTGTGATGTGTGTGTGTGTGTGTGTGATGTGTGTGTGTGTGTGTGTGTGTGTGTGTGTGTGTGTGCTGTGTGTGGTGTGTATGTGTGGTGTGTGTGTGTGTGTGTGTGTGTGTGTGTGTGTGTGTGTGTGTGTGTGTGTGTGTGTGTGTGTGTGTGTGTGTGTGTGTGTGTGTGTGTGTGTGTTTCAGTTTGCTCGGGTTCAGGACAGGATGGGTGTGCAGGAGGAGCTGGACAGGTTGCTGTTCCTGGTGTCGGACCAGGTCTCTGTCTCTGCTACCTGAATACCACCAGAGGATCAAGGTTTGGATCAGATGCTCGACTCGGCTGCCCTGACCTGTTTGTGACATGTCTATTTATCAGAATAAGGTCACTTTCCCGCCCTAAAGATTGTGATTTCTTTGTTTAATTTTAAATCTCTGACCAAACTCCTATCTTTAAAAAGTATGGTTTAAGGTACATTTCTAATTATTTTTAAATGTGCATTAAATCTGTTTATTTGTATAGCACATTTAGCTTACCCTTTATACACAGAGTCCTACTCTGAGGGGGGACGTGTGTGTGTGCACTAATGTTCATGGAAATCTAATAGTTGTCAGGATAATCTTCTTCAACAAAAAAATTGGAGAACTATAAATATCATTATTATTTATCCATAGGGAGCCATGTGTGTTTTCAAAACTGTTCTTAGCAATCCATTTCATATTTATTTAAATATTTTTGTGTAAAGAGAATTGCTGAAATTCTAAGAATTTTAGGGATCAAAAACTTTCCAAGTAGGGCATATTTTTAATTCAAAGTTTCTATTAAAGTATTTAACTTAAACTTTGAATAGTCTGACATATGGACGGGGATGACGTCATAACCCTTGTAAAAATAAAAGGGTGTTGATATAGAATTAGATTTTCTTTTATGAATGAAGTTTCACATTTTTGGCAAATCCTGGTCAAAATCCAGGAAATATTGCCAAACCGTTGTCCTAGATCACCATTTGTCCTGTTTGCATAGATAACAGATATTGAGACTTGACCATGTTATTGTGATAGAAATGATTGAGGAATTAGCAAGTAGATGTGGCAGACGAGATATGATTTAAATCTGGCCTACAATCTTTTGAACCTACATTTTTTTTGCAGAAGATAAATACTATTTAGATTAATCTGATCCTGACCAAACCGCTCCTAAAGGTTAGTTTTCTCTCCTCAGGTGCTGCAGTCCCTCCAGTACGTGGACAGCAGCGGGGCGGTGCAGCTGAAGGGCCGCGTGGCCTGTCAGATCAGCAGCCACGAGCTGCTGCTGACCGAGCTGCTGTTCGAGAACGTCCTGAGCCCGCTGGCCCCCGAGGAGAGCGCCGCCCCTGCTGTCCTGTTTGGTATTCACGCAGAAAACACAGGTGGAGCCGCCACATTACCAACACACTGCAGGAGGTAAGGAGAAAGGAAGCTTTTCTTGCTTTTATCTCATGAAAAGCACAGATTTTAAAATGACAGCCTGATGTGTGTGTGTACTGACTGTGTGTAAGACTCTGCCTTCTCTGGGTGACTCACACACGTTGACACACTTGTACTCAGTTTAACATTGTACATATTTTCCCTGCAGAAAGGACAATAAGAGCACTTCACCTGACTCATCCAAGCCTCTCTCACTTATTAATACACTCGTCTGTCTCTGTCAAATTCGCCTCTGCTGTGTCGGTGTGTCTTGTGAACGGCCCCCTGATACATGAAAGTGCTTTATGAGGTCCTGAATTAGTGATGACCTGAGCTCTGTAGACCTGCCATAGAGGAGCAACGGTACATTTTGTAAAACAGATTTCTTGAACATCTCCAAGAGGAGAGAGAGTGATGCATTTAAAGGCTGCTTGTAAAACTAAAATCTCTCTTTCAGGCTTACCCTTTTCTTCTAACCCCCACCTCTCTCGTTCTCTTTGTGGTTTTTCTCTCAGGGTATCGATCGGGTGCTTTCAGTGGCCAAGCGTATTGGAGAGCTGCAGAGGGAGTGTGAGATACCGCAGACAGCTGAGGAGTTTGTTGGCCAGTTCAAGTTTGGCCTGACAGAGGTGGTGTACTGCTGGGCCAGAGGCATGGTGAGGTTTCACTCCCGGTTATTGTTTTCGCCAGGTGTAAGTCTGTGCGGACATAATGTATTCAGTTGTGTTTGCCTGTGTGTATCTGTCTGTCTGTCTCTTTCATTCAGAATAGTTTAAAAACCCATTGTATTGTGTGCCCCAGTAATAAAAGGCATTTCCAGCCAGGCTAACTTGTAGCACTTTAGTTGTTGCACTTGATTTAGAGTTCATTTAGACTCTGGTATTAACATGCAATCTGTATCTTGGTGAGAATACATACATGTTAACTAAATATAATAATAATTTCGGCCTTTCTTCACTTGATCCTGTCTTTAAATTGAGGGCAGGTACTTTCATAGTTTGTATTGGGCACAGAAATCATAGCTTAGTGTGATCTTAAAGGCTGAATATTTAATATCAACAATGTGAATGATGTTTTTACCCCCAGCAGTAGTTTTCTTAATGGGATATCTCAAAGGCAGCTTGGTTAGACTGGTTGTGTTTAATCGTCAAAAATAATCTTCTGATATCTCTTTTTATTGTTTATTGTTTATAATACCATATGATATCCCAAAGCTTGAGTTGAGGCTTATTATGTCTAATTATTTATTCAATATTAGTTTAAATAGTTTTATTGTATAAAATACTTAGCACTGGTAATTACATAATATTAAAACACATACAGACAGATTTGTATATCCCTCTGGATGTATGCTATAACACTTTATCTCCTCATCCTCGTGTTGCACCATGTCATGCCTCACCCTGCTCCTGTCTCGCTCCCTCTGTCCCGTCACAGCCGTTCGCAGAGATCGCCCAGCTGACCGACGTGCAGGAGGGCACGGTGGTCCGGTGCATCCAGCGCCTGGACGAGGTGCTGAAGGAGGTGCGCCAGGCTGCCCGCATCGTGGGAGACTCCGTCCTGGGAGCAAGATGGAGAAGAAAGCCTCCCTGGCCATCCGCAGGGACATCGTCTTCACCGCCTCCCTCTACACCCACTGAGGAGAAGTGTATTTTGTCTGAAAGGTGTTAGAGGGATGGAGAAACATGTGGGGGAGGTGAAGTGGTGGTTTATGTTAACAAGAAGTGCTGTATGTGCCTACAAAACACGTCAATGTTTACATGAAAATTCCTGACATAAAAAAGGGAATGATTTTAACCACCAGACCAAGGTAGAGACTGTGGGAATTAAATCTTGATTATAATTTATTGTACAGTAATAAAACAAATCTGTATTAAAACACACATGGATTGTGCCCACATATTTGTATACATAAAAAATGAAAGATGTTGAAATGATTTGCCTGCTTTCATCAGTGTAATTTCCCGGCTTCTCTGACATCCTGCTGTAAAGACCTCAAGGTAAAATGTGCCATCTGAGGACAACCTGCGTGAGAGGAGAAACTGAGGTGGTGTAATATCATGCAAGGGAAGAAATCCGTGGCTCTGTGTTGAGCTGTGATGGGTTGCTCCATCACAATGCGTGTGCAGTTTCGCAATCCGAACTGTCGCTTTAAGACAACGATAGCTTTGTGTCTGATTAATTCAATGTACGGCGACGCGTTAGTGGAGAAACCTTATTAGACTGCCGGCCGCACAGAGAGAGGGGATCACTGCGCGCTGCAACACAATTAGCCTCACTTAGGGAGAAAAACACTTGAACTTATAATAAGGTGTTTTTGAGATGAAGATATCTTGAGGATGGGTTGTTCGGAGTAAAACAACTGCATCGAGAAAAGAGGGATTTTCACGACCAGCTTTGGAGTACATCACAGAGGAGGACAGAAGATTGGAAGGCATGTCGTCGGAAAAACACGGTGAGAGGTTTTAATTGGGATGATCGGCCGTGTTTTGGAGCTTCATTGAGTCTAAAACCCTCATTGAGTCTAAAACCGTCTTTTATTTTTTTTTAAATGGAAATAATTTTCGCTTTTCAGGCTGACGAGATCTTTCTCCTCCAGCTCCCCCTGTTGTCAACATCTCTGTTATCTGCACAGCGGGTGCAGACCCGGGAGGAAAGCTTCATAGGGCCGCATAATGTATCCAGGGTGCTCAATGAGAGTTAAAAGGGTCATTTTCATGATTATATGTCAATCACATGTAGATTATTGATTACCTCTCGGCTTGAAAATGTAGCTACTTTTAATGATCTGCACATGACACGGTGCGGTTTATCCCGGATTTATTGTTATTTTTTCCTTTTCTTTCCTAGTCTCATTATCATTATTACGCACAAGCCTACGTACGTCTCTCCTGACTGTGAACATCCGTGTGGGTGTCCTCTGCGCGTGCACGTCTTCAATTGCGCGTGTTTAACAGCCTTAATTAATAATCATCCTACACGTCTGCGTGCATTACCATAAAATAAGCATTTTGTCTTTCCAGCTTGCTCTTCGATTATTTTAGAACGTTTAAAGCGCCAACTACCGATGGAGCTCAAACTGCAGATTTACAGTACAGAACAAAAGATTAAAAGGTCATAATGAAAAGCATTTAAAGTGGCCATTGATACAGTAAATGGCAGACTGTACAGGCTGCACATCTGCCTGTTGTCTCGTGTGTGGCCCTTTATCATTATTGCTGATTAAACATCAGTACCAGGCCTACTTTGTATTTTATAAGGATGCAGAACATTGCTTATCAATTTAAATACGGTAAGGCAATGATGCTTTGCAGATGTCTCAATGGGAATGATTTAGGTCCGTTTAAAATTCACTGAAGCTCAGTATTATGTTCTTTGTTGTCATTGTTCACCCTGCTGCTTCCATTTTTATTTTTTTTATTTATTCTTAGGGACAATGCACATTGATTACCATCACTGGACATGTTCCAGTGTCTGCCTAAAGGCTCGTTTTCTGAACTGGTGTCCCTTGGGCTGATGGTAAATTGTCCATAAAACAACAATTAAACACAGAAATTGAAACTTGACAAAGCAAAACAGCTGAAAAGGATAAAAGAAAGCTTAGTAGAGTAATGCAATGTAGGACATTTTAAACAGGCAGTTACACTAAACAATGTTAAGAAGAAAATCAGCACAAACAAGTTAAATGTGACAACACAACATCACATAATATTGCATAAGATGATTGAAGGGACACAATCTGACCAACACACAAAAACAGGGCACAAAGGGTATGCAGTTAATTTATGATAGCAGGTCCTTTGTTGTTGCTGTTGCTTTGTTGTTTGTTCAAGATTGTGTGCAAAGGAACAGTAAGAGTCACTTAAACATACAGTATATTTAATGGAAGAATGTTCCAAAAAGCTCTTATTGTAAAAGCCGGCCGAAAGATGTTTTCCTCTTTGGGACAGCTACAGTATGTCTTATCTAACCTGGGTTAAATTACACCTGCAACGTGTGCACACACTCTTAGTCACATGACTCTACAGTGTCAGCACATGCCAAGCTATATTCATTCATTCATTGTATATTCAATGTGCACATGTTTATTGTATTCTTCTGCTTCACATTCCTCATAACATCCTGTTTAGTCTGTGCCCTTGTACTTAAGTGTCACCATCATAATTAGAATAATTGAATGAGTGTTGGTTTTGCTATATTTTGCATTTAATGCATTCAGGTTGTGGAAGGGGATTGGCTGGGACTATTTAGCAATGCAAGTTTGAAAAAATAAAAATAATACCACCTAGTCTTGCAGCAGCTCTCTCCTATTGGCTCAGGAACCAGAGGGTTGCTGGTTCACGTCTCCAAAACAGACAAATAAGTGTGGACTTTCAGAGGTGCCGGTTCACCTCCTGGGTAAACGTTCAACTATCTCAAAAAAAAAAAAGCCATACATTACTCATTTTACTTTGATCAATAACACTTGATTTCTGTTTATAAATCAAAGTGGTAAACCATACCAACAAAGATTTTTAGTTTTGAGAAGATGGTCCTTTTTAAAATTGGAAATACTTTTTTTCAGACATGTTACTGTCTCGTGGAACCTATTTTAAGCTACAAATCCACCATTTCTCAGCTTCTACTTGGGATTCTGTAGCATTTAAACAGAGAAACACCAACATGTGTCTTGTCCTTCATGTTTGCCAAGCTGCTTGCCCTTTTAAAGGTGTCCCTTCCCTCATGCCAGCTCCTTTCCCCTCTTGTATGTTTCTGCTCCGCTTCCTGCTTGTGACAGAATCGGCGTTACGTAAAGATCGTCCCCAAGCACAATGCGTCATCCCTCATCACTCAGCTGCTTCACTCTCATCCTGTCCCATCAAATCCTTCCTCCTCAACCACGTCTTCTCTTTATCCTCACTCCTCATGTCCCTGTCAATCTGGATTACCGTGCACCACAGCCACTTCCTTGCTGTGAAAACACAAAACCCCCTCAGTCATTTTCAATGTTGACTAAAACAAAGAAGGAATAAGGATGCTTCAGACAGACAGACAGACCATAAGAGGACGTTTTTGACATTTCTAACCACTCGTAAAAAACGTTTATAATGGGAGAAGGAGAGAAAAAGGCCTTTCTTCTCTGGAGGTGAAAATGTCAATCACTGTCATCATTAGCACACAGACTACACATGTTTTGTGGAGGAGGTTGGAAGTCTCACTGAGGAGCTTTGGTCTGTGTAATTGTTTCTTCCCCTCCTCAGCAGTGAGATAAGACATCATTCATTCAACATGCACACAAATGTGTTATAGTGCTTGAGTTAGATAACATGCCCTCACTCTTACATCCGTTTATTTTCTTCCTCTGCCTTTTTCTATTTGAGAGAGGAAAGAACGGAGGGGGGGAGAGAAGAGGAGGCGAGGATGAGGAGGGGAGGCGGAGGAGGAGGAGGAGGAGGAGGAGGAGGAGGAGGAGGTGGAGGAGGAGGAGGCGGAGGAGTTAGGAGGAGGGGAGGAGGAGGAGTGAGGAGCTTCTTCTTCTTCTTCTTCTTCTTCTTCTTCTTCTTCTTCTTCTTCTTCTTCTTCTTCTTCTTCTTCTTCTTCTTCTTCTTCTTCTTCTTCTTCTTCTTCTTCTTCTTCTCCTCCTCCTCCTCTCAGGTCTTGATGACTCTAGCCGTCAGACCATGCAGCCTCCTCCATACCTCCCCGGCCCGCAAGACCCAAACGTACCTCAGCATCCCAACATGCAGCATCCACCCGGCACCCAACCCAACTACCCTCCTCCCCCTCCTCCCCCGGGCTCAGATGGATATCTCCAAGAAACCCAGTTCCACTGCGGCCCGATGGGACCTCAGGGGGCCATGCAGGGCTACTCGGTCCAGACCCAGGGCCCCGGGGGCACCATGCCTCACGCCCCTGTAGGGTACCTCCAGCCGGGCTACCCGCTCCAGCTGCAGCCGTGCACAGCTTACGTACCTGTCTACCCCATGGCATCGGTGAGTCAGAGACGAGCTGAGTGCTTTGAAAGATTTCACAGGTCTGACATCAGGCTGCTGCAGAATTACACCAGTCTCTCTTCAGTATACTTTGACCTTCTTCCCACCTCATTTCACAGCTATGTTTTCCACCCTTCACACTTTATATTACAGGTTGTCCTAATCATTTACAAGGATGTCTATTGGATAAAACATATATAGTTTGGTATAAAACAAGAGGGAAATGCAGACAGTGTTTTATTATATCCTAAGGTTGTTTTTGTTCTAGAAAAAAAAATCGTCTACTATTTCGTTGCAAAAATGTGTCTATATAAAAATGGTTTTTTAAACATTAAAAACATTTACATAAAAAGTTAAAAACACAATAGAAGATCCAATTAAAGGGACAAGCTAACTGGGGAACAAAATAAAACTAATGGTAGACGAGTACACCATGATTCCAGCTCACAATATAATAGCAGATCCAAGGACTGAGTATGCACTTTTTTATAGAACAAATGCTATATCATGCCCAGGACGTGAAATAAAAGGCATTACATCATCATCACGCAGCATTCAGCTGAAAACGAGCTAACCATGGGGGCTGAATTGGCATATTCTTGAACTTGCGCATTATTTCTTTTATGGATTGCAGTAACTATGCTTTTTATTATGTTATATTATGTGCTGTCATGTATGGTTGATATTCTTCATATGCTCTGTGCAAAGAATATTCCCCTACGGGCAATGAAAGTTTCATTTATTGCTTCATTGGGTAATTTCTGTCTGGGGAGGCTCTGTATTTTAATGAATTATTCCGAAGTCATGGTGATTCAAAGTGAATACATTTAGACTGAAATAAAAATAAATCTGATATAAATGGTTTCCCTTAACAGAACTTTAAACTTTGCAGGGGAAAATGCATCTATATTTTTTGTAAACTAGTACAAGAAAAACAGAAAGAAGAAGACGGCTTATCTTAACAGTTACTTGATGATAATAATGTTAATGCAATGTTCTATTTAAAACCAAAATGAAACAATTAGAAGGGAACATCATTTTTCCAAAAATACAACATGAGATGAGCGGATGTATACTTTATGTAAATAATATCCTGCTTATATTGTGTTTACAGAAAATTGGCCTTTCAATAGTATTTGTATTTGTCAGACAGTTAATAGATTTGTTTATATTCACGGTCATCTGTATATCTTTCTTACTCTCTAATGCTGATTTATTTCTATTTTGAGATGTTTCTATTTTAGAATTGTTTATATCTCTTTTAGTTTGTTATTATGTGCGATGCCTTGTTTTGTTTTATGCTGCTGCAACTAAACATTTTCACAAATTGAGATGAATAAAGTACATCTTATCTTATCTTATGTGAGTAGTCGTTGGTTTAGTAAAATAATAGTTGCAAGTACTTTTTTTTCAATAAAGCTGCAGATGTTTGTTTAGTAGATAAAGCCATTCACACCCACCCTGAAGTAAACAGGGGAAATTAGCCCCCAAAATGAGTCATCAAACAACTGAAAGTGATTTTGTTCTCACCACCAAGTACATGAATTGAAAGCAAGAGCTGGGGATTAATCCTCAAATTGAATACATTCTTATACGGTCTATGATTCTTTGACATTCCCTACCATGTTGCTTATGGAACTTCTACATGTACGACTCTTTGATACATGCCGAGACATTGCTCATGCAGCTGTCCTCTTTGACTGCGTCCCCTTGTCCTGTGTCTTTTGATATGAAAGTACTTTGTAAATAGCTCTGTTATTAAAAAGCTGTCATACTTACTGTCTGTCTTTTCCCTCCCTCAGGGTCAGCCCTACATCCAGGCGGGGGGGGGCCACCCTGGGATCCCACCCGGACAGATTCATCCCATGCAAATGCCCCCCGGCATCACCCTGATGGACCGCCGGCCGCCCCACGACTACCTGCCCATCGCCGTGCTCACCACCGTCTGCTGCTTCTGGCCCACAGGCATCATTGCCATCATCAAAGCAGTGCAGGTTAAAAACACTTCATCGTATTTTGTGATCTCTGAGCTTTATTAACATAATGCCGCCTCCACCAGGGAGACTTTGTAATGTAAATGCATCTTTGAGTCATTACACCCTTCCTTTTATTTTCAGGATTGTACCTGCCTAAAGAATGACAGTGATCAAAACTAAATATTGTAGGCTATCTAGAAAAGTCAGATCATATTTCTTTTAGTCACACTTTTTGGGGAAAACACCCACATATGGGAGACACATGGGCGGTGGAAATGTCCTGCCATTACTGGAAGACTGTTCATTCTAAAGCAATACTTATTTCATGCATCACATGACCTTGAGCTACAGTTTGATGAAAATTGTTAATTGCAAAGCGAATCAACATTATGTCTTATTTCCAGGCAAATTTTAATTATTCAGTATTGTATTGTCAATCCAACTTATTTATTCAAACCGTCTCCATTGGAAAGTCTGAAGAGCAGCAATGCATTGTGGGGCATTTGAGTTGCAAAGTCAGCTTACATTTCATACTCAAGAAATACTTGCTAATGTAGTATACATCCGGGCATACACAATATCCACATACTATATAGTTGAAATGCTCTTCATACTAGGCAAGGCCAGGCACGTTTATTTATATAGCACCTTTCAAAACAAGGCAATTCAAAGTGCTTTACAAAAATGAAAGACATTAAGAGCATTAAGAAACAGTGCAGCAGAAACATATTATAAAATGTCATTTCAAAACACTCATTTAAAAGCAAAGATAATAAAACATAAAAAATAATAACACAGGTACATGAATACAATTTACAGTGCAGTACTAAAAAAAACTGCTTTTCCTGACAAAGCAGGCGGGTCTCTGAGGTGAATTACAAATGCTGACAACGTACAGTATGTTTTCAATACCATTAAATAATGCACAGCCGGACATAAAAGGTCTACAGGAGAAGTAATCTGTCACTGTAGGATTTATATTACACATTTAAAGAGAATTTATCTTGACTCAGTGCACCAGCATTACACCTACAGTGCATACTTTCATCCATATATTAGGACCTCAGCGTACAACATACCCCATGTTGTATGTTGGTCATGTTTAGTTGAGCGTGATGTGAGAAATGTAAATATAGGTCTGGTGACTCTCAAACCTCGTGATGCCTGTTGTTTGCCACTGTAACGGCAGACTGTGCTGACCAACATACACAACACACAGTTCTCATTACGTAACTGCACCATTGTCGGTGCAACGGGGTAGAATGGATTTTTTCCTCTGGGCCTGCTCAGCTGGCTTTGAGTTAAGTTGAGCTGACAAGGCATGGACCCACCGGTCTGAGCCGTATATGTTGTTATGGTGTGTTAATGTTGTGTGGAGTGGCCTCTTTCTGCACATTCAGCCTGTGCTGCAGTGAAATCGATCCATTCATGGTGCTTTATACTCCCTCCTGCTCCCACTCGTGCATCTTCTTGTTACATAATCCTTATTTCTCCTCTCTCCCACACACCCATCCCCTCCCTCCTGCCTCACTTAGGTGCGCACGGCGATAGCCAGAGGGGACATGGTGACGGCGGAAATAGCCTCCCGCGAGGCTCGCAACTTCTCCTTCATCAGCCTAGCTGTTGGTATTGCCTCCATCGTGCTGTGCACCATCCTCACCGTGGTCGTCATCATCGCCTCGCAGCACCACGACGAAGACTGGGATCCCTAACTCCTCGCAGTGTCAGACAAATGGAAATCATGGCGTTTACATAGCTAACTACTCTCAAGCGTTTGGAGGAAATAGGAGCACTGAGAATGCACACAAACTGCTATTGCATCGCTGGCACACACACAGCTCCGACCTAACCTGCTGCCATCAAACACACGACCAAAAACAACCAATCACAGCTGATGTTCAAACGCCAAATACAAGCATCTGTCAAATGAGGCCCAGTATTTCTGTTAGTACAGCGAGTGCTTAATATTTACACTCTGAAATGAGCTGCAAGAGGGAAGCTCCTTGTTTTAACAATTCATTTGATGCCCATTAATTCATACATAGGATGTTAGGTAGCTACTAAATTGGACCCAGATTAATTGTTTTTAGGATAGTTAAATGCCCATTTTAGTCTTACAAGTACATTTGTTCTTCTTTTTTATAGTGCCATGTTGAAGCAGTGTTGATTTGCAGAGTTGTATTATTGCTGTTGTCAAGCTTATAGAAAGTGTTAAACGGGGTGATCAATACACATTTAACACACCAAATGGAGACTGGACTGTGTCTAATGTAATCAAACACAGAGTATTTATTTGAGATTCATTGTTTGTATGTTACATGGACACTTAGGCTGGATGAGATGATACATTATTTATGAATTATATGTTTTTTTATTTATTTAAATATCTGTTATGTATTAATTTATTCAATGCAACGACTTTCTCTGCTCTCATTTACATTATATCACTAGTTGTTGCAGCTATACAACACTCTGAAATTGGCTTAAATTTGATATCTGATGGTGATGCACTTTGTGGTTACAAGACGTTACGATGCAGCTGCTTACATTCATAGTTTTATAGTGCATGATAAATATACATTTAAGCTAAAGGGGTGTCCAGTGCAATAATAGCTATTGGTGGGAATATTTCCTAAAGTACAAATGTGAGGTACAGTATTTTAGTACAAGCTACTGTCAAAATAAGAAATGGAGACAATTTAGATAATTGAATTTTAGGTTTGCAAACATTATTTTGGCAGTAATTTAGAAATGTATTTGCCTATCTTGTGTTGCACATCTCTTAGCTATTTAGTCTCTCAGACACTGTATGTGAAAATATAGTGCACCGTTAAACTTAAGAGGCAACATAACCCTGCATGTCATCCTCAGTTTGTCTCCACTTGTCTTAAATATTGAGGTTTCACTGTTGTAACAAAACGAGTCAGGGTTCATGTCACAAAAGAGTGTGGTCTCCAAAATGAAGCAGCAGGTGTGCTGTTATGTATAAGAGCGAACATGGCCGTAACGTTACTGTATGAACTATGACCTGAGGTTTCTGGGGTTATGGGAGGAACTGAAAATGAATGTTTCCAATAAGAGAGAGATACATTATTAATGCCTATACTGTATTGTAGCACTTTCCGCTCTTTGAAATCTTTCCCTCTCTGCCTCTATCTTTTTTCCTATCAACATGAGTTATTGGACCTATTCATATTTCCCTTCTGCTCCCCCTTTTTCCTCTGTTGGTCCCTATGATGATGCTATTTTTAAAAGAGTTGTACAGAGATATTTAAAATGATGTTTGTTGAACAAAAACAGACAGTATAAACACAGTTTATTCAGTAGTATATATTATGTTATTGTTATTATTGGCAACGGCATTGCATTTGATTATCACGTATGTATTATATTAAGTAAATCTGGGCACATATTTATCAATCTTCTAAAAACTACAATTAATATTGCTCCTAAAAGCCAGCTTAGTAACAATACCGTTTTGTGAAGAGACTTCCTCCTTTCTACAGCCTGTAACTTTTATTTGATTGATCACATATATGTACAGATACCAGGATTTACCCAATAACTGCCTTATTGATTATTATTTAAAAGAATAGATTAGAATTTTTTTATTTTCCAGCCGAGGCAGGAGAATTATCTTCCATCTCACCTTAAAAAACAATCAATTTTACTCAGTGAGTAACATCGTTTTTTTTCTGTCAAAACATGTGATTTAATAATTACAGAATTATTCTGACTGTTCAGATAACATATTATTAATAGCTGAAGACTTTCTGATAAAATTGCTTTTATTAACAGTTGAACTTTGTGGGAATTATGCTTATTCGCCATCTTGCAGAGCATTAGATGAGAATATCAATATGACTCTTTGTGCGTATCCATCCATCGTCTACTTAAAAACTAATAATTTAAATTAGTAAAATTAAGGTTTTTCTTTCTTTGAACACTTAAATGAATACTTCACCTACAAAATAACCAACTGTATAATTATTCACTGTTTTACCTGAAGTTCTTTAGGAAAAGTTATTTTCTTTTCACGATAAATGAAGAATTTTAGAAGCCGGAGAAGTTCTCATTTAAGCAAAAAGAAAAATCCCTTTTAGCCGTTTGATAAATAAACGCCCTGTGCTAATATGATTGACTGAGTGATATTTCAGTGTTAAAAGAGTAAACGAAGCACAGTATTGTTTAGTATTATAATTGTGCAGAGGGCTCTGACAGTGAGTGTGTGTGCATAGAGTGATTCTTAGCATATCTAGTTTATACAGCACTAGGCTTCATCTCCCTGTGTGCTTTCTGATGTGACTTAACATAGCTGTTTATACACAGCTGGGAGATGTGTACTTCATTTTTATTTTTGAAATTATTATTTATTGAGCTTGTAAACGCGATGGGTTGCTTGTTTCAAAGAGCCAGAAATGTCCTGTGTACATGTGGTTCTCTTGAGGTTTATTATTATAATTATGTTCATGGCTGTGTTGCACATGCGTTAGTTGTTTCTGACTTCAGTTGTTTGAGTAATGAATAAAAGAATCATTTTTTGGTTGTGAACGATACACTGGTGAAGACTGTATATTTTGTTTGTGTCTGTTTTCCCCCTCTCCTGTCTCTCCATCCTCTCTGTGTCTCTGTGGCCTTTCCTCTCTCGTCTCATCACTAAGCTATTTATAGTTGCCCCGGTTTTTCTCCCTCTCTGTCTCTCTTTTGCCTCCCTCTATCAGAACATGAACTACAGTATCTCTCACTATCTGCTGCTTAATCACATTGTGTTTTACAGCGTCTCATTTTTCCTACATTTCGCTTTCATTGCTTTTTGGTCATCATCTTTGCAACAATAGGATTTTTTTGCCTTCCCATCCAGGAAGCATTGGTCTGTCAGAACGGTCTATCACTTTGATTTGAACTGATATATCTTGATAACCGTTGGATGTAATGTTTTTTTTGTGCCGGCATTCATGGTCCCAAGAGGATGAATAATGACTGTCTGAATTTTTTACAAGCGCCACCATGAGGTTGACATTTGTGGGTTAGAGTGCAATGTTCCGTTAGGCCAAGGAAAGGTTGACATTCGATGTGTAGACAAAGACGAGAACAGAAGCATGAAGGGAGATAAAAAGATTTCCCTTGATGAAGCTGGGCAATGATGCTGAAAGCAAGCTAACACGAATCGTTGGCTTTAGTTTTGTGACTATATTCCCTCAAATGTCAGCAACAGAAGCTAAACCAGACTGTGTCTTTTTCTGTGTTCTCACACCTTTGATTTTATGTGTGTAGTAGGAGTAGATACCTATGCATTTGTGTGTGCAGCATGCTGCAGGTTTCTCCCATATTACCCATCAGTCCCGGTGCTGTTGCCGAGGTGACAGCCCAGCGAGAGAGCTGCAGGATGACACAACACACAGCGAGGCAGTCAGCGTGGCTGACCCGGGAGAAGCTGGGTTCTGTGATGGAGGAGAGAGGCGTGCAGCGCGAAGGCCAAGTTAAACGATTCAGAGATGCTGGCTGTCCTCGGGAGGCTAAATGGCCATCTGTGATTCTACACACACAGGCTGGCTCAGCTCCCACCTTCAGTATCTCCATCAAACCTCTTTCTATTGGTTGTATTGTTTAGGCCCTCACTTTTTTCTGATAGGATTCAACTACAAACCAATGTTTTTGCTGAAAAACAAATGTAAAATAGCTACAATAGCCTCTTGAGACCCGGAAAAAAGGTTTTAATATTTAGAGCATCTATTTTTAGCATCATTTGAATTCCAGAGAAATATCAATACATATTTTGTTCTCAATATTTTTTTAATATTTATTTAAAGATATGTTTCCTGCAGTGGACATGGGGTAAATATTTTCTACGAAACACAGATTACAAGGTTCTATTTGGAAACTAAATGGAAATTAATTTTCAATTTGTTAAATTACAAAGTACTTCTTCTAACTTCACCAATAAATCAACATGAAAAATAGTTCTACAATTAAAATCCAGTGGAACAATGAAAGTAAGTTCATACGTATACTCAAGTATTGTACTTATATGGGGAATTTTAAAATACTTTACGTAAGCAGTTTACTTCATACGAAACATAAAAATGCATCAAATGAAACTGCTGACAAACTGACAATAAAAGGTCAGAAGATAAAAGGATTGAAAACAACTAGTTTAATTTGTATCTTATTATGAAAAGTAACTTTAATTACAGCTGTTTTAATGTAGTGCTACTTACGACACTTACGACAAACTGTACTGAAGAAGTATTAAGTAGCATGAAATAAAAATACTAAAGTACCTTAACATTGTACCAAGGTACAGAACTTGAGAAACTATACTGAGATACTTTCCACCACTGCCTTCAGCTCAACCATAAACAGACATACTAAATAATCTACTGAAAATCAAATCACAAGATTTTTTATAATATTTGTGCAAATACTCAAAACATCAGTAACTAAGGCCGTGATTGTCATGTGTACAGGAGTGCAAACATTGTTTTACAGCGTTTGGCACAGTGCAGGAATTGTTGGGAACAAATAGACGAGGATCCAGGTGATGCAAACACAGAGCTGGTATAAGAAAAACATCAGTACAGGCGCCTGCAGACTGGAGTGTGAAGCTCCAAACAAGTCCTTCATTTAAGGAAATGATCCAACAAATCAGTTTGTCTCCAGAGCATAGGTGCAAAGTAAAAAAAAGTCACGCTCCATGAAGCAGGTTTGTGTTATCGAAGGATCTGCTTTTTGATGTACTGGCAGAGGCAGAGAGGAGCGGTGGTGCAGTGATTCCTCCGGGGCCGGAGGCGGTGGTGGGTCGGTCCTGACAGCCGCTGGGACACCAGCAGCTTCACGTACGCTGCACTGTAGGTCATCAGAAGCTGGTAGGCTTTAGCCTGCAAAGAAGAGTATTAGAAGTCTTAGTAACCTTCTTGATTCAAAATATTAAAACATAATGGCTATTCTTATTTACAATTCCATTATCCAGCCATTTATTTGATTGTATACTGTATATAGCTTCACACTTCTGAGACATTAAACTGTCAAGCTTAATATGATTGAACTAAAACTTTTACAGAGACTTAAACTAGCTCACACACTTTGAAACTCTGAAACAAACTAAACTTAAATGAAATCTAAAAGTAAAAAAATATTTTAAAAGTAATTGAAGATGAAACATTTTAAACTTTAAATGTATGCGCAAACCTAGCTGCTTTTTTTTTTTTTTTTGTACGCTGCTATGGACAATCTGCAATAAATGCACTATGGACAATCTTTCACCAAAGATATTGATATTGATGCGACTGTTATTTTGTATATATTGATTGTTGTGTTTTTTTATCTTAATGTGTGCATATGTGTAAATGTGTCTGTTGATTGTGTATAGGATATACATATTTTATACATATTTTTATACATATCTGTATATTGTATAATTTTATTTTTGTATTCGGCATTGTTGGAAACGTCATTTCGATCTCTCTGTCTGTACACACAAACTGAAAGATTGACATTAAAAGCTCTAATATGCATTTCCTCAGTGTGGGAACAAATACATCTTTTAGCATCCTTTACCTGAGCAGGTAACGACTGGTCAGGGATGAGGCTGTAGTTGGTGGTGACTTTGGCAGCCTCTGGCGGGCTGGATGGAGTACTGCTGCCCGTGCTCTCCTGGCTCAGCAGAGGCCTCTGTTCATCAGGGTCCTGCTCCACATCTGACCCTCCAACCTTGAGGTCAACCGCCGTTTCCTCCGTCACAAGGGCCAGATGCGACATTTTCTTCTTCAATTTGTTCTGGTGAAACACCAATGCTTTTTATCATTTCCTTCCTTCTGCCAAATTGAAGCTATGAAATCTGAAGCCACCCTTTAAGGAGTAAACTTCTGTTTTCCTGAAGATATGGAAATGGTTTCTATTGATCTCAGGGAAGAATTTACATTGAAGTACAAGAAAAAATCAATAGAGCAGCAGGTGAACAAACTGAGGGACAGATGTACTCACCTGGGTGTCATTCACCACAAAGCTGCGCTCCTCTAAAGTTTCAGTCAGTGCCCTCAGACAGCGGGACATGTCCCAATACACAAAAGACAGCTGCAGAGAGGTACAGAGAGACGTATAAGACTTTATCAGAGGCTGCCAAAGAAAATAATATTCATCAATTTAATGTAATGACACACTAGCATGATTCAGGACAACGTAACGACCACAAACATCAAGTCAAAGTAATGTGTGGCTTTAATTTCTTATATTTAAGTGTATATTCCATACAAAGTATATGAATACATTGTTGGGAAATGCCTGGAAATGTGGAAGTATACAACGTTTTCTAGATTAGTAAAGGGTTTGTATTTGCTTTGTCATTGTTGTGCAGTTCTGCCTGCTGAGACGTTATCTTAATTGCAATCTTGCTGAGTCATTTACCACATGTTTCTTTTGTGTCATTCTTCCGTCCCTCACAGTGTTATAAATAATCATGTTGTGTTTGTATTCCTTTTGTTCTCCCTGACAGGCAGAGCAAGTCAGAATGTAAGAAGTAAGTAAGAAAAGACCAAAAGTTAGTACAATTCTGGTACATTTAGAAACCTTATTTTCTTGCAGTTTGAGTTTATTTATAAAACCAACCTGCATGTTTCCTGAGCAGGACTGCACCCAGTCAACCACGGCCACCATCAGCTTGTGTTTAACCAGCCTCTCATTCACCTGGATTAACCGGACGTCTAAATTCATGTCAATCTGACACAGAAACAGACAAAGAAACATGTTTTTAAATTAATTATTTCCAATTATAAGTATTTAATTTGATCTAAGTGTATTTGTGTCATTGGGCAATACATGCAGTCAAAACCAACACAACTATTGTGTCTATATTAATTACATTACCGAAATAACTTCAGATCCAAACTCAGATGTAAGTTATTGTAAATGTGTCAATGTTACTGTAAACATGGTATCAGACCCCGCCTTACCTCCTTGTTACTGCAGTGGAGGATGAATATTATGGCAGTGGTGAGGAAGATAGAGACCAGGCTGACAGAGAGGCAGAGGACCCAGTAGTCACTAACTGTGATAAAGACGTGGAGGGTGGAGAACACAGCGCACCACACCACCAGATACAGCACCTGGTGGAGGAAGAGTTGGTGGTTGCTAGTATTAACCAGAAGTATAAAACTGGTCTCATTTTGGAAAATATGCGTTGCAGTTTACAATTTGTATTTGAGTTTCTTACAGCAAACTTCATTTATACAGACTTAGAGAACTTTAATATTGATTGATCGATTGATTGGTTGGTTGGTTAATTTAATTATTGACGTATAGATGTATAGATTGATAGGTTGATTGATAGGTGTACTGATTGATAGGTGTATTGATTGATTGGTTGATTGATTGAGAGCAAGAGTACTACAGAAAGTAGCTTAGTAAGTAACTATAGTTGGTAAGATTACACAGAAACCCAGACAATCATACCGGTGCCATTAAGAAATGGAAGAGGGCAGAGTTGAAAACCATGTATCTCCTGACTGAGGGAACTTCCAGAGCTGTCTTCAGAGGAGCCTCCATGTCTTCCTCTGGAATCTAAAAACATTAGTAAGTAAATAGAGATTAAAGTAAAGATATCTGAATGTTATGGTGCCACAGTGGGTCATATGTTTGTGTTGGTATCTGGGTGTTTTCTGACCTGAAAGCCATCATTCTCAAGTTTGGCTCGGCAGAGAGACAGATCAAAGCTTGGGTTTAGCATCGAACAGCTGGGCATCGCCACAACACACTGACCTGAGACAGAGACAGAGAGAGAAGACTTTAAACCTATATTTTTTATCAGCCAGTGGTAAAAAGATGGGCCAATAGTCTTGCGCTGACAATGCTATATCTTTACAAAGAATTCTGACATAATGCTCAAAAAAATAAAAATGACATGACTTTATGTCTGTTTACTGGTATCTATAGTCAGGCAGTTAAATCCTGTGAGCAGTTAAATCCTGTGAGCAGTTCAATCCTGTGAGCAGTTCAATCCTGTGAGCAGTTCAATCCTGTGAGCAGTTCAATCCTGTGAGCAGTTAAATCCTGTGAGCAGTTAAATCATGTGAGCAGTTAAATCCTGTGAGCAGTTAAATCATGTGAGCAGTTCAATCCTGTGAGCAGTTAAATCCTGTGAGCAGTTAAATCCTGTGAGCAGTTAAATCATGTGAGCAGTTAAATCCTGTGAGCAGTTAAATCCTGTGAGCAGTTAAATCCTGTGAGCAGTTAAATCATGTGAGCAGTTAAATCCTGTGAGCAGTTCAATCCTGTGAGCAGTTCAATCCTGTGAGCAGTTCAATCCTGTGAGCAGTTAAATCCTGTGAGCAGTTAAATCATGTGAGCAGTTCAATCCTGTGAGCAGTTCAATCCTGTGAGCAGTTCAATCCTGTGAGCAGTTCAATCATGTGAGCAGTTCAATCCTGTGAGCAGTTAAATCCTGTGAGCAGTTAAATCATGTGAGCAGTTTATTACCATTTGACCAGTTGGTTCTGTTGTTGTTGGACTGCTCTGACTGAGCTTTGGTTTCTCTGACCTGCACATCCATCTCACCGTCCTTCATCACGGAACAAACATTGTTCTTGCTCTCCATCATTTCAAATCCTAAGGAGGAAACGAGCATATCAGAGATAATCTGAGATTAACATTATAAAGCTTCTGTCTGATTAATAATATAACATTTGGAAATTGAAAGTTTGGACCAAAAAGAGGTAATTAAAATCTTTCATAGAGCTCTCAGGACCTGAAACCTTTCAATAAAATTAAAATAAAATCCATGATTTTTGTTTCAAATCAGGGAAAAAGAGAAAGTTTCATGTGACAGCGGTCAAGCATCACTTAAAGAATAACAGTATACCAAGAAAAGAATGCAACAAATCTAAATCCTGTGTGTTACAAATGTAAACAGCATGACATTCAATGTGACTGTGACTGACACAGTACAAGTGGACACATTGATTATTCCGTGCTTTTGTGTAGAAATGTGAAGGAAGGACATCTTTACTAAGTTTTTACATTACTAAATAATGTGATAACTTGCATTTACAAGTAAGTGGTAAAACATATTACGAACATGTTTTGCAATTGAGAGTAAGTAAAAACTAGTTAACTTTAGCAAGTTAGCAGAGCAGTTGAAATAGTTAGCTACAATCATGAATAGTTGAAAAATGTATCTAGCCTTAAAGGTCATTGATACGCATTTAGCTAGCATTAAAGGTCATGTATAAACAGTTTAAACATTTAACTGGCATACAAATCTAATGAATTTCCTGTTGAGGTAACTACCAACAATGGTGATGAAAACACAGTTGAAATAGTTAACTAGCATCAAAGGTAATGGAAAAACAGTTGCTAGCATCGAAGGTTATATACAGTTTATATATTATGCCATCAGCAAAGGTTATGGATAGCAGTTGAAATAATTGATAAACAGCCCTCTGGAGTCTAAGGGTATTTTCTCGATTTTTAGATGTTTTCTTAAATCACCTTTTAAATGTATTTCTTCTAAAATGGCACCCATGTGTTACATATAAAAAATTTCAGGACAATCTCTAGTATTGCTATATATGCAAATTACTCACCTTAGAGCACTGTTTGATGAGATAAGTAGCTCAAAAGCTTAAAATTTGACATCCGATTTTCAGAAAATCTTCAAAACTCTTGTGAAAACACAAATGTACTCATGTGATCGAATTGTTTTGGTGTTTTAGATTTGGTTACCAAAGTCTTAGGATTACAAAAGTAGTGAAATATTTGAATTACACTGTATATAAATGTGTTATTCATGTCTAAAATGAAATTTTATAAATTCGAATTCTGAGTAAAACAGCTGTCAATCACTCTACTTTCACCACAGCAGGGACTGAGATATATCAGGACTGAATAATGACTTCATCTTACATAACAAGGTTCATGTGATGTGTAAAAAAAAAAAGAATTGAGCATTAGAACTTTTTTTTTCAACCAACAATTTATTATAATACCAACAATGTATATAAATATAACTGCAAAATCTCACTATTTACAATATTGAACATCAGAACTTTTTTTGCTTCAACCAACTATTCATTATACACTGACAAAATGATCCTTCCTCCAGTAGTCCAATACATTGTCCAGTTTCAGCAGTTTATTTATAGAAATCCTCTACAGTCAAGTCAGTCCATTTGTAGGTTTTACCCTTTCCCATCTCCTGTGCAGCCCGCTTGTTTGTGTTGGTACAGAGTGTCTGTACTGTTAGTGCACTGAAGAACAGCTTGAACAGGTCAAGAGGTTTGTTTGATACTGTTGAGCTGAGCTGTGGCCCGGGTGTGCGAGCAGGTTGAAACCTGGAGACAGGGGGAGCAGTGTCAGGGTCTTCGCCTGTCTTCCAAGACAGTGGAGCTGGCTGCTGTGCAGGTGGGGGTGATGGTGCATGGGCAGCTGGTGGCTGTGTGGGAGGTACGTGTGCTCTAGAGACCTCTTTGCTGTCCGGGTCGATGGTGATGGCTGTGGTGGAGCTGAGGTGTATCTTGACCTCGTTGCAGGCAGAGATGGAGGCAGCTGTCGTGTAGTGCTTGGTGGGGATGGCAGTGGTGAAGGCCCTTCTCAACATGGTGGCAGGCACAGCTGGAGGCTCCTGGATAAATGTCATCTGTGGGCTGCTAGGCCCAGGCAGCTGTGAAACCTCTCTGTAAAACAAATAAAAATGGTGGGACAATAATTATTACGAAGTTCCTTCCACACACACACACACACACACACACACACACACACACACACACACACACACACACACACACACACACACACACACACACACACACACACACACACACACACACACACACACACACACACACACACACACACACACCACACACACACACACACACACACACACACACACACACACACACACACACACACACACACACACACACACACACACACACACACACACACACACACACCTCCCCATTACTGTATAGCACTCCCCACAAATGGCAGGCACACATATAAATAAATTAAATGTCTCCGTTGTGGGACAAATAAAGGATTATCTCATGCATCTACACATGTAACCTTACTTATACACACCAAAATAACGTTTACACAGAGTAAACGTTTACTAATCAAGAGTCTATTTTGTCCCGAGAAAAAGTTCATGAGGGGAAAATAAAAAGGTTGATAAATCCATTGTTCATTTTCGCGGTACTCCTCACAAAATGGCAAATGCACTACAAGTTATATGTACACTTACCCATCCTCAAATGGATCCCTGCTGTCCCTGTATTCTTCTTCTTCAGAAGAGTCGAAGCCTTCAGGTTCTGATGAGCCATCTTCTTCACTGCCACTCGCGAAAATAAAATCCAGCGCGTCCGCAACGGTAAAGTTCCTTCGAGCCATTTTCTCTATCTTCTTCACAGACTAAAAGACTGAAACTGATGGGAGACACCTGTTATATATTTTTTATTGGTGGGTAGGTCCTTAGATTTCTAGAGTGTCCATTGGTCATTTCAGACCGACATGGCTGCCGGCCGGCCGAGATGTCCTTGACTGACACACAAATCCACCAATCACACACAGTGTAACGCCGAATCAAGCTGCTTTGAGCGGCAATATTGGCTGCTGTGCCCTGGGTACAGTCTCACAGGAGATACTCTTGAAAAGCTACGCTTCTAGCGATTCCGCAGATATTTCTACTCCTTACAAGCGAAAATCTATGATTAAATACGTAAATAAATGTGCACTTGGACTCCAGAGGGTTAAATACTTAGCTTTAGTTAGTTGAATTTGTTAATTAGCATCAAAGGCTTGATCAAACATTTCAAATGGTGAGCTAAAAGTTATTTATAGTTGAAATGTTAAGCTTAAAGGTCCCATGTCATGCTTTTCCGGTTATTACCCGTCCCCTTGTGTTATGAAGGTTTTTATGCATGTAAACGGTCTGCAGAGTCAAAAACCCTCAAAGTACACCCTGTAGCGAGTAAAATTATGAATAAACTGTTGGAATAGTTGCAATGGATTACATTTATTGGTTTAACCGTTGAGCTAAATGTAATGGATAAACTATTAAAGAACTTTGGTGAAAGTAGGCCTAATAGATTAGCAGTTGAAATGGTTAGCATTATTTAAAAGATATGGTTACATGGTTAAAAAGTCCAGTGTCTGCCACTACAAGAAGTAGGCCTAGCTGTTCAAGTAAGTAAGTCCTAAACACTGATTATTCTATTGTATGAAGCATATGTTTTGACTTTACCCACATTTATATAAATTAAAGTGTTAAAAATAATTCAGTTTGTAATCCATTTATTTAAAAAAGAAAACATGAATGGTGGATTAGGGACCAGGCCAATGGGTTAAACCTGTTACTCTTGAAGAAACAGAACAGTCATGCACCAATGTCTCTTTCTAGCAAACCCGATCAGATGAACCATAGCCTCTCGACTCTGAAAACATTTGCAGTTTATTTAAAGAAAGGCAGGAAACCAGATCACTTCTGCTTTCCGGACAAGTGTTATTTACTGCAGTGACATGGTGATGGTGTGATCGGCTGGCAGAGGCAGTAGATTAGGAGGCTGTTGTTTATTTATTCAATATATTCAGTTTAAAGAAGTAGATATGCATTTTATACTTTATAAGGCTTTATAGTTGCCAATATCTGTCCTGCATTTAAAGAAAATGTCCAGAATGTCATGTATTATCATTGCAGTGCAGCTCAGCCTGTTAATGGAGGATAAGAGCTGTGTTTGGTCATGACTCTCCACAGCACATTTCATGACATAGACAGTTAGTTGTTCTATTTAAAGTAATAGCCAGCTCTCCTTCTCCCCTGCCTGCTTGTGACAACACCACATTTTAGCACTGAGGTGTAAACACTCAATGCTCTACTTTATATGGCTTTCGCCCCTGCAGTATAACCGCTTTCTCTGCTATTATTCTAAAATGTCCACTTCCATACTTGTAAATAAAGTAATACGGACTGTGGCCCTATTTATCATTGCCTGTTTATACTACACCTGTTCAGAAGGAGATAAAGAAAGCACAATATGTCTCATACATGTGCAAGAAGAAGGCTGTGTTCAAATACAGGCATAAGTGTTACTTCTCGATAGAGGAAATAACATTTACTGTATTTCTTGAGCTTATCAGTACAAACGCAACTGACAATCCCTTATCTTAAAATTGCATCTTGGTTTGGTTATGTGTTGTTATGCATACTGCTGAACTAAATAAGTGTGTATATGTGTCTATATAGTGCAATTCTTGCAAACAAGAAATTCCCAAGATCTTTTTTGTTACACTGATATTTGCTGGGATGCCATACTCCGGACACTTAATCCCCCACATTGTTGTTAATGTTCATGCAATCAAATGCTCTCATAGAATTTAAGGGTATAGAAAATAGGTGAAGGACGTCACATTTTAGGGTGAAAGGTTCATTTAACAAGCTTGATTTTTTTCTGTGGCTGCCCGACATGTTTCATTGGAGAAGCTCACCTTTAAGACTGTGAGGTCTTGAAACCAAACCCAGTATAAGTAAAACCAGAATGTCCCATGATGAATTACATACCTGCATTGTCAACATTGTGATGATTGTATTCCTTTTTCAGCCCATTTCTGTAGTAGATCCCTTGAAAGTAACCATGTCTTGCTTACAGACCGTGTCGTACTTTCACACTGAAATGAACCCTAGCAGAGTTTCTTTCTGACTTCTCTCTTTCTGTTTCTCCCCGTCTCAGCGTGTGACTCAGATCAGCTCGGCCTCATGACTACAGGAATGTGGCTTGTGGTTCACAGCTCAACACCATCAAAACTAAAGAGAGCAAACTGTTATATGTAAGGCGTATTAAGATGGCATATAAAAAAATGTCATGAGGTGGAGCTTGTGATTCGTCTGCCTTTTGTTTGCAATTATTGAGAGTTTTATGGTGTCCGGTGCAGCTTTACTGAAACTGCCATACATTAACATATTGTTATGGATCATTTGGGGTCATGCAAAATAAACAAATTATGTCATGCATGTTTCCCTTCCGCTTTGTGAAGGATTGAAGTCTATGGCTGCTTCTCAGGTCGACTATTTTCATTTCCTCGCTCCTCGGTCCTCGGTCTCACCGGAAGTTGATTTGCCTGCGCCATCTTGAGTACCGTCCCATGGCTCTTATTTCTGCCGGAGGACCGAGGATCGAGGAGCGATAATGGAGAAGCGATAATCGAGGAACCACCAGACCATCCTCCGATGAAATCCTCAGATACTCGCCCCGCCCCCTTACTGTGTATCGCTCACTGATTGGACGATGCAGTGCATGCACTGATCTCATGCTTCTTGACATGAGAGCCGTTTCCCAGCGGAGTGAAGAAAATACATGAACCTCACGGGAGTCACTCCTCAGTTTATACCGTGTTTTGTTTCAATTCCTGTTTCATTTAGTTACACATATGTGATATATCTGAACAACAAAGTGGTCAAAAATCATTTTATTCATTTGTTGGAAACATTTTCATGATCGCTTTTTTCGTTTTACATTTTCATTTATTGTCATTTCCATTCAGTCAGTCATTAAGTGCTATTAAAATGTTAATGTACTACATATCCACACAAACAAACAAAGTGTGCAATCCAATGAATGTTAATCTAATTGGGTTTTGATAGATAACATATCTCTTTTTCTTCTCTCAATTATTTTATTTCTTTTGTGCACTCTAATCAATATTAATCAAACTATTGTTCGTTTATACATTTTAAGAATGGCGTTTATCTTTTTTGAGAATGAGTTCTTATTTTATTTTATTTATTGGGATCTACAACAGATGATACAAATGTTTGTGTCAGTAAATGCAGGGCCGCCCCTGGCCAACTTGGGGCCCCAAGCGACATTGTGAGATGAGGCCCCCCCCCCCCAACCGACAGGAGTGAAACATTTTTTTAAAAAAACAAAGTAGGCTACTTTACAAATATAATTCCTGTTTATTATTATTATTATCAACACAATTACTTTTTTATACAGTGAGGTAAATGGTAAATGTATGTCGTTCAGTATGCGTTTACAGGTGAATACGTCTGCATTTCCTGACAAATACTAGCCTCAAAAAGATTTAAATATAATTAATGCAAATAAACTACTTCTACTAATAATAATAATCATAATCAATTCAATAATATAAATACTATATTATTTTATTATAATATAGTTGTAATATAGTCAAGACAAAACATGCTTATGACATGCTCAAAAACTGATATTTCTTAAATCTGAAACTAGGCTTGTTTGAGACAAGCAAGAACTGCACAGTTGCGATCAACGTCTTGCTAGTGCGTTGCATGATGGTTAGTCATTTTGTCCGACTTGCTCTGGAGGCTCGCCTACATGAGACGTTGAAATCTCGCGGGACAAAGACGCCTGCAGCCTTGAGAGCGAGGCGCGGCGGCACAGTTCCTCTCCACGGGCTGCAGAAGCGAAATGCTTGATGGGAAACAACTCGCCGGTATCTCGAGCTGAGCGCTCATTGGTGGTTTTTACCCCGTGCTGCTGATGAAACTCTCCAATTGGCTCGGCAAAAGTTTGTTGTTGTTTTGTGTCAGTTTTACGTCACCACATCCATTCCCATTTTTCATCATTGTTCAACAATGTTTATCATCATGAAATTAATATCTATATATTTTATACTATACTTGCACTGCTTACCGTTTTCATACTTTATATATATCTTAGCATATTCATACACACTGTTCATACTGCTCACAGGCTGATATCTAGTGTATTCATAGCCCTCACTGTTTATTCATCATTCAATTCATTCTATATGTTATTCTGTAGATTGTGTTCATTACTTTTCACTTTACTGCTTGTTGCACCTGGTTAGAAGCTAAACTGCATTTCGTTGTCTCAGTACCTGTAATATGTGCAATAACAATAAAGTTGAATCTAATCTTGAGCAGGAACAAATGTATTTACTTAGTACATATCTGACATTACTATTAAACACGTGTGGATTCTTTATAAATGCAAACCGAGTCAAGCCGACTCCGGAGGTGGCGGTATGCACCTTAAAGTTGTTTGCAATCCGCCAAAAAAACGAGAGAAGAAGAAGACGAAGCCGACTCCGAGCTGTCCGACTTCAGGCGAGCTTTTTGAGACCTCCCCCGGCTGCAATCGGCTATTCTCGTCTACTTTTGAGGCGAGCCGCAACGCGTCTCAAACAAGCCTACTGTCTTTTCACCGACATCTCTTCACCTGCACAAGTGGCCGTATCAAAGCCGTGATTGGTCAGATGTCGATTCATTGCAACGGTGTCGGATTACAGACGTGCTCCCCTTGTCACCTCTCACTCTCGCGGGGGGTGCGCGGAGAACTGCGCACAGCAGCTGAGACCCTCTGGGCGGGGCCCCCTGCGCAAGGCGGGGCCCCATGCAGCCTGCGTGATTGGCCTGTAGGCAGGGCCGTATCCAGGATTTCCTAAATACCGAGGTCCAAACATGCTAGGGGGGTTTGGGGGATACCCCCCGAGATTTTGGGGATTTTCATGATCTAGTTATGGTGCTTTTTAAGTCCTATGGGGGGTCACAAATTGGATAATATATCGATTTCAAACCATGTCAGTGGGCTGACAATGTCAGCATCAATTATTTTGAAAGTGTAATACATAATAAGAATCAGTTGATTGTTACTATTAATGATCTGGACATGCAGAAGAGGCTAAAATGATCACAAAACATTGTCAACATCAGTGGCGAGCCGTGACTTTTATACCTAGGCCCTCTGACCCCCACCTCTTCCCTCGAGTTATTACGTCACAGCGTATACTTCAGCGGAATATCAAAACAACGGCCCGGGGTGCAAAACGCATCAATGAAAGCGACCCTCTACCACACAAAACAACACCTGTAAATAACCCTATTTGTGTTCTTTGAAATTGAAAAGGATATTGCATTGTGTTTGTTACTTTCGTTGCAGTTGTATGTCTTAAGTGTAATTTGGCATGCTTTTATTTTGAAGGCGAGTTAACGCTGTTGACAGGAAGTTGTTGTTGCTATGGAAACAAGAAACGTTTCACAGCGGGCGGAACTTAAAGTCCGTGATAATAACACCCACCCATTTAGCGGGAAGATATGATTGGTCAATTGTACTGTCATTTGACATTACTCTCTCGTTCAGTTACTATAGCGGGGCCCTCTGTGAATTCATAGCTGGACCGCCTGGACGTCCAACAGCTCCTCTCTTCACAGTAACTTGCAGAGACGAGCTTCTTTCATTTAACTCTTCACATTCCAACATAAACTGAATAGGCAGATTCGAAGGATTTATTTCTTTGGAAATGTTATTTTAATTACAATTAAATCAAGTTATTTTGGTAAAACTAATGAAAAATATAACTAAAAAAATATATAATTTGTTTTAATGTTTTTAAATATTATTTTGTAGAATATCTTAGGCCCTCACAGAGGGCCCTGACGGCTCGCCACTGGTCAACATTCATTTTCCATGTCTCTCTCCTTTCCATAACCTACAGCCTCTCTTCCATCTTATTGAGTCTCTCTGTCTTCTTCCTGTTCATTACTCTCTCTGTCCTCTACGCTTTCTCTTTGTTCAATCTCTCCCTCGTTGTTCACTTTTTGCTCCTCCTCACTTGTCGCTCCCGCCAGTGAATCAAAAGCAATTCAGCAATTTAGTTCATTTCACTTGTTTGTTTGCATTTTTTAAAAATGTAAATCTGTTTTGTTTGATTCTCAAAAGAGAACAAAGATGTAAGCAAATTGTGTTTTATACAATTGTATGTTATTATGACATCATAACTGCAATAGATGTATGTTTTAAAATTATGCCTATTGTAAATGAAGACTATTGTTATAGATAAATAGATAGATATGGGGTTGTTAAGCCTACATTATTTTTGTGTGACTGTACCTGCAGTTCCTCCCTGACTTCCATCACTTTCTCTCTCTCTCTTTCTCTCTGCCTGTCCTGTCTCTTCCTTACCAACGCTGAGCTTCGACTGACTGTCTTTTCATTATATCTAAGTCAGTGTAAAAAGAAAACAATACAATGTTATATCTTCAATGTTTTACTCAAATTGAAATAAAAGAAAAGCATTACAACGTTTGTTAAAAGGTAATCCTTCTGACATTGGATGAATGTAATTAACTGTAGCTCTCTAGCTAGTTTATTCACGCAATTTAAACCAAAGTATAGCCTATACTATAGCTGCAATATAAGTTAGTGTGCATGTTGTCGGACGTCCACTGACTAACGTAGAGCGTTCACACAGGATCTGCTGCTCATATGATGTCCTGATGAACAGAAACACAAGTAGCCCGCTGGACTCAGATCTCTAGATACCTCATCACTCCTCCGCTGCTCCGGTACAAGTCCGGGCTGCGGTGATTTGTTGATACATGTCGTCTTCTTCTGTTTGCTTTAATCGAGGCTACTTAGTTATGCAGCGCCCCCATGGTCAGTAAATGGAAGTACTACAAAGAACCCCGTTTAGTGTAATTATTTCACAAGTTTTGTTATACACAGCTCGGAAAATATTACCGAGGTCCGGACCTCGGTGACCTCAATGGTAGATACGGCCATGCCTGTAGGGAGGGGCGGCCCTGAGTAAATGTGTACTAACAGAGGCGGGGGTGTGTGTGGAAATAACGGGGACAGAGCTGGCTGCTGTCAGACGATCAGCTGTGCAGCGTCATCACAAACGGACGTCGCTTCACGTGACGCTCCGGAGGAAAGGACGTCCCATTGCTCTTAAAACTAATTTCCCTGCTTCTCGTGGTTCCCTTGCGTCCCTCCATGCTTCCCTGGTGGGAGGGACTAAACGCAGGGAAACGACGCAAGTGAGGGAAGCAAGGATTTCATTTAATTGACCTGAGAAGCAGCCTCAGTCGCGAGTGAGCCCTCTATGTAATGGCCCACTTGCTGGCACCCATGTTCTTTTGATCCCCCAATTAACCCACACACACGAGGAGCAGGCAGATATCATATCAGGTAACACAATTATCTTTATTATAAATTAAGTCAATAGTAAGGGACCATATCAGCCAAGCTTCTCACATGGAAATGTATCACAAGGCCAAGTAATGCAGTGCCTATAGACCACCCCGTCATTCAGGCTGTTACCCCACCCCCTGCTGGCCGGAGGGACTAATGGTACAACGAACAGTAAAATATCACAAAGCATGCAAATAACGCAACACATGACACTTCTATTAGGGAATCACTACACACATGACACGTCTATTTAAAGAAAGCACTACACACATCACACAATGCACATGCTCTCCCACTCACTGGCCGCTAAGGAGTAAAATGGAACAGTCACTGGCACTGGTGGGCAAATGACAACGAGTGGCACTATTTGCACCCCATACTCTCCTTGTTCATTTAACCAGTGACAGCCTGCCAAGACATGGCCCGAATTAAAATAGTTATGGGTCCGCTCTCGGTCAGGAACACCTCAGACCGAGAGGAGTTAAAAGTTATTTCTCTCACCCTTCCTTTAGCGCAGCGTGTTTCAATACGGAGCGACCCCGGAATCTGGTCGGAAGACAGCAGTTGGAGACTTGGCGTGCGTCTCCCAATAGGTCGGAGCGCGTCCAACTCAGATGCGAAAGACAGGAACTTGAGGACGTTGCAATGATCAGGAACTTGAGTGCGTTGCAATAACAGGAACTTGAGTGCGTTGCAATAGACAGGAACTTGAGTGCGTTGCAATAGACAGGAACTTGGGAGCGTTGCAATTCTGCCTTCAACCGACCCGTCGATCAGCGGCTGGCAGCCGTACAGCAAATCGCAGTGCAGCAGAACTTCCACAGTGGACCTTCGCCTCACGGTCGCTTCCTCGTCGATCCGTCCAGAGCCTTGCTTCCCGTTCCCTCTTTACCTCGTAGCTTCACCTTCTCCGCTCTCCCGGTAAATGTCCCGGCTCCTCGCTTTAACCAACCACCGGCCAATCCACGTAGCTTCCTGGAAGGCTGGGCAGGCAGCAGCCAATCACGCTGCCCTCATCCAGCTGATTCACACCAGCTGCGACAACACACATACTCCGCCCACCTGACAGGCTAACCCTTTTATGAATGGAAACACACATTTGTCCTTCTGCTTAAAATACATATACACACACACAGTAAATATAATGCATCATCATTTGACATACAAAAATCCCATTCCTACTGGCGACATTTCCCCCCCGATATTGGTGGTCGTCCCGACTACCCCTTAGACCTGGTACCTTTGTGGAGGCACCCCAAAATGTAGACGCTGCGACCTTCTCACAGGGCCTTGTCCTTCCCCTGGCACAAGCCCACCCTCCAATTGAGGCTCAAGGTCCAACTGAGCTGAGACCTGCTCTAGTTCCCCAAACTGCTCTGGCTCAGGCACTAGGCCTGGTATGACTGGAGTAGGCTGAGAGTCCCACCTAGCTACAGGGGCAAAAGGCAACAAGAATACAGGCTGTTTAGGCTGGGAATCAATTTCCTGAGGACACACCTGAGACTCAGTCCATAATCCTGCTGGGCAGGGACGCAGGTTGTTGCGGTGCATCGTCCGTATCGGTCCTTCCTTCCCCTCGGGCCGGATACTATACACTGGATGGCCAGGCCATACCTGTGAGACAACAACATAGGGAGAAGGCACCCAATGTGGTTCCAACTTGCCTCTGGCTCTCCGTCTAAAGTTCCTGATCAGCACCCTCCCTCCGGGCAACAAGGGGATAGCATGGGCCTTTTTATCATACCGTGCATGGTCCCAGTTCTGCCTTTGCTTGGTATGAGCTCGTACCCTGCTATACGCTTCAAGCAGTGTCTGATGGTGTGTTCTCACCCAGCCATTCATTGTTCCCTTTTTCTGTGGGGGGACAACACCTACACACAGATCAACAGGCAGTCTGGCGTGACGGCCAAACAGTACAAAGTAGGGAGTCAGTTTAGTGCTACAATGTACAGTGTTGTTGTAAGCTTGAACTAAAGCTGGCAGCTTTTCCCTCCACCGTACCTGCTCCTCTGCACCTAGTGTGTCCAATAATGACAACAAAGTTCTGTTGAAACGCTCACAGGCCCCATTTCCCTGGGGATGGTATGGGGTAGTGCGGCTCTTTGTACAGCCATACAGTTCACAGAGCTGCCGCATTACCTCAGACTCAAAGGCACATCCTCGGTCCGTCAAGAACCTTTCTGGGCACCCAAAAGGCTGGATGAGGGCGGTCCACAAATGTCTCGCCGTCGTCTGGGCTGTCTGGTCCTTGGTGGTGTTTAGAGTCGGCGAGGTCCTGATAATTTATTCCGGTAAATTACTCTGACCTACTAATTGACCTGACCGAAGTTGTTGAGTCTATGTAAGTTTACTGTTTGGCTCAGATCCACCAACGTCAGCAAGATCTCACCTCTATTAACCCCCCGAAGAACCAGGTTCAATTAACTGCTGTTTCTATTCAGACAACTCTTTTTTAATCTGTTTAAGGGATCCTGAAGGATTTTGATATCAGTAAATGGAGTGTGCTCCTACCTAAGTGTGAGTGTGGCAGGGTGCAGTCTTACCTTTTAAGCAGGAGAGGAGAGCACAGGTGTCTTTTAAGTTATCCCAGTCCAAAAAGGTGGGATCAGTTTATTTGAAGAAAAATAGGTCCAAACTAATACAGGGTTTTTACCTTCTCTCTTTACAACATTATAATCATACTAAAAAAATGGTGCTGTGATCATGTTCAAATATGAAACTTTAATTCACAGTCTTACATTTATTACCAAAATGTTTAATTTCAACTGCCCAATTCAGTTGTGACATTTTAAAAATCTCCCGATAGAATTTAGAGGTATTTCCTCATAAAAAGACCGGTGTCAATAAAAATCTGAATTCAAACTTTCATTTTCACCCAATCAATTCACATCAGGTTCATACCTTTTTTCCGACACAGACGGCGGGTACTAACATTCAAAAACACACACCTATCTCCCGGAGGTATTTTGGAGGAAGATCCTCACGGTGGCGGTTACTAATTACGAACACACTCCTATCCGACACAGATGGCGGGTACTAACATCCACAAACACATACCTATCTCCCGCAGGTATTTCGGAGGAAGATCCTCACGGTGGCGGTTACTAAATCACAAACACATCTCCCATCAAATCATTTCACTCAGCATTCCAACCAAGAAATTCACTCAGCATTCAAAGAAATTCACTCAGCATTTCAACCAACAAATTCAGGAGATATTTACCAAGTTTGAGAGAACCTTACAGAGAGCTATTAACCCAGCTCTGAAGGACAAAGCCTACCGGGAGAGAGTTTACCAGGGGAAACCCCCCTCTCTCTCGCGCTCTCTCAAAAAACCAGTCTCTTTATGCTCAAAAAACTGGATCGAAACCCCAAAGCACCTCCTCCACACCCAATTTGTGGAAAACTGGGCATGGCCTCTAATGTACAGGGCTGGACATGACCCGACATGTTCCATAGCTTATGGCATAAGACACACCTTCCCATGTTTGTGTAAAAAGGACATGACCCCTGTAGGATTTGAAAAATATTATTCTCGTTTATGACAACCACCTTTTTGAGGCCTCTAATGTGTTTCTCCTTAAGCCAGGAGCCCCCCTCCCTGTGAACTGCTGTCAGAGGAGAGGGAGAAAACGGCCTACTCTCTTATCAGAGACACCCATAACTCTTTTTAGGCTGTACACTCAACTTAACAAACCACTTGGTTTTGTTTATACTGTAACTATAGAAAAACCTAAAATATGAAGTATTTTCATTGTGGGTTATACAAGAATATAATTGATTATAACTAACTTTCGTTTTAAGTATTAAACATACTATGAAAACTCTCAACACCCTCTTTTCAAAACGCAAAGTTATCAAATAGCAACAGATACAATTGTAAGCATACATACATTCAAAAACCATTAAGAAGCATTCTCATTATGGGTTTATACAAGAATATGATTGATCATATATGATTTATAATTAACTTTCGTTTTAAGTATTCACTTCATATGGAGATCTCAACAGTGGGCACTGCCACAGCATACCTGGAAAACAGATCTGTCATAACCAGGATATACTGGTGGGTGTCGGTTGGCCGTCCCAATGATAAATAGTCCAGGGCTACAACCTCCCATGGGTAACTGGTAGGGGTGTAACGGTTCACAAACATTTCGGTTCGGTACGTACCTCGGTTTTTTGGTCACGGTTCGGTTCGGTACGTTTTCGGTACAGCAGAATTTTTTTTCACAAAACAAAACATATATATATATATATATATATTTCTTATTATTAAACTGTGAATAATGTATTCACTCAAATAAATACAAAATATAATAAAATAAACATTAAGGTGCAGCATTTCGATGAACTGAAATAATCTGTATTTGAACTTTACTGTACTAGTACTCACAAAACATAAACTATTAGTTTTGGGTTTTTAATTATTATTAAACTGAATATTCACTCAAATAAATACAAAATATAATAAAATGAACATTAAGGTGCAGCATTTCGATGAACTGAAATAATCTGTATTTGAACTGAACTAGTACCTAAGCAGCCAGTTTGACATTATGACTTGCTTGTTATTGTATTTTCATGTTTTTTTAAAGAAAGATGAACTTGTCCACATTGCTTGCCGAAAGGGCAGATCTGCTGGCACTAATAATATCTCCTGCTGTGGAGAACACCCTCTCTAGGGACAGAGGTAGCAGATACAGCCAGGTAGCGCTTTGCTAACATGGCAACATAAGGATATTTGGCGTTTGTAATAGCTTTGGTTCGGTCTGAACTTGTTGCGAGTGGTGGAGGCTTAAATGCTAGCGGGAGTTGGGTTTGCACTTCAGTCTTTTTTCTTTTGGTACCGGTGATATTCACGTTCGAGTGATGCCTTTTCAAGAGTGTGCAAGTTTGATGTATTGCCAGCCGCGTAACCAATTTTAGTTGAACAATGCCGACAAACAGCTTTGGTTCGGTCCACCTGTCTTTGTCCGTCATCCTTGTACGTAACTGCAAAACCAAAATGTTCCCAAACCGGAGACTTCAATGATGCTGGAGGATTTTCGAGCTCAACTTTATCTGCGTTCGTCATTAATTTTCGATAGTTCCTCAAATTACTGACTACATTTGAACGCATCCCTCTGACCAGCTCTCATAGTATGACTCTCATCCAATGAAATGACCTGCTCGCTCTATGACGCGTTGAACCCAATGTGAGCAAATTACTCTGAATGCTGCGACGCAGCACCTGAGATTACTTCCAAAAAGTTGTTCACGTTCTCAATTTTTTACGTTTAACGTTATATTCGTTCGGTACACTTCGGTACACACCTGTACCGAACCGAAGGGCCCGTACCGAATAATTTCGGTACGGGTACGTGTACCGTTACACCCCTAGTAACTGGATACAATGGGCTGAAGAGGGGCCCTCACCTTGGGACCAGCCTTCCCTGTCACACATTGTGGGCATACTACTGTCCAGGACTTTATGTCCTTAGCCATCCCCAGCCAGTAGAATCTGCGCTGCAGGATACTCAAGACCTTTTCGCTGTTGGCATGTCCAGCCGCTTTGTGGTAATCCTCCCACAGCTCCCGGGCATGTTGGGTTGGGACAATCAACTGGAAAGCCTGCTGGCCCGTGTCGGGTTCCTGAATGCAGCGCCCCAAGATTCCGTCACGAAGTTCCAGCCGATCCCATGTCTGCAACCAACCGTGCACTTGGGGGAACTCAGACCGTCGCACCTGAGACACATTTAACCCTTGGTTTATCAATTGTCTCACCTTGTCCAACTCTGTCCCTGTTGGCGCTCCAGCCAAGACCCTGGATCACAGTCCTGTCCAGCTGGTGGATCCTTTACTCTTAGACCTCCCTGAGCTCTGGGCACATTGTAGACTGCTTTGATATCTACTTCCCCTGGGAGCCGGGACAAGGCATCTGCATTCCGGTTTTCCACACCGGGTCGATACTTGACTGAAAAGGTGAAGTTTGCCAGCTGGGCTGCCCACCTCTGTTCCACGGCCCCCAGTTTGGCTGTCCCCAGGTGTACCAGGGGATTGTTGTCTGTAAACACTGTGAATTCTGTGCCCCACAAGTAGTGTTTGAACTTCTCTGTGATTGCCCAAAATAGCGCCAGAAACTCTAACTTAAAAGAACTATAGTTCTGGTCATTCTTTTCACTAGGGCTTAGACTACGGCTGGCATATGCAATCACTCGTTCCCTCCCCTGCTGAACCTGTGATAGTACTGCACCCAGCCCATCCAAACTGGCATCTGTATACAACAGGAAGGGTAATTTGAAATCTGCATACGCCAACACAGGCGCCTGTAATAGAGCTCGCTTAAGTTCCTCAAACGCACCCTGACACTCTTGAGACCACTTAACTGTTGTTGATTTAACCCCTGCAGTACCCCGAAGCAGAACACTCAGGGGAGCTGCCAGCCGGGAAAAGGCAGGGATGAATCGGCGGTAGTAACCTGCAAAGCCTAAGAAAGAACGGACTTGAGTGACTGTCTTGGGGACCGGCCATTCCTGCACAGCTGCAGTTTTTTTCTGGGTCCGTGGCCACCCCTTTCTTGCTGACCACATGTCCCAAGTAATAATAATAATAATAATAATCCTTATATTTATTATAGCGCTTTATCAATGACTCTCAAAGCGCTTTACAGATACACATTACACATACAGATCATACATACATGTAATGGTCATCTACTGTGGACAATACCCACAGGAGCAAATTCGGGTGAAGTGTCTTGCCCAAGGACACAACGGCCTGACGCAGTGGGGGCGGGAGCGGGTACTTCACTTCCTTCTGGAACAGGTGACATTTGTGGGGCTGGAGCTTTAGGCCGTGCTGGTGTAGTCTCTCAAACACTTGTTCCAGGTGCTTGAGATGACTATCAAAACAGGGAGAATACACAATGATATCATCCAGGTATATCAATAGAAAGTCATTTACTTGCTCTCCCAAACAGCGTTGCATGAGCCGCTGGAATGTGGCTGGAGCATTGCACAGACCAAACGGCATCCACTCAAACTGGAAGAGGCCCACTGGTGTTGTGAAGGCGGTCTTCTCCTGGTCTCGGGGGTCCACCGCAACCTGCCAGTACCCGCTAGCCAGATCCAGTGTGGAGTACCAAGCTGACTCCTTGAGGTGGGTGAGCGACTCTTCGACTCTGGGCAAAGGAAAAGCATCTTTGTGAGTTATAGCATTACGTTTCCGGTAATCTACACAAAAACGCCATGATCCATCCTTTTTCCTTACCAACACTACAGGTGCTGCCCAGGGGCTGGAACTTTCCCTTAAAACCCCATTTTCCAACATACCTTCCAGTAGGGCTCGTAACTCAGTATAGAGTGTTGGTGGAACTGGCCTGTGTCTCTGTCGGATTGGAGGTGCATCACCGGTAGGGATCTGATGCAAGGCTGCACTTGTGTGGCCAAAATCATCTTCATTGGCTGCAAAAACCTTGGTCCACCTCCGAAGTAGATCACTTAAACGCTGCTGCTCGTTATGGTTGAGGTCCTCTCCCTGCAATACCAGGGCCGGATGATCTGGAGGTACAGTAGCATTCGGGACTGGAGTGCTGCTTACACTCCTCACCTCTACCTCCACCGCAGATGGCCCCATGTGGGTCAACACCAACTCCTCCTCGGTCTTCACAGCCTGAGGATCCACCTGGGACACTGTAGCCAGGGCACGACGCTGGGGGATCTCTATGGAGAAGGGATGGGGGTTACACACTCTTATCGGCACTCTTCCACTCCTTACCCAGCTCAGTGTCCTCGCCACCCGCCACTCCTGGTCATCATTCTGGAGATTTTCCAACTGCTTGGGGTGCCAACTGCTTGGGGCACCTGGGTCCAGATAATCATTTCTGTCTCTGGGGGAACCAACACAGCGGACTGACGTGGCAGTTTGGCAACTCCCTGCAGTTCGGTGGGGGATCCAACACGACCCACTCGTCGGCAAACAGCAAAAGCCTTTCCCCAGGCTGTGCTGACCGCAGGTGGCAGTGTTGACCTGAAGGCCGCCTCTCCTTGGAGGCCATCCTGGAAGATAGTTTGCCAACAGTCCCCAATCACATTCATCCCCAATAAGGCACATTCCTGTTGCAGGCAGGAATCTTCAACCACCACCACACCCTTCCCCATTACCTTCACCCCATTGATCTCAAAGTCCAAAAGCGCATATCCAATGTATGGGATGTGAAGCCCATTTGCAGCCTTCAGAGTGAGCCAGGGGATGTCTCCTCGGACCAATCTTTCCCCAAACTTCTCCTGAAACAGAGAATAACTGAACAGAGTGTCTTGCGAACTAGTGTCCAATATACAAGGAATATTTTCACCACTTATAATTACATCCACCTCTGGGCAGGTACCAATCAATGCAGGCTTTGTTGGGGGTGTAGTCTGGGTCCCCTCCTCGACCGCTTGCCCGGCAGCGACCGAGGAGACTAAAAATCCGAAGGTCCAGAGCGTCGTCTGGAACAGAACCGGTGGGTGTGACCCGCCTGCCCACACTCTAAACAGATTGGCCGACCTTGGGAGTCCCACTGGAACTGAGTCCTGGCTGTGCCCGGGGGTGGTTGACGAGGCCTAGGCTGAAATGCGGGCCCTGCTTGTGGGTTTTGCCTCTGTACAGTTGAGTCAACAGGCCCCAGAGAGAGGTTAGCAATTTGACCACACATCTCTTCCATGAGAGACTTGCCCAGTGTTAACATCTGGTCTTTAAGGTCCTGTTGGAGCTCTGCCCGCAGGGAGTCCCATAATGCCTGGCTGTCCTGGGCAGGTGGGGGTACTAAGGAACATGAAGCCGTGGCAGGTGGTTGGGTTTGTGGAGGCCTGGGGGCATAAGTGCAACAGGCCCATGTCTCAGTTCCATCTTTAGCCTGCTCCCTTTCAAGCGCTTTGGCCTCGGTGCAGATAGCAGGAAAAGTCATTCCTGGTGTGCGACGAAGAAGTCGTTTCAATTCTTGTTTCACCAGGCTTTCTTGTAGTCCCCTGATGAACTGTGTCCTTAGAAGCTCATCTTCAATATCCTCAGCTGGTGGTTCCCTCGCTTGCCACTTGTGATAGAGCTCACGAAAGCGCAGAATGAAAGTTCCCATTCCCTCCTCTGCGCCCTGCCTGCATTCATAGAACTGAGCCCTCAGTGTTGCCAGTGACTGACGTCCCGCATACAATGAAGTCAGACAATCGAATATTTTTTTTCCAGTGTCCCGCTCACTAAGGGGTAATAGTAACATTTCCCGTTTAGCTTCACCACCCAGAGCACTTAAGATAAAGTCAACTATTTGTTCGTTCAAAAGACCCTGAGTCCGTACAACATTTCAATTTTTGCCCGCCATTCCCCCACCTTCTCTCTGGTTTTCCCTTCAAACATAGGAAGCCATGGTCCCCCCATGTACCAAGGTAACAATGTGATTTACAACATTGGGAGCTGGATTAACAGCGCCAGCGACTCCCTCGTTACCCTCAACCGACATGCTGACCGTGTGTGTAAGGGAGATCCTGCCGACAACGCCAAAATGTAGGTGTCGCGAGTGAGCCCTCTATGTAATGGCCCACTTGCTGCTAGGAATCTGGTCGGAAGACAGCAGTTGGAGACTTGGCGTGCGTCTCCCAATAGTTCGGAGCGCGTCCGACTCAGATGCGAAAGACAGGAACTTGAGGACGTTGCAATGATCAGGAACTTGAGTGCATTGCAATAACAGGAACTTGAGTGCGTTGCAATAGACAGGAACTTGAGTGCGTTGCAATAGACAGGAACTTGAGTGCGTTGCAATAGACAGGAACTTGGGAGCGTTGCAATTCTGCCTTCAACCGACCCGTCGATCAGCGGCTGGCAGCCGTACAGCAAATCGCAGTGCAGCAGAACTTCCACAGTGGACCTTCGCCTCACGGTCGCTTCCTCGTCGATCCGTCCAGAGCCTTGCTTCCCGTTCCCTCTTCACCTCGTAGCTTCACCTTCTCCGTTCTCCCGGCTCTCCCGGTAAATGTCCCGGCTCCTCGCTTTAACCAACCACCGGCCAATCCACGTATAGCTTCCTGGAAGGCTGGAAAGGCAGCAGCCAATCACGCTGCCCTCATCCAGCTGATTCACACCAGCTGCGACAACACACATACTCCGCCCACCTGACAGGCTAACCCTTTTATGAATGGAAACACACATTTGTCCCCACTTCTGCTTAAAATACATATACACACAGTAAATATAATGCATCATCATTTGACATACAAAAATCCCATTCCTACTGGCGACATCTACAATTACAAAACATGAATCTCCTTTGTTCACATGTGAGACTTCCTTTGTTTGACATTTAAATGTTAACAATAGTGTTATCCTACAGCAACACTAACTTACTCCAAGGTTAAACTACTGCAAACTGCATACAGCTGCATAGGGTACAAGACTTCACACTGCAACACTGTTGGTGGCCTGTGTTGTTTTAGGAAAATTCTGCCTCCATGTGGATACAAGCTGTAAGTGTACCAACATCTTTTTGTGTGGTACTTTTGGAAATTGACTAGATAAAAATTAGATGCATAAATTAATTGAAATGAATATATATTCACAGTCTACTCTTTTTCTGCTGACACCATTTATCCATGCCTATTAAATAAGAAACACAAATAATGAACTATTTTCCCAGGTGATCTTTTACCTAAGCAGAAACAAATGTCATGAAATATGTGGTTAATTAGATGTGAATTTCAAAGTGATAACAAACTAGTAAAAAAAACGCGTTGAATCACTAATTCCACCAGTACACAAATTGATCTCATTTTTAGTAACAAACCAGAAAGAATTTTTAAATCTTTTAATATGTTAACTGGTCTCTTTGACCACAATATGATTCTAATCGCCAGGAACCTAACAAAGAGGCGATCTAGCCCTTCATTCAGGAAAAATGATTCTTTTGGAATTCCAAAAAACAAATATGAGACCTTTATAAATGCTGTTCAACATATTAAATGGGATGATCTTTTGCTGGGAATAGACCACGAAGACGACAGTAAAATGTTCTCAAAAACATTAGAGAGCACTGTCAGAGATTTCAATTGCAAATTCAAGCAGAAAAATAAGAAAAACACTGTCCCTTGGATAAATGACGATATTTTAAAACTGATGAAAGAACGTGATCTTGTCCTAAAAAAAAAATCAATCAAAACTAAATTAAGCCATGACAGGCATCACTTTGCTATGCTGAGGAACAAAGTCATTAAGAAGTTACGGAAGGCTAAGGCAGAGTTCTTCTTGACTATAATAGACAAGGCAGGAGGTAATTCTAAAATGATCTGGAAACAGTTAAAACTATTCATTGGAAATAAAGATAAGGAAAGAAAACAGCTTGAACTTAAAGTCAATGGAAAGCTTATAAACAATCCAGCTGACATAGCTGAAGTTTTAAACCACTACTTCATTGATTCTGTTGCAACCATTGCAATGCACAGTGTTTCTCACCTGACTGCACACATTTTTGTTATGTTAATACAATTGAGCCGGCTTTCAGCATAAGAAATATCACTGAATCTGAAGTTATAAAAGTGATTGGATCACTTAAAGCATCGAGAACAAAGGATATACTTGGCATGGACATGGTTATGCTAAAAGATCTCAGCACAACACTTTCTAATCCTATTGCCGAAATGATTAACCTCTCCTTCAGTCAGGGAATGTTTCCAAGTGTTTGGAAACTGGCTATAGTTATCCCAATATTTAAAAGTGGAGACCCCATGTCTTCCTGTAACTACAGGCCAATTAGCATCCTTCCTACAGTGTCAAAGGTTGATGAGAAACTTGTGTCTGAGCAAATCATTGACCATTTAATCCATCCAGTGGTTAGTTTTAGGGTAAGCTCCATTGTTTTGGTTTTATGTATTCACTTTAAGAGAAATGGATTTCAGAAACAAGTCTCACAAGTTTGGCTCGAGGTAACATTAACAAAAGCTAACTGTTGTTAGACTATGTTCCCCCCTTCTAAACGTATGAAATGAATGAGAAAAATATGAACGACTCTTCATAGAGCCACGTCCACACAGCTTTAAAGTTGTAGGAAGCTGAAGCATTACATTCGTGCCAGCGCCTAGTTATAGTTTCTAAGGTATTAGAAAGTTGGTGTTCTGGAAGGGGTTTAGCATAGGATCAATTCCCTTGGGATGCTATCCAGAACTGTTTTACAATCAATAGTGTGTGTGTTTAAGTTTCCAACCCTGCGTCATAGGTCCATCATACAAGATAGGGGCTCTATTGGCAGCTGCTGATAATAACATTCATCATTATGGTTTAATAATTGTTGTCTTTTTGTCCTCTAGGTTGCACTGCCACGTCTACAGTAGCTCAGAATGGACAGAGGAAACATGATTGGGCCTCAAGTTTTTTGCAGCCAACATACATTCTCCTACAAACTTGGGATAATTCCTTACATTTATTATAGCGCTTTTCCAGATGCTCAAAGCGCTTTACAAATACACATTACACATATTTTTTTATACATGCAATGGTCACTGTGGACAATACCCACAGGAGCAAGTTCAGGTGAAGTGTCTTGCCCAAGGAAACAACGGCTTTACAGACGCAGCAGCGGCGGGTTTCACCCCTTGATCTGATGATCACCATCTATCTTCACGCCTCGAAGTCATCGAGGCGCTTTTACAAGTACCCAATATGTAAAAGTGGAGACCCCATGTCTTCATGTAACTACAGGCCAACTAGCATCCTTCCTACAGTGTCAAAGGTTGCTGAGAAACTTGTGTCTGAGCAAATCATTGACCATTTAAACACTAGTACATTTTCTCTGCATCCAATGCAATTTGGAGGTAAAATACAAAAGACCGCCAACTGTTTTTTCAAATGGATAAAGGTGGTGTTGTAGGAGCTGTGTTTCTTGACCTAAAAAAGGCATTCGACACCGTTAATCATAAAATACTCATATCTAAGCTTTCCAGTTTTAACTTTTCTTCACAAACACTTAAATGGTTAGAATCGAATTTGTTTAACCGATCTCAGTATGTGAGAGTTCAAAAACAATGAATCTGCTGACCTTCATCTTTCGACAGGGGTCCTACAAGGTTCAATCGTGGGACCATTACTATTTTCGCTCTATATAAATGATTTACCATCTGTATGTCCTGACACAAACATCCAAATGTATGCAGATGACACTGTAATATATGTACATGGAAGCAATATGACACAAGTGGCTAATGAACTGACAAACACCATGGTTCATGTAACAACTTGGTTGGAACAATGCTGTTTGCAACTAAATATTTGTAAAACAGTATGCATCTTCTTCACCAAAACAAAGTCCTCTTGTGTTGCACCAGATATTTTTGTACCAGGGGAGAGGCTACAGGTGGTGTCACAATACAAGTACCTTGGAGTCATGATTGATTCAACACTCAATTTCAAGGCTCAGGTTAAAAACAAATATGTAATGGGGTCAAATTCAGTCTGTCGAATTTTAGGTTCACCAGAGATTACATGTCAATTGAGGCATCTCTGATGTACACACACTATGGTTCTCTCACACATCACCTATTGTTTAACTACCTGGTCACATGCCAGTACAACAACATTAAAACCACTGGAGTCATTGTACAAACAAACACTCAAATACCGGACAAAAAATCTGTTTTTTCGCATCACTGCCCAATACTCAAATACAACTTGCTGTGAAAACCTTAAACATGCAAATGCTTGCCTTTTTTTTACAAGATTGTCAACGGCCTTACCTCACCACCTCTTAGACAGTTTATTAACATATGCACAACTGCAACTAGGGTAACAAGAGGTGCAGTGAGAGGAGATTGCATTATTCCACTCAGAAAAAGTTATTTCAGTCAGTCTTCATTTTCTGTTAAAGCTGCTCAGCAATGGAACTCAATCCCATCTCCAATAAGAGACCAGACCACATTCACTTTATTTAAATCAAAACTCAAAATATGGTTAGTGAGGAATCAGCTCTGCCAACAATGACCCAATCTTCTGCTCCTTACAACCCACTGCCTGTGTTTTAACATGTTCTTTTGTTTTGTTTTATTTGTTTTGTTTTAATGTTCTGTATTTTAAAATGTTTTATTTAAGTATCCCAGTAATGTATGTTGCATGTTTTAAATGTATTGTATTTACTTGTCTAAAATGAAATGTGTTTTAGGTTGACTTTTAAAATCTGTCCAGGGACTACAGATGAAAAATAGCCTCTTGGCTAACTCTGGCACATTTACAGAAATGTTCATTAATGTGCATTGTCCCTGTTAAATAAATTAATAAATAAAATAAAGTTAAAAAGATAGCAAAACAAATCTAAACAGAATATACAGTAAATCCATTGGATAATCACATCGAACAACTCGTCTTTTGCCAATGCTTTATTGGTTAGAAATGCATTTTTATTTTAAATGCGACGTACAGCAAACGTGTCTAAAAACACAATAAATTCTTATACGATGCAACATACAAAAACATTACAGAAAAGTATAATACAAAACTAAATACAATGAATAAATAGCAAGATCAAATGGAATAACAATCCTAATTTCTCCATCTTTAAACAATATGTAATTTATTTGGCCCAGTTTTACCTTTAGGCCAATATAATGAAATTCTTTAAGAAATTAAAATGTTATAAAAGCATTCATAATCCTGTTGTAACTAAGCTATATATTTATGCCAATTTTTCAATATAATATCTCATTAAATACATCTCTTGTGTATGTTCATTTATATTGTTTTTTGTAGACTGTTTTCCTACATTGCACTAATTTACCCGAATGAAAAACAACAAATCACTTCCTGATAGGGCAGGGCTGCAGATCGGGTAGTGACCGGTATGACACATGGGTATGACACTGCCGCTAGTCATGTGAGCTCTACCTTGGTCACATGACCTGAGCTGGAAGTATTTTGTGGATGAGCCAGTTTCGCAGAGCATTTCCGCCCGTTATCTCAGTCGGTTTGTTGTTTTCGTGGATGCACTTTAAACGGACCATCTGTACTTTAATGTTATTTCTCTGTCGGAATACAGAAGAGTCTTTTAGAGTCTAACATGGAGACAGGAAGCTGCCGGCTCGCTGCTCTGTGGACACTTCTCTCCGTTGTGTTGAGTCCCTGTGTGTGTTCCTTCAGCCCTGATCAGGTACAGTAGACTGAAAACATCGAGCTGTTGGCACACATGTTGATGAAACGGACAAATGTGTTATTTCAGCTTGATTTAATTGAAGTTTTGTGGCTTTATATTTTTCATTTTTGCAGCATATGCATGCATTTTTTTCACATGTGGTGGTATTAGTATTGAACTATTTTATTTTATCTGCCCGATCACCAGCTACATTTTTCCTTGCCATTTCCACTGCTACATACAGGCGATGACAAAAACCATGTACATAGTCCACTAAATTCCTAGGTGGCTCACTCTCAACCAACCCATCCTAGACATCAGGACAGCAGATAGCTTGCACATCTTCCGGCGCAAACTGAAAACTCATCTCTTTCGACTCCACTTCGAGCGATAGATTTATTAACAAAGCACTTATATACTAATAAAGGACTGGCTTATCTAAAGCCAGTTGAGTAGCACTTGAAATGTTTGGCTCTATGAAACCTGATGTACTTATATGATTCTGTTTTCTTCAAGGTTGTGTCTTCCTGGTCGAATGTACTTATTGTAAGTCGCTTTGGATAAAAGCGTCAGCTAAATGCAATGTAATGTAATAATAAATAATGTAATGTAACAGCTAACGGACCACGCACCGTATGCCCAAAGACCAAATCACTAGGGCTGAACCCTGTACTTTCCTGCACGACTTCCCTGGACGCCAAAATGAGCCCTGGAAGTCCCTCCTGAACAAAGTGACCCTGGGCTACGTCTCTGACCTTCTTTTCCGGCAACAACTCAGTCAACAGAGCAGAAAGAGATGGATCGTCCTTCTGACTCCTCACCCAGTCCCCCTTTGACACAGACGAAGGGAGATCAGGCAGTGAGACCACATGTTCACCATTGCTTTTGCTACACTCCGAAACAGGCGGGTCGGGTCAGCAGACATTTTACCGGTCTGCGCACGCGTCACAGCACAAACTGGAAACACACTTGGAAACTGCAAACCGCTCTCATCTGGCTCCCCAGATGCCACCGGCCTGGAAACCACCACAGGCAGTGACACAGCACTACCAGAGAGATCGTTGCCCAAAATCATAGGCTACCCATCGAGTGGCAATGCGGGACGCACACCGATAGGCACAACTCCCTGCACCAGCCCACACTCCAGCACTATTGTAAGCCGTGGCACAGGAATCAAGCCCATCTCCATGCCCCTCATCAGCACAAAATCCCCCGTCTCTGGCTCTTGACAAAAAAAAGGCAACACTGACTCAACAATAAATGAGTATCTAGCTGCTGTGTCACGCAACACCTTAATCGGAACATAAGCTACTTGTCACTACCGACTACTGATGGATAGGCCTACAACAGCTTCCGTGATGAACGGCTCAACCAGAACCCACATCCGGGTCGGCACGAACCGGCTTCTTATCAGGCACCATGCCCGATCCTACACCCAACGGCTTTTTAACCAAAATGGCAGAACACATGGCTGGAGCATGTGATGAAAAACAAGGCTTCCCCTCAGGTTCCAGCAATGGACACTGATCCTTCCAATGACGGCCCGTCCACACAGCGGCATGCGTTGACGCTTGGAGGTGGGCGTATCTGAAGCTTGGGGATTTTTTGCGAGCAACGCGACCAACAACCAATCACATGAATCTCCCGCCCCCGACATACAAAGCAATAGCAATGTTAAAACGAAGTAAACTGGATATAAAATCCCCAAACAGGCGAAAACCTACCAGTTTTATCCACTGTCTCTGCCACCTCCCTCCATGCCTCGCTCCTCCGGTTTGTATCCCGGTAGATGAACAGAGACTGATCATACAGCACCGGGTGATTCACTACCGCTATAATGAATTTTCCCTCCATTTTTTTGGAATATGAGGAAATGACCTGCGTAGTCTCTCCCAGCATACACGCGGTTTGATTGGCTAGCGCTTGTACTGGCAGATTTGCATAAACGGGATTTCATTGGCTGACGCCTCCGTCGAGGCGTCAAAAGTTGAACATTGCTCGACTTTTGAAGCCAGCAACGCTCCACGTCGCTTCCCAAAATGCAGTTCGGCTAAAAGTGACGTCACCCCATTCAAAGTGAATGGGCAGAAGCGTTGGAGGCTTCAACGCACGCCGCTGTGTGGACGGGCCGTAACGGCCCCTACACACGGCGGCGTGCGTTGCCGCTTGGCGGTGGGCGTATCTTGAGCTTGGGGAGTCAACGCGAGCAACAACCAATCACATGAATGTCCCGCCCCGGACATACAAAGCAAAGCATTCATGCTACATCCATGCTGGCTAAATATACTGTCTATGCTTGCTAGCTGTCCATTCAAACGAAGTACACTGGATATAAACTCCCCAAACAGGCAAAAACCTACCAGTGTCACCCACTGTCTCTGCCACCTCCCCCCCATGCCTGGCTCCTCCGGTTTGTATCCCTGTATGTAAAGAGGGACTGGTCATATACCGGGTGATTCCCTACCGCCACGATAATTTTCTCCTAAATTTTTTGACATATGGGAAATAACTGCGGTCTGGCTCTCCCAACATACACACGGTTTGATTGTCTAGCGCTTGAACTGTCAGATTTGCATATGCGGGATTTGATTGGCTGACGCCTCCGTCGAGGCGGCAAAAGTAGAACATTGCTCTACTTTTGCAGCGAGCACCGCGAGAGAAGCTACGCTTTGCTCCCACAATGTTCGGCGAATCGTGACGTCACCCCATTCAAAGTGAATGGGCAGAAGCGTTGAAGCGGCAACGCACGCCGCCGTGTGTAGGGGCCGTAACCCTCTCCTCTGCAATAATTACATTGGCCCACTCTGGCGCCCTCGGGTCGCCCCGGACCTGCAAATCTACGGGAGGAGCCTGGTGAAAACTTTGCACCACCGCGGGAATAGCCACCATCTTCTCCATGTCTCAAATCACCCCTAGAACACTTCTCTGTAAAACTGCCCTTATGCGTCAACACAAAATCATCCGCTAATTTGGCAGCTCTAAGCGCGGTGGAAGGCTTCTGCTCATTTACATAAGTGGCCACACGCTGAGGGATAACATCTTTAAACTGTTCCAATACAATCCGCTCACAACGACCGTTAAAACTGGCAACCTTTGCTGCCGCGCACCACCGCTGAAAATGAGAAGTAGGCTAAATCACGGATAAACTCCACATTTGCCTGCTTATCCCCCTTGACCAAACTTCTGAACTTTTGACGATACGCTTCAGGAACCAGTTCGTATGATTTTAACACCACTGATTTTACTCTAGCATAGTCCAAAGCATTTTCGCCACAAATAGCTGAATAGTACGGTGGCCCTGAAGTGCAAGACACCACAGCATTTCAGAAAACACAACAGCATTTCAGAAAACACAACAGCATTTCACATTGGACGGAAAGGGTATTCCTTTAGGGAGAACACTTCTTGTTTGTGATTGGACAGAGCCAGCCAGAGAAGCACTGCTGTGATTGGTTGTTTTTGCTGCCAGTCAATAAATGACGCTTCGTAATTGGTCAGCACCTGACAGCGCAATATCGCCCAACACATCAGCCGTAATTAGCACACACTCAGAGCTCACAGCTCCTCATATCAGTTCAGAAACTGGACAGAAGTTAAACATGTACAAACCACAGACTGTCCATGTCATGGCGAATACAGTCGCTGCTTTATTTATGTCTGTATGATGTTGTGAGTGTGGACGGAGCAGCTACAGGCTAGTTTAGCCTGATCGATCCGATTCAGAAAACTATGGGCTCAGAACAGTCTCATAATACACACAGAAGGATTCACACTTGTATTTCCGGATCCACACTTGTGTTTTTCAATGCACACACAAATGTGTTCCGTTTCATATACATGTAAATAAAATCCAAATACAGAAAAAAGTTTAACACATGTATTTTTGATCCACACATTTGTTTTCCATTTAAAACCGCATCACCGCCGTAATGCGAAAAAACAGATTGTTTTGTCCGGTATTTGAGTGTTTGTTTGTACAATGACTCCAGTGGTTTTAATGTTGTTGTACTGGCATGTGACCAGGTAGTTAAACAATAGGTGATGTGTGAGAGAACCATAGTGTGTGTACATCAGAGATGCCTCAATTGACATGTAATCTCTGGTGAACCTAAAATTCGACAGACTGAATTTGACCCCATTACATATTTGTTTTTAACCTGAGCCTTGAAATTGAGTGTTGAATCAATCATGACTCCAAGGTACTTGTATTGTGACACCACCTGTAGCCTCTCCCCTGGTACAAAAATATCTGGTGCAACACAAGAGGACTTTGTTTTGGTGAAGAAGATGCATACTGTTTTACAAATATTTAGTTGCAAACAGCATTGTTCCAACCAAGTTGTTACATGAACCATGGTGTTTGTCAGTTCATTAGCCACTTGTGTCATATTGCTTCCATGTACATATTACAGTGTCATCTGCATACATTTGGATGTTTGTGTCAGGACATACAGATGGTAAATCATTTATGTCATCATCAGATGTCTCCTCAATTCTAAGCCAATCACATGAGCGCGCCCCCACGAGGGTAGATTTCTTGCATTCATGACGTTCATTTTGCGCAGTCGGGAGCTGACAGGTCCATGGAGCCTGCCTGCAGGCACTAATGTCAGGACACCTCTAGTCCACTCTCAGTACATTGCTACTTTCCGAACAGGAAATGCACGCAAATACAAGCTTAAAGTTATATTATTAAGGTACAGCGCCACTTTCCGAACCATTGATGAATGCTTGTGTACACAATAACGGCAGGCAAAACAGTTTTAAATGTGTGTTTCCTGTATGGCGAATACAGCTGCTTTATTTATGTCTGCATGAAGTTGTTGTGAGTGTGGAGGGAGCAGCTAGGTTAGCTTAGCCTAATCGATCAGTGCACTACAAAGCCAGTGCTAGACAGTGAACTGTCAACGGGGGGAGCCCCGCCGGTCATTATCTGCCGATATTCACTCTTAATAGTTTGATCGGTGCTCTCTATAAAGGCCGATCAGGAGAGCTGGATCTGATCGATATGGACATAAACGCGAGTGAAGTGTAACCGGACGAGAGAGATCAGATCAGCTGCTGAGTCTGACGAAGACACGCAGCTCTACATGATCACCTGAAGCTCCGCCCTCTGTTTAGCGAGCTGAATACGTAAAATGCGTATATGAAGTGTCATGAACGCAATACATCATACCCTCGTGGGGGCGCGCTCATGTGATTGGCTTAGAATAAAGGAGACATCTGATTGGTTATAGATAGAAAAAATTACAAGTACGAATCCGCTGACCGTCAGGGGAGTCTAAAAAAAAAAATGCACAGCGATCCATGCACAGCGATCCGTGCACAGAAAGTGGTTTGTGTTTGCATGTGCAGAGGTTTTAAACGGAAAACAAATATGTGAGGATCAGAAATACATATGTAAAACTGTTTTCTGTATTTGGATTTTATTTACATGTATATGAAACGGAACACATTTGTGTGTGCATTGAAAAACACAAGTGTGGATCCGGAAACACATGTGTGAATCCTTTTGCGGATCATGAAATACAAGTGTGAATCCTTCTGTGTGCACGTGTGTATTATGAGACTGTTCTGAGCCCATAGAAACACGCATTTTAAAAGCTTTTCGCCTGCCGTCTTGTCTGCAGACTTGTCAAAGCATTAATTCATGCTGTGGTGTCTCGCACTTCAGGGCCACCATAGAATAGGCCTCTTGTGCTCGCCAGTGAGTACACACAACCCAGTCTCGTAAAAAAAAACGTATAATAACTACGTTGGTCCACAACGTAGGACGTAGTATTTCTACAAAAACGCCTCTGAAATTGTAAGATCCCTACGTTTTTTTTCACCATTCATTCCAATGGCAGGCGTCTATGTCACATGATCTTCAAATTTCTCCCTGCAGAAAAAAAAAAATGGCCGAAATTCGTTTTATTCTCGGTGTAAAATGACTATTTTAAAGTTAGTTTGGCCATTAAAATGCGTTTTGATGTCATTTGATGAGTTATTTCAGATTATTTGTGCAGTGGATGTACATGATCTTTAGTTTGCTAGTCATCACGAAGATTACTTCAGGAAATTGTGTCGATACAACGTTTTCATTGTTACCAAGGTGGTTGCTAGTGACGCTGCTATCGATATTATTTCTGTTATGTTGTGTAACAGTTTAATGGTATAATCTTTATTGCTACCCCCTTCCCCGTCAATGTATAGTGTAAACGTATTAGTTTAACAACATCCGCATCTAAAATTGTAGCATAGATATGTTATTTTCCCCTGTGCAATTCCAGTCTCACATCTCCCAGCACATAGTTATAAACAAATACCGGAAACAGACCGAAAATACTTTATTCTGGGTGTGCTTGCTTTTCTCTTTGAAAGTCATCCCATAACGGCATTGTAATACACGGTTCGGCTGCATTAAATATATGCCGTAGTTCTCTATTTATAGAGCCCTGATGAGAAGACTTCTAGACAAACATGAGGAACTGCCGCCAACACTGAAAACGTGACATGGATCATAAATATATCAGCCATTAAACAACATCTTACATTTCTTTTCACACAATACGTCTCCTTGCAGTATCAACACTAATTCGGCTGACTTTTATATTTGATCCAATTGGTAGATAGGCTGTATATATACACACCATAAAGGTGCACAGCTGATATAAAGGTTGGTTAAAGCATGTTATTGAATTTCATTATTAGATATTAATAGGATCCCTATAAAGTATATCCATTACTCGTTATTCTCTACTAATAGTTAATTAAAGACTGCATATAATGACTATTTGGCACATCCCTTTCAAGATTTTCTAAGGTTTATTGACATATATACACAAACGGTGTAGTTATGCAATGAATGAAAAACTTTGTGTATACCTCCAGCAATGTTAACTATGTTGAAGCACTTATTTGAACTGATATTATACATATGTATTATACTCTTATATAAGATGTATGTAGATAGTATAAGAAATGTGCAGAATACGACAGTTTAATGGTGGAGGTATACACACATATTGATAGATGTCTTGTAATGCACTGTTGAGGAACCTGCGACCAACGTTTTTCATCTCCGGCCTTGTCAGGTATTGAACAATCAATAAATAAAGAACAGAATTATTAAATATAAAACACAGAATTTGTGTGATTATACTAAATGATTTACAAATAAACACCACTGCATATTTACAACTGTTACACATGCTGATGTAACGCAAATGTTTCCAACTTGGGATCAATAAAGTATATCTTATCTTAAGATGATCGATGGCTATACTGCCATATTTGCAAAATGTGCCTCTGAACCTTGACAAGTGCATGTTTCAGGCATTATCAATTAACAACAGGAGGGGTCACAAACATAATACCCGTTGTTAAATAAAGCTCTTCTGACCTTAGCTGGCATGTATATATATATATATATATATATATATATATATTAATGCTGCCCATTATGGGCACAAGCAATTTTCACCCATTTATTAATTATATGTTTTACATTTGAGTGTTTCCTATCCCCTAAACCTCCAGGGATGTACAGTTTAATACTGGCAACTTCTTATTATGGGAAATACAAAAACGTCTTTTAAAACTACAACTCCCAGTAGAGACGTGCCATAGAACATGTTGCGAAACACTATAGCCAGCATGTGTAGTTTGGGGACGGGGTGGGGGAGGGGGGGGACCCGTTCAAATCCAGTTTTGGACAGTCTGCCGTGGTTCCATCCCATTTCACGTGCTGTTCGACGCTCGGCACACTCTCCAATCACAGAGCTTGAGGACTATCACGGGGTTTGTCAAGCGAAGCGGAGAGAATACTTCCTTCCGGGTGTAATATTCTGTAAAGCAAATGAGCTGCTCCGACCCTCGGTCCTGACGGACTCCAACTTGTGTTGCGGATTTTGTTAAACTAATAAGTTTGCGCTGTGGACCAACACTATACATTGACGGGGAAGGGGGTAGCAATAAAGATAACACCATTAAACAGTTACACAACATAACATAAATAATATCGATAGCAGCATCCCTAGCAACCACCTTGGTGACAATGAAAACGTTGTACAGACACAATTTCCTAAGTAATCTTCGTAATAACTAGCAACTAAAGATCATGTACATCCACTGCACACATAATCTGAAATAACAACTCATATTTCTCGCATCACATGACATCAAAACGCATTTGAATGGCCAAACTAACTTTAAAATAGGCATTTTACACCGAGAATAAAACGAAGTTCGGCCATGTTTTTTTTTCTGCAGGGAGAAATTTGAAGATCACGTGACATAGACGCCAGCCATTGGATTGAATGGTGAAAAAAAAATGTAGGGATCTTACAATTTCAGAGGCGTTTTTGTAGAAATACTACGTCCTACGTTGTGGATCAACGTAGTTATTACACGTTTTATGAGACTGGGTGGGTTGGTACACACTGAAGTAACAGCACTCTGTCCGAATCTGACCAGTTTCTTGCCGCTTCTACGTGTTCAAATAGGGTGAAAAAAAATGTCAGGGTCACGCTCATTAAACGTTGGCACCAACCGCAAGTTAGAAATAACATCGCCACCAGTGCTGGAATTGGGCCGGTACTCACCGGTACGCAGTACCGGCACTTCTGGTTCTGACCCATGGAGTACCGGCACTTCTTGCTCAGTACCGGCATGCTGGCGGTACTCATCACTCTCCCGCCGTTCTTATTATACATCTATATACATATCTATATATACACATATATATACATATACATATATACACATATATATACATATATATACACATATACATATATATATATATACAGCCACCCGGTACTCAGTAGATGCGTCATGAGGTGCCGAACGGACATTCTCATCGCTCTAACCGCTGGAGTTTCACAGCGGCTGTCAGCTGTTTACTCCTGTCATTCAAACAGAACGTGCTGGAGAGGGGGCGGGGCTTATCTTCTCCATGTAAATACTGTGGTGGAAACGACTATGTCAAAATTAACCTATTTGACCGTGATTTAATAGTAATACACGTTTCAAAATAATAATAATAATAATGCCGAAGTAACAACATACTGAAAACTGTTAGTAAAACCATGTTTTAATGCTTTACAATTTACATACCTAGATGCACGTGTGTTGTGTTTATGCAGTGCAACTCCCACCCCCCCCAGTGGGTGGCTATGTAGAGTGATAGAACAGAGCAGGCACGCCCCCGAGAGAAGGAAAGCAAGTCACGTCACAAATTAGCATTTCTAAAATGTTAGCGTGGATTAATAAAAGTGCAAAAAGACAGCGGTTGTCGCCGGAAGAAACTTCAAATACAGAGAATGCTGTGCCTGTGTTGGAAATTGTGTCTGATGGGGAGCTTTCTTTGGTTGATCCTCCTGCTCCAAGTTCTAGTGCATTAGCACTAGCTCCGCCGCCTCCTCCAGAGCCTCTAACGTTAGCTGCTGCTGGCTCAACTGCCACCACCAACACCGGGCAAAGCGATGCACCTGACTGCTGGACAACGGACCAGGTGCAATATTTTTGCAAGACCAATGCATGGCTCCTTCTTAAAGATAAGAAGCTAGGATGTCGGATATGCAGAGATGTCAAATCTTTGGGAATACACACTGGACAAGGACTGAAACTGTCAACTGAATGGGGTGAGTGTGCAGTGTCTCATTTCGGTGTTGACAAGGGCAAACAACAAGCTAGCCTGAGAAAAAAAAATCAAAGAACATAAAGAATCACAAGCCCATGTAAAAGCTGCTGACATCCTTACATCTGCTTCACGTGAAACTATTCAACATCAAGTGCAGTCTATGCATAAATCTGAATTAGACACCACTATCAGAGTTTTTAGAACGGCATATAAAATTGGCAAACATAGCCGGCCATTCACAGACATGCCAATTGATTTGAATGTACAGAAACTGAATGGGCTGAACGTGGGCAGGGTTTTGCACTCCAATAAAACCTGTGGCGAAATCATCGACCACATAGCTCATGAGCTGAAGAAAAAAAAATGGCAAAAGACATTACAGAAAACCAAAGAAAACTCTGTGTTTTGGTCGATGAATCTACCACTATTAGTGGTAAAACGGTGCTTGTTGTGTGTCTACGCTCAGCATTAGCTGATGCTGAGCCCGAAACGTTTTTTGGGAGCTGATCGAGTTGGATGGAACAACGGCTGATGACATCACAAAGGCGTTAATGGAGTGTCTTGGAAGAGATTTTAACGAGGACTTTTTAGGTCAGTGTTTCGTTTCTTTTGCATGTGATGGGGCTTCAGTCATGCTAGGGAAGAGAACAGGCGTTGCTACCCAGTTGTGTAGTAAATTCCCAAGCCTGTTTGTGTGGCACTGCTCCAATCATCGTCTAGAGCTGGCAGTTGGGGATGTGGTCAAGGAGGTCTCAGGGCTCAATCATTTCCAGATCTTTTTTGACAAACTCTATTCCTTGTTCCATGCCTCCCCCAAAAATCAGAGGCAGTTAGCGCAGTGTGCGCAAGCAGTCGGACAGCGTCTCCTGGTGATAGGGCGTGTTTTGTCCATCCGCTGGGTGGCTTCAAGTGAAAGGAGCGTCAGAGCAGTCTGGGAAAACTACCGAGTGCTTCATGATCACTTCACAAATGCTGCAAACGACCACGAGCAGGGATTCCAGAGACAGAGCAAAGTACAAGGGCCTGGATGATGTGCTCACATCTGCAACGTTTGTCAGCAATCTGGGACTGATGTACGATGCGCTCACAGAGCTCAGCGACCTCTCTCGGCAACTCCAAAAAAGAGAGATGACACTGCCTACAGCAGATAGGCTCTTAACTCGAGAAATACGAGTTTTTGAATCCATGGTCACCATGCCTGGCCCACACATGACTACAGTTCATACAGCTCTAGCTGAGAAGTCCTTCAAGGGTGTTGCCCTGCGTGAGAATGGCAGGCTTGTACAGATTCATGCAGGTCAGTTTTTCCGCAGTATGGTAGAGAATCTGAGACACAGAATGACTTCCACAACCTCCTCTCATGTCAGCACAAGAGAAATCCCATTACATGGCCAGGAGGCGTAGAGGTGCTACGTTTGTGCGAAGTGCTGAAAGTGGACAGAAGAGAGACTGTTCAGGGCTTTCGCGAATACAAGGAAACCAGGGCATCCCGTACACCTGCTGCCATGGAGCCTCTACTGAAAGCAGTCCGAACCATCGCTGTCTCCACTAGTGAGTGTGAGCGGGCATTCAGCTGCATGAACGATATCCTTACTGCAAAAAGGAATGCTCTCTCTGTCAGCCGACTGTCCAGCCTGGTTTTCATTCAATGTAATGGACCATCACTAGGACAGTTCAATCCGGAACAGTATGTGAGGTCCTGGCTGGCAAAGGGAAGGAGAAGTGCTGATGAAAGAGCCTGTCCAGCTCCAGCCCCTGATACTGATGTCCCCAAGGCCTTCTGGAGCCTTTTCTAACAATGTGAAGTATATTGCAAAGCAGCTCACCCAGTGAGAAGACTTTTGGCATAATGTGCCGATTTGTACAGATCCTGGAGATAGAAGGACTTCAGACCAACCAGGGAGTTATCTGATCAGCTTGGTGTTCAATGTAACTCTTTACCGGCTCAGACTTTGTTACTTGCAGTTACAGTTTCTCATTTTAGATTGTGCAAATTTTGCATTTGTTTTTACATGTTCTTTGTTCATGCTCTTTATCATTTTTCTGAGTTGGAAAGTTAGATTGCATCATAGTTTACTTTATACATATTTGTATTCTTCAGTGGTGAAGTATATTGCAAAGCAGCTCAGCCATGTGAGAAGACTTTTGGCACTTTTTCGTTTTTCGTTTTCTGAGTTGGAAAGTTAGATTGCATTCAAAATGTACAGAAATACTTAATTTTGTTAAAGCTTTTTATAAAAAATGCTTCTGACCAGAGCTTTGTTTCCTTGTCATTAATGTTGAACACCACCAGAGGGGCTCTCACCTGAAAGGTCTCTGCTTCATGTGTCTTCAGCAGAAGATCTAGACTTTGATTGCTATATTTTCAGTTAATATTGACCTTACTGAGCTTTAGCCATATCCGCTGCCTATCATAAAAAATGTTAAGTACAGTGAACCTTTCTAAAATATACAGTAGTAAAGAGACAAACCCACCAGCATTATAGTAGCCAAATTCTTGTTTGTGGGCTGTATATATAAAATTGACTTGAAAAAGTTGCTGATTTTAGAGTACTGGCACCTTTTTCATTCCAATTCAAGCACTGATCGCCACTAACTGATGCCAAACCATCAGAAGCAAGCCTGCCCTCTCCAATCAGCCGTAATCTAGCATGTTCCACCTCACATTTAATATTTTCCAACTCCAGCACCTTCTCCACCTCTAAACGCTTCTCTACCGCCTGCTGCCGTAACCTCAACTGCAACTTCTCCAACCTCAATTTCTCCTGCTCAAACTGCATGGCCAAAAGCTCTTTTTGCTGCTCGAACGTTAAACCAGCTGTCTGAACTAATTATGTAAATGATGCTGTATGATGTCCTTTTGTTGTTCTATTTATGTTTTTATGTTTCATGTGGAACTACTTGAGCAGGTCTCCCTTGAAAAAGAGATCAATGATCTCAATGGGATTTATCTGTATAAATAAAGGTTTGAAAATGAAAATGAACCACTACCGGCACGACCACTACCGGCACGACCCCTGCCGCACTCTTCTGCAACACCCCCTGCTCAAACAAAGCCGACACGATGACAGCCTTAATCTCATTTGTCCGCTTGCGCCCTACAACAGCAAATAATGCTCTGCTATATCGACCAACTGCGCCTTCTTGCAATCATCTAAGAAAGACACTGAGGGCGCATCCACAAACGCCGACAAAAAAGAAGCCGTAATATATTACCTATAACCAATCAGAAAGCAAAATGTAAAACTGCCAACATGCATGGGCAAAAGACAAACCCAACAGAGAATTTCCCCCTAACTGCCAAACCAAAATCTTAATAATCTCACCTAGTCTAATTACGCACTGGAACCCAGCGGAGTTGTGGAGCGACCTGCAAGCAGGCAAAACCACAAAATCACGCTGACATGACCCCGAGACAGCTGTCCGAAAACAGCTGACACTAACCACTTTGCCACAACACTATGAAAAAAACCAAACAGACGCAACACAACGGGAAACGCCACTTAAGCCTAGCGGAGAAATCCCTTTACAAAAGCGTAACAAACAGCAACATCTTACCTTCTGATTGGCACACAAAACCTAACGCCATGTCAAACACTAAAGCTTCCTGAAACACAAAAGACATGATGTGTCCCCCAAATAGCAGCGCCAAGCAAGCACACAGCTGGACCACATCAATTAATCAGCTGCTCAATGACACCAAGCTCTGAGCACTACACAAACTTTTAACCAAACTTTCCACAAATAACCCATAGGACGAGCCCCCATTTGTTATGCCCTGGCTCAAAAGGCCACAACAAGGAGACACACCATATCAACGGTTAGAAAAATATGTTTATTAAAGCAAGTGATTCAAATAAGCCAAATTAATCAAGTGCAAAACAAGTAAAGCATGAGGTGTGAACGTCAGTGGTATCAGTAATGTAATTGCAGGGTGAGGATTGCATGAACATGTATGTGTGAGGATGTTGAGGTGCACAAAGTAAAACAACTGAAATAACTAAAATCATACTCAACCAACACCGGGTGCCTGTATCAGAAAGCAGAGAGGGAGCAGAGAGGCTTTAAATAGCTGCAGGGCACCAGACCCAGGTGCCCTGAGTTACTGCAATCAATGCAATCACCACAGCACAGACAAGACAGCCGCACCCTCTCTAATGATGAACCCACAGGGGCATCACAGTGTCATAAAAGGAAATACATATTCTTTATTGTATTATTGCTTTACTAAAATTGACCCCCCTTTTCTTAAAATATTAAATACATATTTTGTATTTGGGTACAAAATGTATGACTTGAACAGCTGGATCCTTTTAACAATATAAATAAACTCAATTGAGTACATTTTTGGCTGGCATATCACTTTTTGTATTATCTTTTTGTTTTACAAAGAAGTTGGAACTACTTTTTTCTAAGCTTAAGTTAACTCTATTTCTCTCTTGTATATAGTACACACATATAAAGTAGGACAGAATGAAGACACTTAAGTAAGGTAACTCCAAATTGCACTTAAGTACAGTGCTTGAGTGTATGAGGCCAAAAACTTTACATTCCACCACATTATATAAAACAGAAGCTCTTGTTGTTTGGGATAAATACATAAGAGGCTTCCTCAAGTTAAAGTGTGATTATCACCTGCTTGTGTCACCTGACACATATTTTATATATTTTTACAACTGCTTTGGCAGCTGATTATATTCAAACCATTCCCTTTGACAGCCTCTCTTCATTTCCTGCTTAATCTTTCTTTGCTGTCCAGATTGACCCTCTGATGTATGAAGAGCAGCTGCTGTGGGTGAGCGGGTCCCAAGGGGAGGTGAACACCTTCAGGATCCCGCTGATCACCTTCACATCCAAAGGAAGCCTACTGGCCTTTTGTGAGGGCAGGAAGGCGTCGGCCCGTGACACAGGAGCAAAGTTTGTTGCAATGCGGCGGTCAACAGACAAAGGCAGGGAAGACCACGACAGTCATACAAAACAATAAACACATAAAAAGCACATAGCCTGTAGACACACACACACACACACACACACACACACACACACACACACACACCACACACACACACACACACACACACACACACACACACACACACACACACACACACACACACACACACACACACACACACACACACACACACACACACACACACACACACACACACACACCTGTATAAGTAAAACAAAACTTGAATGTAATACATTTGCTGTAAATGAAGTCAGAATATATGCTGGAATCTTCTCCTTTTCCTCCTTTGGCCCTCCAGGGGCCACATGGTCCCCGACCGCCTTTATAGTCGATGATGGTTTGAAGCCAGATGGGCTGAATCTGGGCTCGGTGGTTGTGGACGAGGAAGTGGGCTCCGTGATTCTGGTCTACTCAATCTGCTTCCATAAATACCAGTGCAAACCTTCCAGCACCATGATGTTGGAGAGCCTGGATGACGGCCTCAGCTGGAGTCCGCCCAAAAACCTGTCGGTTCAGCTGGGAGTGAAAGCCTTTGTTCCCGGGCCGGGCTTTGGCATTCAGGTAAGACAACAAAACCATTTCATGTGAGAAGCTGTGGCTGAGCTGTTTTGTAGTTATAAAGTTAGTTAACATTCAAGCTAAATGTCACATTTACTTTATTGCGATTTGTTGCGAGCAACTTAGTGATTGACTCTGATTCTCAAATGCATTTTGTAAGTTGATTTAACTTCAGGAAAAGAAGAAGTGCTTTTTGTATACTGAATAAACTAGATACTTCAATCAAATTAGGAAGTGAAAATTATATTTGTTCTAGATTCACATCTTGTTTTGTAAAACTGGTCAGCATATAAAGTAGCATTATATGTCAAATGTTTGCAGAGACACAATTTATTATTTAAATGGGAGGTTTTTGTAATTGTGTAAATTAGTGGTTTATCCCTTCTACTGTATATAGCTATTATGAGCCATTATGTTTCGGCAGAATTTTGCCAGTTTTTAGGGCACTAACCCTTCAGATTAGACAGACTACAACAGGTCATCCATCCATCCATCCATCCATCTTCTCCCGCTTATCCGTGGTCGGGTCGCGGGGGTAGCAGTTCCAGCAGAGAGCCCCACATTTTATTTTCCCTGGCGACATCAACCAGCTCTGACTGGGGGATCCCAAGGTCAGACACTGTAAATAATTCGAATGGTTTCTTTTATTTAATATTCATGCCCTTGGAGCAGGCACATAATTATTTATGTCGTAAATCTCCCCTTTGGAATGGTAATCTTGGATTAAGTCGTGGACTTCGGGTCGTGGCTGAATCTGTCTCTGCGGTCCTGCCTTGGGTCTCGTCATGCTGCTTCCCTGATGGCTTCCACAGGGTTGTAGCTGACATCCTCGTGGATTCATCTTCTTATTACAGACACATGCATTTCCTAACATTCGGTCTATATGCTGTAAACTGTATTATCTCTTCGATTTACACACGGCATCTATTGCACGTCTGTCCGTCCTGGGAGAGGGATCCCTCCTCTGTTGCTCTCCCTGAGGTTTCTCCCATTTTTTCCCCTTAAACTGTGGGTTTTCTCTGGAAGTTTTTCCTTGTACGATGTGAGGGTCTAAGGATAGAGGGTGTCGTTTTTCTCATACTGATATTCTGAACAATCTGTGCTGTTGTATTTGCTGTAAAGTGTCTCTACTGTAGGCTATTTGTATTTTATGTACAGCACTTTGGCTCGACCAAAAATCTTTATAAATGTGCTATATAAATAAAACTTGATTTGATTTGATTAATCTTGTCTTTTTTTAATATCAACGCCTTTTTTTTTAAAGATTCAACTTGACACTGTTGTTTATTGAGTGCTGAGTCCGCATTTGTTGTGTCTTTGCACTGCAGAAGCGCCATGACCCAGCTAAAGGAAGGTTGGTGGTGTGTGGTCATGGGACATTGGCGGGAGACGGAGTGTTTTGCATCCTGAGTGATGACCACGGACGTAACTGGTACAATGGCGCCCAGCTGAAAAGCATCCCTTACAACCACAACAAGAAAGCACTGGACTTCAACCCTGATGAGTGTCAGGTAAATTGCTGCAGCCATGTCAACTGAAACTAAATCACTTGTGGTTTAAGAGAGTTTGAGACAAAATGATCATATATGTTCACAATGGTTCAATTTAAAATATCACCATTTTCCAAATACCTCCACACAACTATATATACATATTCACATTAAAAATCTTTATAATATTATATCGCCATTCATAAGTGTGTTTTTATATTAACAACTAATCAAATATTATATGTAATGTGAAACTGACAGAGATTTGCCACACATTTGCCACACATTTTTGCAACCCTGTTTTAGCTTTGGATGTACTTTATAAGTCTCAGTGCTCCTATAAACTCAGTTTATATCAGCTGTTTGTAGGCATTTATAAGTATTAAACATATGACAAGATTATATGATGAAGCCACTGTATGCTGCCTTTGAAGCAACAAACAGCAGACACTTAAATTAGAAGGCATTTTTTTAACAATTCAACAGGAGTTAAATGCAGTAAAACAAAGCAAAAATCGAGTGCATATCCTACTTAGTCGAGTAACGCTTGACTTATCTGTTAGTGGTTTTAAGTATATTAGTTGATCATAAGTTTCTTATACAAAACAGAAAAGAAGCTTTGAAAAATGACTTGTGAAATTATTGGATCTTTGAGCCAGCGCTCTGTGACAATTTTCTGCTACGCCAAGGGTATAGCACTTCCGACTAGTGGGGCTTCTCCCTCAGAACACAACGGCACAGCCATCGCAGAGTGGTTTCACTGGTCATGTGAAGGCAGCTTTAGCCATAATAACTTTTAGTAGGGCTAATAATCTCTCAGCATTTTGTTGAGTTCTTCTGCCCTCTAGTGGGGAAAAGATTTGCAGCTGTCAAACGAATGTTTAGTAAAAACATGCAGTTATCTAAGCCGTCATGTGATGCCTCCATGGCAATCATTTCCAAGGTTTTATAATTAATCTAACATTATATAATAAATGTTCATATCATAAAGAAAGAAAGACTAATTCTCTCTGCTCCTCTGCAGCCGATTGAGTTGACGGACGGCACCATTGTCATCAACGTTCGAAACCAGAACCGCTACCACTGTAACTGTCGCATAGTGGTACGCAGCTATGACGGTGGGTTGACTCTGCCCATAGATGATCTGTACTTTGACACTGAGCTGGTGGATCCTACAGTAGCTGCTGGAGCTCTGCAGAAAGACGGAGTGCTCTTTTTCACCAACCCCTCCAGTGATCAACACAGTAAGAACAGCTAAGAGTATCTTATTTTTCCTCAGATGTATCCCTAATACTTGGATGTAAAAGTAAAAATACTCTGTTACAAATAAAAGTCCTTGATTGAAAGGTTCCAAAGTGGGTTAAATGAGATACTCAATTATGTTGCACTGCTGCTGCTTTCCTTATAGGCCAACAAAAATCCACTCATTTACTTTACATCAGACAAATCGTCTTCGTAAAAATAAATCTTCAGTACATCATAATAACTCCTTGCCTTTTCCCCCTCAGGAATTAACCTCACCTTACGTTGGTCGATGAATAATGGCCATTCATGGGTAAAACAAGCAATGCAGATTTGGTCGGGTCCAAGCGCATACTCCTGCCTGACATCACTAAAAAGCGGCTCTGCAGAGGACCAGAAGTTCATCTATGTCATCTATGAGAAGGGCTATAAGGACTATGACGAGACTGTCTCATTCGTCAAGATCCACCTGTATGGTGGCCGGTAGGGCATGTTGGTGGAAGGTAAGCAGGCAAGTAATTAAAATCAAAAGGCATGAAAACTGATTTCTATAGTTTGACTTTTGTTATAATTTCATGTTCTGATTGTTTCCCAGATTCAAATTTTGGAGTGAAAGGGAAAAGGAAGCTGTTTATTTCCCACAACTTTCTCACGAAAATATAAAGACTTTTTTAAACTCACTATGAAATTGAAAATGGGAATATGAGCGACAATGAAACAATGAGAATGTTTGTGTTTAGCCTGTGATATTGTACAAATGAAATGTTCTGCATATTTTATCTTTCTTTTCTCTAAGATTCCCACTATATATGAGACTGTATGAATAATGGACTGTACATTTTTCTGGGTGTGGGATTTGTCCAAAAAACGTTTTCTGTACAGCTACAATGATTGGTGGGTTGCCTGTTGCTACACAAAACGAAAACATGACCAAGAAAGGTACAACAAATGTTCAACATTAGTTTCTAAGCAACATGAATCGAACTGTCTTGAAGGGAACAGCATCATCTCGTTATTATACTAAATGATGACGATTAAAATATCATCAATCATCAATCGCTAATTTTACAAGCTGTCAGATTCACTTCCGGTTTGACGATGGTGTTTAGCCTTTTGTCATGCGTATGCACTTATATGGTATTTCCTATGGGGTTGTTGAAGTATTTTAGAGAAAAAGAACAGTTATAATAAAAAAATTAGGTCTGTGTGATTGAATATATGCGTGAAAAGGAGCGAATCTCTTTATGATCTCATTATGATACCAAAGTGTCCTCTTTTGCACTGAACTCGTTGAAAAAAAATGTAAACTATTCCTTGTATTATATAATTTTACACAGGGTAACAATACATTGATTTCACGCATCTGAGTAATAAACATGTTTTTCTAACAGTTTAAAAAACGTTTTCTTTGTTGGCAACGCTGAGCAGATTTCCGTTGTCATGCATGATTAAGCAAGGCAACACTGACCTGAATTCACAAAAACCTCTCCATCAAAGACGCCTTAATAGAGTAATTGGTACTTTACATTTTACAGTTATAAATTGTATGTATGTGTAAATGTCCTCTCTGTGGGACGAATAAAGGTATTCTGATTCTGATATGTTACCTTTATTTTTGCATTAGGCCTGTAACTGTTCAAATCTCAATGTGACTTGTACTTGCTCAATTAAAGGATAAATTCATATCTACATTTACGCCTAGAAATTGATCATGTAATACAGATGGCCAAATCCAGATTACAAAACATAAATCAATACAAACAGTAAATAAAAAATGTGGTAAAATGTGCAATTAAATTATAATTAAATTGTCAAGACACATTTTTGGTGACATCTTAAAATCTGGCTATTTTTAAGTTGTTTTTCATGATAACTAATGCAATTAAGCAATTAAAAGCACTTCCCACAGAATAGACACAGTACACCTTCAATTCGTGCAAGTATGGATTTTGTAAGGATCATTTAATCAAAGGTGGCACTTTGTAGTCAGATTTTCTACTTAAGTAAAAGTAGGAAAACCATAGGAATAGGCTTACTTTTACAAGTAAAAGTCATGTAAAAGTAACATTATGAAGATTAGCCTACTTCAGAATCATATATTAAATGTTTCGGTTATAACTATTGATGTGTTTGTCAAGCTGTTAACTTGAAACTAATGTCAGCTAATTGTGAATTTAATTGAGGTGTATCTAAGTATTTTTTAAGTGTTGATCTTATTGTTAATCATTATTCTATATCTGCAAAGAAACTAAAGTTACTAAATAAACGTAATGGAGTAAAAGTACAATATTTAACTCAAGTACTTGAGTAAATGTACTTAGTTACTTTACACCACTGAATTTGACCAACTGTAAACTTTGTTTTTTTTATATACATATTATATTATTTTTATTGAAAAAATGATCCTGTATGGATCATTTTTTTTTCTGGCTGAGTCGATTTTTACAGTATGGTGCTACAATGTTTGATTTGGGAGTAATCCAAGGATATTCAGATAAAATGTTAACAATCACAAAGATTGCCTTGTACCTTTTTCAGTAACTCAGTGAATTTCAAAGTAATCTGACCAACCCTTCACATTTCACATTTTGGAAATCCCTAATTGTGACAGTTAAAATAAATTGATAAATTACATTAAAAAAATGTATAGCAAATCACCTTTATTTGAATACATATTCCATCCACAGTAAAGTTAATACGTAAACGTTTATTCTAAAGCGTCTTTTCCTAACTGTCCCAAACGGCTTCCATCTCACGAAATTACCCAGTAGCCGTTGACGGCTCTTTAGGTGACGGATCGAGTCCAGTATTACAATTTTCTTTTACCCCTTTTCCTTTATTTTTTGGGCCAAAAAAAGAGAAAAGGATTGCAAGTAAGCAGCCGAACACCTTATTTGTCTGTATGGTACAACTGATTTCTTTGTTGGTCGATCTACTGCAAAGACCGTATGTGTTTGACTATGCAGGAGGATAACGTTGCTTAGCTAGCTGGGTCACTTGCTAGAAAGCTACAAGATAGCATTAGCTAACCTCATTCTGCGATACAACCTCGAGACAAGTCGGGACAAGACCAGGTCAGTGGCCGGAAAATGTTGCATGTTTTAATGCAAACACCGATTAGATACATTGAAGTTGGCAGAAATCCTCACTATTAGCCTTGGACACAGGTTTTTTCTAACCCGTGGATGTTTTGCGGAGGGGCAGTCTTATTTTTGTGTGTCTTGGTTGTTGTTGCTTGTTAGCCTAGCTTGGCTAAGTGCTTAACGTTTGTCATAGCAAATGATTGAGTTTAATAGTTGTTTTAATCTCCATATTTATATCACATTTCTGGTGAACCTGGTTTAAAAGTTAGCTCTTTGTTGAAATAATGTAAAATGTATGTTTTGCTAACGATCCACTGCGTAGCTAATGTTAGCGGATACACGTTAGCGCAGGATGCTTGCTAAAACACTGTCAGTCTGCGATGCATTGGCGTTTTATTTTCATTTATATATTTCAAAACGATAATCCTAAAGGTTCCCCTTATCCAGTGTCTGTATATATATATATTAGCTGTATGATGGAAAGTGTGCTTTGTTAAAGCGAAGTTATGCTACACAGTCGGTTATATTAACGTTGATATGCACCGGGCCCGTCTACACCGCCATTTTGTTTTGTTCTCTTAATAAAATCAGGTTTTTTTCAGCGTTTTCCTTTGCCTCTTTCAAACGATAAATAAACATCAACGTCGATGATAACGCCAATTCGCGATGTCGCTGTGTGATTCAAAACGCAACACCTCACAGAGTTGAATAGATATAGAAGCTAATGTTACCGCAAGGTGTTGAGAAAGCATTATGAAACACCAACGCAGTCCCCCTCCCAACGGGAACACCAGGGCCTGTGTTAGCACGCTAACATAAGTTAGCACCGCAATAAAGATGTATTTTTACGCCTGGGGCTTCAGCAGTTCGATGTTTGACTATTTTGTGGCAAGTGCATTTGCTACCGGCTGATTTTGCCTTACTATGTTCGTGTTTGTGGTTAACGCTAGCTTCGTTGGGCCTCTTTGTGGTAAACGTTGCTGCAGTTATGGCTTTTTAGCAGTGTTGGCCCCCGTTAATCCCCATACAGCATGTAGTTGACTAGCCATCCCACGACCTAATTTTCTAATCTCATTTGAGTATTGTGGCACGGCGCAAATGTGCTACCGGTAGCCATTTGGTTGTTTAGCGTTTATTATGTTGCTGCTCGATGTGTGTGTGTGTGAGTATTGCCAACATCGTGCGTTTTGGAGGATTATCTGTACGCAGTAAAGGCTGTACGTTCGCGTTTTGTAGCATTGCTTATAATTCTGGTTTCATATTCATATATCCTGATTGAAGTTGTTTATTTGACTTTACATATTCACACCAATGTTGTTCATCATATAGCTAGCGATATGAGCGTTGTTACAGCCATCTTTTAAGAGAGATGTTCTGGTTAACTGTTGATATCATGATTTAGGGTACAACATACTATTTTTCTTTGTATACATTTAAATGTTGATTGGTTATTTATAACACCACAAAATATATGTAGCTAAAGCCTTAGTTCAATTGTTCTTCTGGTAAGGAACCATGTGGATGAGCTCCCATCTTTTCATCAAATAATTGAAAGCTAGTGTTTTTGTTATTATTAAACCAGGTCAAAGGATTATACACGCACGCTAAGAACTACACTTCAAAATTCATACCCATTGTTTCTGTTTGTCATTTTAAGAGTGCCATTTAGGACAAAAGTTAGCTAAATATGCATTAGCTACAGCCATACATATAGACTTTTATATATAAATATTTAAAAACACACATGACATATATATATACACACATACTTGTTCCAGTTACGTTTTGCTTTTTAGAAATGTAATCCAAACTTCAATTGACTTGTCGAATTCCAATGTCATTTTCAACTCTAGCCTGTTCCCTGACTCAAACTAAATTACTAATGTTATTTGTAGAATAATAATCTGATGAGCATCATCTGTTCTCAGTAATTGTTCCTAATGGGAGTAGGATGGAGTGGGTTCAGTTGTTTAACCTGCTTGATGCAGCCAAATCACTCTGAATTGGACAGATGTTAGCACTGTGTGTTTTATTGATGTGCAGTAAAATTAGTTCAAGCTAAAGGCCTGGCAGTTGCCATGGAGCCAAGAGATGGCATAGAAGAATATCATTTATTATGTGTTGCCATAGAGACCATGGCTCAGCTTTTCCCCTCTCTTTTGTACAGTGTTTCTTGTAATAAAGTGTGTAGTCATGCACTGTTCTAGTTCTGTTCTCATTAAACTGCATTATAACTGCATATAATAGATTATGTGATTTAAAAAATATACCTTGATATCTTCTGGCAAGCACACATGATACAAATGTGGTGCAGTAGAATCCATATTGTTTAAGTGGTTGAACTTATACCATCATTTAAATCTGAGTTGTGTTGAAATGCAGAACTGTCTTTACTAAACTGGTAAATGTAGAAGACCAAAGCATTCCTTTGTCAATGTCATCAAATACTTTATTAAACTAAATGTATCGGATGAAAATGAATAAAGGATGCTGGCATTAAAAGGTGTTTTTTGTATATATTTTTTAAATCAATTTGCAAGTACATCATTAAAGTGCATACTGGTCAACAAGAAATTTCTGTGGTTTTATTGACTACCTATGTGATTAACAGGTTCCACAATGAATAAATATTGCATTGTGAATGGTAATTAGTGGAATTGTTGGCAGTATTTTCGCTTCAATAAGTCAGAAAAGCCTCATCTTTGTGTGGATTGGTATTGAGTCTTTATAGTAGCACTAGAACTGGGTGATATGGAAAGTTAAATACAACTGTATTTTTTTAAGAATCACAGTGTTTCCCCTATATACATTCAGCAGCGGCGCTGCACCGCTGCTGAATGTATGCACGCCGCTGCTACGAGGCGCCAGCGAGGTATATATTTTTTTATACATTAAAATAATAATACGTGGAGCTCGCGTCATCGCCACGGAGGAGCACACAGCCTCTGTGAGCTAGAGAGCACACCTTTTATCTATTTAATATAGTTGTAAAAAATAAAGTAAGAAATCGTTCCAATATAGGACAGTACAACAAGTTTAAAAGGGGAGTGATTAGTAAAATATGCATAAAGAAAGAATACTAACTAGTAGTGCTCAATTATGGCAAAAATCATAATCTCGATTATTTGGGTCAATAATTGATATCACGATTATTAAAAACAATTATCCATTTACTTTGAAAACATCAATTTATTGGAGAAAAAAATGTGAACAGTATGTTTGTAACAGTTGATTACCCTGACCTTAAAGGTGGGGTAGGTAAGTTTCAGAAACCGGCTCGAGTGCACTAACATTTGAAAATACACAGCCGAAAAGAATCCGCCCCTTCCTTCAGACTTCCTTACAGAGCACCTCCTCCAACACACATGAACGCGCACATGACGTCAGCAGACTGGTGAAAGTGGCCGCCTGTTGCTGGCGAGTCATTGAAGTACTGCTGCAATGCACGCCCAATGATGGCACGCCCAATGAGGGCACGAGATACATTTGTGCGTGCACAAGATGGAAGGCTGACAGACAGGGCGGCAATCCAATCCGGCTAAACGGATTGGTTGTACTTTTTACAGTACTACGGCTTCCACAGATGACATTTTTTTATGGATTTTTTGTCAAAGCACTTAAGATATTCATTGCTATCGGGATGTTAAGAGCATTCCATGGAATATAACAAAAAGTGTATCTCTAGCCGGTTTCTGAAACTTACCTACCCCACCTTTAAGTATAATTCAACTGAAAAACCAATAATAAAAACAATTAATAAAAAAATAATCGTTTTATTTCGATTACGTAGTTTTCGTAATCGTTGCAAGCCATAATCGTAATTGTGATTAAAATATGATTAATTGAGCAGCCCTACTAACTAGGTAACATAAGATAAGAATAAACAAGTTTAAATAATTTGTTATTGGTTGTGATCATATTCTAAAGATGTTTGGATTATTGAAAAGTATGTTGAGAGCTGTATCCATAAATTCATTTTGTGCTGAAAGTCCACCAGATTGATGCATTAAACTTCAACATTGAAAAAAATAATAATAATCGTCCCGGGGGTGCATGCCCCCGGACCCCCCTAGAGGATGTGAGGTCCACCCCCAAATAAAGCAGGACAAAATAATTAAATTGCATACATTTTATTTTTGATTGTTTGTTATGTGGATGTGTAGTATTTGTGTTCCTGTATGTTCATTAAAGGTGATTTAGCAAAATACAGTGCAGTGTGAGAAAACGTTTTTAGAGAGTACTTGTCCATGGACAAGTGAGTTTGGCAATTTACTTGTCCGAATACATTTTTCACTTGTCCAGAATGGACAAAAATTGGGGCCACTGGAATCTTCGTCATCGTATTTTACATTTTCCCACGGTTTTTACGACACCGCTAACGTAAGTGAGCGGTAAGATTTTACTGCATCACACATAGGGTTGGATATCGTTTGGATTTGAACGATTCCGGTTCTGCTTTTCGATTCCGGTTCTTTGAGAGGGTAAAAATAAGTCAAACTGGGAGAAAAATATATTTATGAAAATATTAAGTCAAATCTGTATTCCTATTTACAAATCACTTCATACTGTTTAATTTCTTACAGTTATTGAATACAATTATATACAAATAATCTATGCATTGTTTAGTTAGTTCTAAGTGGTGCAGTTTGAGAATGTACAATTGGCCCAGTCTCCTCTGATGTTACACTGCAACCTGCATGTGAGACAGAGTCCAACCACACATATCCAACACATAGGACATAACCTAATAATAATAATAATGACACATTAGATGTATAGCCTATAGGCCTAGCGCTTTTCTACAACTCAAAGACGCTTGCACGCTTACACATGTCCTGCAATACACATGCTGCAGCTGCCCAGCTGCTCACTGTTTGTAAAAGTAAATAAATAGTATTTTCATTTCAATAATGTACTTTCTATACCCTGCTTCATAAACAATACTGACATCCCTGTGCTCCTCTGAGTCTGGGGGTCCGGGGATGTGAGGACAGCGTGAGGACACAGACAGGGAGGCTGCTTCACTTCATAAAGGAAATGGCGGTCAATATTAACAACACAGGAGCTAAAACGCTTAATAACCTTCATTACGTGTTAGAGAAAGAACATACGAAAGTTTGACAAAGATGAGGCTGTTAAACGGGCAGCGGATCTGCTGTGTGTAGAAAGAGAGAGAGAGACGCTGAGCTGCACCGTGCAGCGATCAGCTGATACGGAGCATGCAGAGCTGCAGTCCGCGGGGCTCGGCCTCGCCTCCTGTCCTCACAACTCTTATTAATCCCGGTACCGGACAATTGTTATTTGTTCCTACTCGGAACCGAGTTTTGCTTCCCAACCCTGCCACTGTGCTACACTTCCCGCCCCGCCCCCGTCTAACTGTACAGAAAGCGCGAGATGCATTTCCTTAGGAAACGACAAGCAGAACCGAAACTAACATTTCTAAACGAACAATGGCGGACACGTACAATTTGCGAATGAGTTCTGCCTTTTGTAAACTGAATGTATCAATAATTTGTCAATAAACGTCACTTGTCCGCCGGACAAGTCAATTGACAGATCTACTTGTCCGATATTGTAAATAACACGTCCCGGACGGTGGGACGTGTACTTTTTCGCACACCTGTAGAGCCTCAAGAGCCTTTCTTGTGCTGGCAGACACATAGAAACATATTGGCGGGGCGCACTTTGCACGCACAAACACAACAAAGATCCACTCGCTCCGCGCTCACATTTTGCTAGCACCGCTGCTATGACTCCATCCTAGGGGAAACACTGAATCACCTTGATAAAGATATTTTAACAGAGTTGTAGGTTTGTGCTTTACACTGTTCTACTGCAAGTTGACAATACCACGTCCAGCTGTCAGATCCCTTATTTTAATCTGTAAATCAGAACACATGTTCTGGATGTTTTGATTTGTCATGCATTTTCTGTTTTGTTGGTTGTTTTCAATGCATGCTTGTATAATCAGCACTTTTTTTCCTTTCACTTTCTATGAGTACCTGGATTCCAATCTCTATGTCTTTGCCTCTCTCTCTCCTCCCCAGTCTCAGGGCTCACCATACTCAATGAGCGGACAGCGCAATGTCAGAGCGCTCTGGGCAAACTGCAAAGGGGAAGGAAGGCAAAACCAAGTATGCGTCTCTCAACCTGTTTGATACATACAAAGGAAAGAGTCTTGAAACACAAAAGCCTGTTGGTGAGTATCTTTGGCTTGGTCATGTTCAAGCTTTCATTGTCACACCACATATCTACTGTAATGGATGCCAACCTGTCTTTCTACGCTGGGTATTAGTTTACAATATCGCTTTCCTCACAGGCTCTTTTTACATTCTGCCACTTTAATTTAATTTTGTCACTAAAGTTGTGCGACTTGTTTTGTAATGAATCAGATCTGGGCTTAAAAGACAGATCTGCTGCCCACAGTTGTATTCACCCGTTGGCTGTGATTAAAAGTGGGTTTGTTGTCTCCCGACACCAAGAACCGCAACTTTGATGCATTATCCCACTGTCTCCCTAATAGCTCTGATGCATCTCTCAACTGCCTGCCAACCTGGTTTTGCTGATGCTGCTTTATTCAGCGATCAGGGATATTTACTACCCTTGTATTTTAAGGACTCAACACTAATCTCAGCGAGAGAAAAAACATTGTCTTCTAGAATGTTTTTCTTATCTTTAGTGGTATACAAATTAAGCATGAATATGAATCCAGGTACTCATAGGATGACTGGCTCACATGTCAGCTGAGCCTGGGGGCCACTGGGCCTGACCTGAGACAGAGGCTTACTTGTGGACGCTGTTTGACTTCTGTGCCGAGTCCCCAGTCGATGTTTTATTCAGAAGCTCCCCACTAGATCTAAGCAGCTGTCTGACTACAGACTTCCTCCTCCTACATAGTGAAGCCATGCACTGCTTTGGTTTCTCTGAGCTTGAAGGAAGGAGACAAATGATGGATTGATATTCAGCACAGCTTCACTTTTCAGAATCTAATGGCGTTTCATGCTTCTGTGAGCATCAATATCTTAATACCTCTTCACAAACTGTAATTGAAGTGGGTTTGCTGAAGGTTTTTAATAACATCTAGAAAGCCTTTTTATAATCCATATTCATCAGAATCACCAGACTGAAACTTCCAAGCTTCTAGCCTTATTGGTTTTTCACCATCCTAATATTGTATCCAGCAAACGCTATCCTTGTCATCAAGCCGCTCCTTCAATCAATCAATCAATCAAATTATATTTATATAGCCCAATATCACAAATTACACATTTGTCTCAGAGGGCTTTACAGTGTGTGTAGCATCCTTAGCGTTCTTAGACACTTGCATTGTACAAGGTCCTTAGACCCAGTAGATAGAATTGGTCTCGGGTTTCAGTGGTCCATCTGTGCTAATGATCTCCTCCTCCCCATATCAGTTCCCCCCCGCCATGGCCTGCAGTCTCTTGGTAAAGTTGCCTCCGCACGGCGTATGCCACCACCTGCCAACCTGCCCAGTCTGAAGGCAGAGAACAAAGGCAACGATCCAAACGTCTCGCTCGTTCCCAAAGACGGCTCAGGATGGGCAAGCAAACAGGAACAAGCAGCGGACCCAAAGAGGTATTTAAACCCCCAACTCCCCCTGCAACATCCAAGTTACCAGAATTGGTTGTGGGAAAAAATGTTTTACGGTATAATTTTTCCCAGGCTATCCTGTCTAATTCTGTGGTTTATGACTTTTTTTCTTTCTCTCAGTACCGATGCATCGCCAGCACCGCAGCCGGAATTGCAGCAGCCTGTGGCTTCACCGACACCTGCACCGATCCGCCCGAGAACCCCGCCAGCTTCAGAGGTACAGACTGTCCCAGTGACGTGAATGCAAAATCCTTGGCTTGCATGATAATGTCTGTGGAGAGTTGACATGTATCATATGGGGCTCATTGTTTGTGTGTGTTCCCCCACAGCCTCTGGTGCCAGCTTCAACCCAGGCCGCAGGGGCAAGGTCTTGGGCACAGGCCAGTGGTACACATGGAACACAAGGGGATGGTGAGTCTTACTTTTTGACTTTAATAAGAAGGAAGTTGGAATAAGCTTTTTGTAACCCCTTTATAAAAAAATACATTGACCTAGCAACTTTCTACAGGTGGAAAGGCATTAAACCAACAGTCGCCATTCTCTCGCGAGGAATTTCCCACCCTGCAGGCGGCTGGCGACCAGGACAAAGTTGGCAAAGAACCGGGCACTGCAGATCAGTGGTATGGGCCCGTACCAAACCTCCGCCCCCAGAGTGAGTGATGCTTGCTTAATACCCAATATTAATCAATGGCTCGTCATTTAATTAAGTCAGTTGGGATTGGAAGACTTCTCTTACAAGAGAGAATACAACAAGTGTTTTTTTTAAAGTTTACTTTATGCCTGGATGGTATGCGCTTGCTAACTCTACATTTAATTACGGAATGAGACAAAATAAATACAATTTTACTTTTGTGTTATTTAAAATAATAAGTTGTGTTATCTTTCTCTTACCTTATTTCATTTGGACAAATAAATGATACTGACCGCTCTGTGTTCTCTGTCCTCAGACGTTACAAGTTGGCGGGACGGTGGGGGCCGACCCATGGCGCCCACCCTGTCTGGGGAGGGGGCAGTGGAGGGTGGCCTTGGTGGGGCTCTGGTGATGGATGGGGCAGCTGGGGTCCCCCTTCTGAACTCTCAGTCCCACGGGCCACCTAGGAACCCTCCCGCAGGCAGCCCCGCCTTGCCACTGCCCCAGCCCCCTGTGGGACCTGGGTTCCCGCAATACAGAGGGATCATGCCTCCATTCGTACGTTTTCTTATTGTTTTCCTGGTTGATTTCTAGCAAATATTCTATTATTTGTTTTTGGTTAATATATCTTGTTTTTCACGCTCCACAACTGTGTTGCAGTCCATTTTATTATGTGCTTGGTGTTGACATTAAAGTCTATAGAATGCAATAGCATAGTCTAAGAACACTCTTGAATCTTAACCTGATCTCTTTTTTTGGTTTTTAGATGTATCCTCCCTACCTGCCCTTTCCGGGTCCTTATGGCCCTCAGGGGCCCTACAGGTACCCGGGACCCGGGGAAGGGCCCCCGCCAAGGTATGTGCCATTATTAAGCTAATATTTTGCCACTTGATGACAGATTCTTTAAAAAATATAATCCATTATATTTGACCCTTTGGGGAGACACTTTTTGTTAATCAACTGTTCAATTAAAAGGAAGTTGTTCCCTTTCTCAGGTTCAGGCAGGCTGTTCCTCAGGGCGGCCAACGTGAAGGAGGTGGAGAGGGGCCAAAGCGACCCTCTATCCTAAAGCAGGATGACCTGAAGGAGCTAGACGAGCTGGACCACGACGGAGATGACGGATGGGCCGGTAAAACAAAAAAGGCTTATTTACAAATGTACAACCAACCTGTTAATAGGTTTTGCTATTGGGAACCTGTAACTAAAAATGTCCTGATTGGATAATGATAATTTCACACTAAGAAGGATAAACAGTTTCCCAACAAATGCACCAGAAAAAGGAATCTTTAGTCATGTGGAATGTAGAAAACTGCACCTGCCGCTATATAATAAAGGAGGTTATGACCATTTGATTCAATCATAGGTCACTACGATCGCATGATACAAACATGATTTCAATGTTTTCGTGTGTTTTTAATGTTATGTTTTTGCTTTTAACAGGCGCTCATGAGGAAATTGATTACTCTGCCAAGTTGAAGTTCAGTGATGATGAAGGAGAAGAAGAGGGGGAAGAGGAGAGATCCGAGAGTAAGAATGAATTACGGTATGTGACCAAGTACAGACGGCATAAGATCAATTCAAATTATGTCAATAATGTTTTATTGACAAAAATGGGATTATATTATGCAACTATAATTAATTTGACAAACATGTTTCTTGTCCTCAGTGAGCAGCAGAGGTCCCAGGATGCTCCCCCTGCAGCCTCTCGCTCTCGAGCCTCGGACAGCGGCGGAGAATCTCACTGCACTCCCCCCTCTAATGCTGACAATGGTCCGCAACCCCCCTCCAGCAAGCCAGGATGGGCCGAGGAGGGAGGCGCTGGCGTGGGAGGCCAAGGAGCACCAACAAACTTCCAGGTAGCATCCCGACCTAAAACAAAAACTGTTATTCACGCTGTGAAAGACGTGATGTCCAGCACAGGCCATTTTGGGCGTTCTGTTAAGCAAAGACTTATTGCTGGTCAGCGATGTGTTAGTGTGTGTTTTTGTCAGTGTAGATTATTGTGGTGGAGCATGGCTAACTGTCTGCCTGTATCCAGCGGTGCAGGCCTGGATTGGGTGGTCCCCGGGAGCAGCCCTCCCCCCCACCTGGGCCGCTCCTTGGACAAGGGCCTTACTCCTTTTACCGACAGGTAGCCATCCAGATAGCGCCTCATAGACATATCATTTCTGTCATTAATTCATCCTTGTCCCGGGTCTTATGAATAAGTCATTCTTAGTTTTTCAGTTGGCTTTTTGAGTTTTCTTTTGGTTTATGTATTCATCTAGAGCAGAGGTTTTCAAAACGTTAGATGGGCGTTCACACGGGAGGGGGAGGCGGCGTCCAAACAGTTTCAGGGAAGGCTCAGTGAATAGAAATTATAAAGAATACGCTATTTAAGGAGGGTCACAAAGAATAGTGAAAATGTGGGTTTAGTTAGAGATATAGTTCAAGATCCACAGGTTTATTGTCATAACATATACACAACTAAGGTGTCATTATGTAATATATGGAAGACTTAGACGGCAGGTTTCCTCAACAGTGCAATTTACAAGACATAACAAATATTTTTGCAAAATTGTTCGGTATCTGTGGGATCAAAAACACAAATATGATCCCATTTGTATCCACAAATTGGGAATACTAAGTCAGCTAAGGTGGGGGCTGTGGAGGTGCTTTTATCCCAGCATTTTCTGAAGGTAGGCCCACAGTCTCTGAAAACCACTGATCTAGACAGTTAGAAAACAGCATAATAAAGCAATCCATTTTCAACTGTTCAGGACCGGGCCCAAAACCAGGGTACCTCTCAAGGCCCGGGGAAGCCTCTGCCCGCCCAGCACCAGCCAGCACCAGGAGGCCCCTCTCCAAATGCCCAGCCTCAGGACAACGATGAGGATGAGACTTGGCGCCAGCGCAGGAAGCAGTCCTCCACTGAGATCTCTGCTGCTGTAGAGCGAGCCCGTCGCCGCCGCGAGGAGGAAGAACGTAGGATGGAGGAAGAGAGACGTGCAGCCTGTGCAGAGAAGCTGAAGAGGCTGGACGAGAAGCAGCAACAGCAGCTGGGCAGCAACACAGACGGTGGTAGCGAATGTAAAAGCCCCAGTCTGGATGGAAACTCTACTGCTGCCACAGGAGGCAGCCCTTGTCCATCTATTTCAGCCTCTGCATCCTCCCCTAACATCAGCCAGCCCCCATCCCCCTGTGTTGACCCCGAGGAGCCTCCAGTGCTGCCGGGGTCCAGTCCTGGAATCATCGAACGTCAGCGAGCCAGCAGCAACAGCAGCTATGACTCCAGTGCAGGTCAGTTTCTTTGTTCTATTATTAGGATCACTTTCATGTGATACGTCTTTCTTATGTTTTAAAATATAGCAGTTTTTATATAAAGCCTCCGCATATTGATTAATGCCCCCTTTCAACCTTTCAACCTTCTGTCTTGGTTCAGAAGCGCCACAGTGTCCCCAGCCGGCTGTGTCACAGCCCCTGCAGCCCGCACTGGACGTGCCTTTACCAGAGGAACCCAAGGAAGAGGCCGTTAGCGCCACACACATTCGTGCTAGCAGTGGAGGTGAAAGAGGAGTAGACCCGGTGAAGATGGAGAATATCGGAGGGGGAGCAAGTCGTCAAGCTGGAGGTCCTCCAGGCCAGGGTTACTCGAAGTACCAGAAGTCTCTTCCACCTCGGTTTCAGAGGCAGCAGCAGGTTAGGATCCGTACTTATGTCGCAAATGAGTTTCGCTCATTTTACATCTTATTAATACCAACATATAATAACCATAAAAGCTATGTCTATTACTACAAATGCAGCCATGCCTTTTAGTAGGTATTTCTGATATTCCTGTTGTTAAATATTGATGCTATGTTTTGCGTTCTGTTTCCATCTAGGAGCAGCTCCTGAAGCAGCAGCAGCAGTGGCAGCAGCAGCAGCAGCAGCAGCAGCAACAACAACAACAACAACAACAACAACAACAACAACAACAACAACAGCAACAGCAGCAGCAGCAACAGCAACAGCAGCAGCAGCAGCAGCAGCACAGCCAGGCTTCACAAAGCCAGCTGTCCCCCCAGCCCCAGCCTCAGCAGGGTCCTTCACCAGGTTCAACACCCCAGCCAGGCCCTGGACCTAAGCAGGGTGGCCCCATGTATCAACCCGGCAACATGGTTCGACCCCCGCCCCTGCCAATGAATTTCGACCCTCGCTGGATGATGATGCCCTACATGGACCCCCGCATGATGCAGGGCCGCCCTCCACCTATGGACTACTATTCAGCAGGCATGCACCCGTCTGGTGAGTTGATGCTTTGAAGATAAATAACTCCGGTGTAATGCTGGTAAAGTAATTAGATTAAATAATACTATCATAATACAGAAAGTGAAGTAAAGTCAACAATATGTCTTGTTTTTATTTTACATTATCCGTTTAGATATTTTCTTGAAAAATAATGATTTACTTCTACAGGGCTTATTGGGCGTGAACGGTCTGATTCAGGGGGGTCTGGTTCAGACCCCTTTGATAGGCAGCAACAGCATCCTGGGCACCCTCACCGTGGGACCCCCCCTATGGATCCTAAGATGGCCTGGGGGCAGGAGGTATTCCCTGGTGGAGTAGAGGGCCGTGGACTAACCTCCCCACTCAGACAGAAGCAGGCATTGGAGGATGACGATGTGGCCAAAGGGCCCAGGTAAGGATACACCTGTTTTTATGCTCAAAGTGTCGAGAATAAAAGTTATTTTGTAATACAGTTGAACTGAGCCTTTTTTTAAATGTATTCATTGAGTATTCTTTCAATCTTTCTCCAAGGAGCGACACTCCTCCTCATCGCATTCAAGAGGGTAGATTGGGACCCATTCAGCAGCCCAGCTCCACCTCTGGGACATCCAATCAGACACCGCCGCTAGTTGGCAATCAAGTTGGGACCCAGGGCCACCACCCTCATCACTACATGAGTGGGCGGGGCAACTACAGCAACTTCCCTGACCAGGGTGCGAGGATGCATCCCCACCAACAACAGAGGGCGGAGAGGGGAAATCAGCAGCACGCCTACACCCACCAGGAAGAAGGACCTCCACGAGGGTCTCAGCAGGGACAGATATGGGGAGCCCCTCACCCTCACTATGATCGCAACGGCCGTACTGAACATCCCCCAATTGAGAGCAACTCTCATCTCCACCACCATCACAGCCACCACCCTCAGCAGCCTCACTTCCCTCTCCATGGCCATAAGCCAGAGAACAACAGGGTTGTTGAGGCGCCTGCTAAGAAGACTGACTCTTCTCCCCCAATCAACCAACCTTCCCTCTCATCCTCTTGCTCTTCCTCCTCCTCCTCTGTCAGAGAAGATGGGAATGTCAAAGCTGTCCTGCACCATCACCCGAATCAGAGAGAGAGTGAAGGGCACAGTCAGGCTGAAAGAGGCAACAGTGGCAGTAACAACCATGTGAAACAGGAGAAAACCGGCCCAGCATACACTCCCCATTCCTCCATGACCCCTAGCCCAACCCCTGCTCAACATGGCACTCAAACTCAACAGCAGCAGCAGCAGCAGCAGCAGCAGCAGCAGCAGCAGCAGCAGCAGCAGCAGCAGCAGCAGCAGCACCACCACCCTCATGCTAAACCAAACCAAAGAGGGGGGCGGGAACACAAAACGGAGACCCAGTGGGGCCCACGACCTGGAAGCAGCAGTACTGGTGGGGGGTCCTCTCATGGTAGGAGGGCCAACAATGCTGGAGGTGGGAACCACTCCCGTGGAGGGGAGGACTCTAACACTCCATCGGACCACAAACCCTCCAACCAGACAGGGGGCAGCAATGCCAACAGGAGGGCCGGCCCAATTAAGAAGCCGGTGCTGAAAGAGATGAAGAGAGACGGAGGGGAAGCTGATGGGGGAGAAAAGAATATCTTTAATAAGGATAAAGAGAAGGATAGTAGCCAAACCACCTCGGTGAAGCAGGAAGGCTCCTCCACCTCCCAGAACACATCAGCTCCATCTAAAGATGAGCCAGCTCAGACAGCCAAACCCAGGAATGGAGGAAAAGAACGAGGAGGAGGAGGAGGGGGGGGCGGGTCTGGTAGAGGGCCCAAAGATGGAGATGCCACTTCTTTAGGATTTTCAGGTTCCTCCTCCAGGAGGGACAGGGACCGCTCCTTTGAGAGAGGAGGAGGCCCCCCCCACCACCATGGGGTCCCTGCCAAAGGCAGCAGAGTCAGTCGCGGACGAGGGGGAGAGTTCTACGGCCGTGGCCGTGGTTTCCGTGGCGCTTACACCGCCGCTGCTGGGCCCATTCCCGGCGGTCGGGGCAGAATGGGTGGCAGGAGCGGCAGAGACTACCGTTCATCTGTCGGCGGTGGCCACAACCACGAGTCAAAGGGCGAGGGAGCCGGGGGTCGGCACGGTCAGGATCGGTCCCAGCATAACCCGGCCAGAGCCAGGAACCGCAGTGAAACCCGAAGCGAGGGCTCAGAGTACGAGGAAATCCCCAAGAGAAGGAGGGAGAGAGGCTCAGAGACCGGGAGTGAGAGCGGTGCAAGTGACCTCGGCCCCTCTGACAAGGACGAACACCCGAAGCCCAGCAAGAATGGCTCTGACAACGCCAATGCCACCGGCAGCGTTAACATGTCATCTGCACCACCCAGAGGATCCCAGGCCCGGGTGTTTACACCAAGAGGTGTGCCCTCAAGGAGGGGCAGGGGTGGAGGAGGTGGAGGAGGTGGAGGAGGTGGAGGAGGTGGAGGAGGAAATATGTACCGAAGTGGTGGCAATGTTGGAGGCCCACCAGGGGGACACAGGGGCGGACCCGGCCCCGCCTCTCAGGGTGGGTCCTCCAAGTCATCAGGCTCAGCCCGAAAGCAACAAGGCCCGCCTCATACCTCTGGACCCAAAGACTCGGGCAGGGGAGGAAATGGAGGAGAGAAGAAAGACAAAATAGCTGATGCTAGTCAAACTCAAAGTCAGGGGTCCAATCCCCCTCAGCCGTCTCTGCCCGCTGCACCTCCTGCCAGTATATGTTCCACTGAAAATGGCGGAGTTGTGACGCAGCAAGCTTCGACCAATCCTACGCCCAATCCTACGCCGAACTCAGGAGGGCCAAACGCTCCTCTTCCCACTAACCGTGGGTTCCCTCCCAGCGGGTTTGAGCGCCCACCCAGGCGTCGTCGTCATGGGCGGTCCCAGCACCAGCAGGACAAGCCCCCCCGCTTCCGTAGACTGAAGGAGCGAGAAAACGCAGCACGCATCAACGGAGGAGTGGGGGTCATCGGTGGAGGAAGGCCCTCCTCCCCTTCCCTGAATTCAGTTCAGGACAGTAACGGAGCACCCACCTCAGCCCCTGTCACGGGCAATGCCCAAAATACTAACCACACCACACCAACAACCAACAATAACAGTGGTGGCGGGCATCTCGGCAATGCAAATAATCACCATCATCACCACTACAACCAGGGCAACGCCGGACAGACGCACCCCCAGCACCACCACAGCCACGGAGCAAAGTCCCCCGACTTCACCAACCAGAACTCGGACCAGGCCAACGAGGAATGGGAGACTGCCTCCGAGAGCAGCGACTTCACAGAGTTCAGAGACAGGGAGGGAGGAGGAGGGGGGAAGACCTATTCTTCTCACCATCCCCACCACGTGGGAAGGGGTGGAGGGGGAGGTGGTGGCGCGGTCGACCGAGACATGTCGGGGAAAGAGCCCTTGGCTAATAAAAGAAGCTTCTCAAGCCAGCGTCCAGGCATGGAGCGACAGAACCGAAGGGTCAACCATGGAGGAGGTGGTGGTGGTGGAGGAGGAGGAGGAGGAGGAGGAGGAGGAAGAGGCCCACGAGGGCCGCCCGGTGGCGGCTCCGGTGGTCCTGGAAATGGAGGAGGCAACCGCGGGGAGAGGCGTGGCAACTGGCCCTCTCCAAAAAATAGGAAGTGATGAAAAACATTTCAGATGAACCCCACCCACATTAAAAGCACCCTCTTACATCCTAATCCCTTTTTGATAATTACTTCATGGCTTATCTGTTGGCATCCCTAAACATATTAGTGCATTGAACAGTTAATGGAGATAGTATTTACCTTAGCAACAACCCACTATCTACCGTCCGTTATTGTACATTTCTCCGTTTGTTCCTTCTTGCTCTCCGTTCAGTTGTGCCCCCTCCTGCCCCCTGCCTCCCTTATCTTCCCTCAAGAACCTCACCCCAGTTGGATTTGAATAAGCATGTGGTTCTGCAAATGGGAGGTGCACGACGTTTTGACAGACATTCACACAGAGATCCACACACTCACATATACAAGCACAAATCAGACATCTTTACGAACACACGGAACACATGCAGTCATGTGGGTGCAAAACGAAAAACGGGGGATTAAATTGGCAAAAATGGATTGGGCAAATTTTTATATTTATGTACCGGTGTATATTTCTACCACACTTTGGCCTTGGGTGGTATTCAGTAGTGCAGTGCTGCATTACCCTCATTTCCCTCACAAAGGGAAAAAGCTGCAGCTTCATCTTTTAACGTGAACAATGTACCATAAGATGTTTTCTCTTTGTGTCTTTTTTTTGGCCTTGTGTCAGATGAGTTTCAACCTCTCAGCAAATGTTAGGGGTGTGGGTATTTTCTTCTAAAACGCAGGTAATTAAAAACCTTTTTAATAAATTCCCCAAATCCCCTTTTTGATGACTTTTTGGTCTCTTGCAAACTATGTCTATGATTACTGTGATAGGACCCATCAAAGTACTACTGCTTAGTGCTCACCTACACTTTGCATTGATCACATTGATTTGTCTTTAATATCAATGTTTCTGCAGCTTGTTCAGATCGATGGTGTGATTTTGTCCCAACCCCTAAAAAGTTGTTGACCTGCTCTGACATTTCATTTGGTAGTGGTTGGTCCTTTTTAGGAAATGATGGCTTTTTAGCCTCATCGTAGCATCCTCCTTAAGTTCTGCATCAGTTTCCCCAAGTTTTATTCTCTCATTTGAGTTTTGTTTACCCTTTCAAGACTGTATTAATAGCTTAATGGCTTTATTTTAACAACCATTATTTCCTCAGTGACTTCCATTTGTATGGAAACACTTTTTTTTCTCGGAAGATAAAATACCTATTGATCTTGTGAGGGGGGAAAACGAGTTAAGTGAAAATGTAGGCCATGTTAGAATTAAGAAAAAAAAAGTTTGACTTTCATAAAAGTTGTTTATGCTTTAATAGGTAATTAAATATATGTTCTAATAAGCACTCCTTGTAGTATAACAACAATCAAATGTTTGCAGTTCTTTTTTAGTTTTTTTTCTTCTTTGTTTTTTTTGGGCAAGTTACATGTCATGCATCAGGACAGGTACTCTGTCTGGGCCCAGAGTACAGAGATAAGGATGAATATTGTACTAAAACACCCCCTCTGTGTACTCTTGTGGAGACTCCTCACACCGAGAAAGGACTAATACCAAGAGCTCTGAGTCTGACAAAGTGTGTGTTCTCGGGATGGCTGTTCCAGGACAACCAGAAGCCCAAACTAATAGATTTCAGGACAATGCTGCAACACAGTTTCCAAGATTTCACTCGCAACAAATAATGCAGACCTGGAGTGTTGTGAACATATTTGGATTGATGTAGAATTACACATGTAAACATAGTTTGTATCATACTTAAAATACATAAAAATGGCACACAGACGGAATCCAACTAAAATCGATGTATACATCTGCATCAATTCTGTCACTGCTGTAAGTTGGGGTGTGTTTGTTTACTGACAACAGTTTGAAGATGGGATGTTGTGAGTAGGGCATTTGATGATTTGTGTACGTTGTGTGTGTGTGTGTGTGCTGGTGTGTATGTGTGTGTGTGGCATGTGTGCGTTTTCCGGTGTTTGCATAATAACTCGGGGGAAGGGGTGGGGGACCAGAGGGGTTTAACATGAATGGCAAGCACTTTTCTGCCTTGTTTGCCCACATGTGATTTAACCATCATTATTAAGACAATTCTACTGTTTCTTAAATACATCCACATGTATACGTTCAGCTGTGTCTACATGTTCAACATCCAAATGAACACGCAGTGGAGAACTTCACCCTTTTTTTGTGTGTGTAATTTAATCATACATTCTTCTGCAGGCAAGTGAAGTTGGACATACTTTATTTTTCTCACTTCTAAGCATGAACACACACCCATGGGTGCAGCTTGCTTTGCCTGTTTATACATTGATAGCTGTACACTTAAACTCTGGCTCAAAGAGTCCTTCATCCCTCCTTTACTCTTAATGTTGATGTGCGCATTATTTTATGTACCCATGTTAAAAGAAAACTAAATTAGTGTATTCCAGAAAGAAATTACTCAAAGATTGTACTATGTTTCCAGCATTACCAAGGTACCTGGAGTGGTTCAAACTGTTTTTTAGCATTTATGGTTTTATTAATGGAACCGTAATATACACACATGTCTGTATATTGGTATGTATCTAAGTTTTGTCTACCCCAACTTACATTCCCACCAACAAATGTTGCCATTTTTAGTTCAAGGGAGCAATGTACAAGCAGAGAAGTGTCTTATTATAATAAAGTTATACAGAGAAGGCAAAGTTAAATAAACTACTTTTGATTTAATGGAAAATGAAATGGCATGTCTCATTCTTTGTTTTTATATTTGAAACAAAACTTCCATTTCACATGTTTTGACAGGTCATAGCAAGAAAAACTTGTAGTAGGTAGAATGGTTTGATTCAATGTAGGTGTGTCAGTGAATCACTCAAAGCAGCCAATGGCTGCAACTATGTTGATAGTTAAACATACTAATATCTAACTATCAACTATGTTGATAGTTAAACCTGTTTTTCACAAAATGTCCTTCATGAAAGTTAATTTGCTGTTGATATTTATTATTATTTTATAATCCATTTCTGTAGAACTAATGTTAAGCTATTAGTTATTTAAAAAGTACCACATTATAAATATTACAAACTTGGAAATAATTTACACTATGTTGCAAATCTGCTAACCTAACTTTCCGAAGCATGGATGATGATTTTAAGATGTTTTTAAAAAATGTTTATAGTTAACTAATTTAAAAAAATGCATCTTATAGCATAAGTTATTTGTATCCGAAAATTAGACTGAGAGACAACCTAATAGGGAACATGGATGGAGGCTGTTAAAATTATGTGAATTTAGTATCGAATTAATGTTTGACTGCCTGATATTGACAATTCCTAGAGGCATTTGAACACATCAAACGCGGATAGGGTATCTTTAAACCCATACTTTTTCTTCTTTATTGCAGCAATAACATTTCTCAACATTTTTCAATCTAATGTTAGTTTTATTGGCGTGTGTAAGGCTCCTGATAGGAAAAGTGATAATATTTGAGGGAAAGGGACATTTGAATCCTCAGATTAAAGACAAAGTTACAGCATGTTATTGAAAAAGAGGCACCGTAATGTACATTATCCATAGACTAAAACACACTTATCCCCAACAACAAAACGGAAGGTAGCAGCACCAGATGTCACACACTGACTTTTCTTTGTGTAGGGTTCATAGGGTTATTATATTATAACTACCATAATATATTGCATTCCTGAGGTATAGGCAGACAGAATACTTTACAAGCTGGTGATAAGTTACTACAAGTGGTCATTGTTTGCTTTAGGTAAAGTGAATACTCAAAAATAAATCAAAACTAAAATAAAAGTATTATGAAACCTCACCTTGTCAAATGCTTAATGTGCTATGATTATTGTTATAAGAATGTTGAATATTAATGAGTGCTTACTAGGTACTAGCCCTAATTTTTCTGCCCAAAAATGTTCCTGCAAATGTATACATTTTTAACACTTGTATTTATTGAACACATTTGGTTTAGGCAAGCCCGGAAAACTTCCCCAGAGGAAACCCAAAAGTTCAGAGATCCTCAACAAACATCACCCCCCTCACTCCATTGTCTCGAAGGCGAATTCTCCTCCATCACTATCCGACAACATCTCCAAATGTTCATTCTGATAGCAATAACTCCAAAGAAAAGTAATCTAGTTCTAGTAGTCTAGTTCTAGTAGTTCTACTATTACTAAACTGGAAGACGGAACGAAATAACCTATTTCTTTATTTTATAAGATTGAACCACTGGCTCAATCTTATAACAGATCACACATGCTCACGCCAGTTTGGACAGACACTTCCCACAGGATCAACTAGCATTTACTTATTAGTAATAATATACCCAAATGTTTAGTTTCGGACACAAACGGGTTACAGAATAAATCAGAGCAGTACTCAGAGTTGCCACGGGGCGGCAGCAGCGCCTCGGCGGCGTGGTGAGCTGCCTGCGAGTCTCGGGAGGTCGAGGAAGAACCTGGAGGGTGAACTGGGAGCTGGTGTCCATCTTATTTACACCGGTGAGATTGCTCAATTTTTGATCTGTCGGATTTTTTAAGGAGTATACAAGTTGAAAGCCCGGTAAGTTGGCAGAATCACCCACACAACCACACTGGGAGGTTTAAACTCAGAGCCGGAGTGAGCTCCGTAAAGAGCTGCTGTTTGTCATGAGGCCTGTGTCCCAGCGATGCGCCATGTTGTATTGAGTTTAGCTTAGCGAGCTAACCACGGCTACATTAATTTAGCCCTGTATCGTAGCATATTTCCACCACGTATATATATATAAGACTTGTTTGATCTTTAATAACACACGTTGATGAAGGATTTAAGACCAAAAAACGATACTAAAGTGACTACTTTATAAAGATAACTGTGTTCAATAGGTACCGCTAGCCTGTTAGCTTAGCTCTAATCAGGTTTGGGCAACAGCAAGCGTCAAGTTACTCTTATTATGAAAGAGTATTACATAGTTTCTGCACAAGAAAACTCACATTCTGAAAATACGGAGAATTCATTTGACCAGTTGAAAATATTAATTTGAAACTGGAAATTATTATACTTATGTTTCAAAGTGTGAATTCATTGTTGCTAGTTGGTTTATTTCTGGATTATAATGGAGTATCCCCCCTCTCTTCAAAAGGTCTTCAGAGATGAGCAGTTCAGAGGAAGTGTCATGGATCTCCTGGTTCTGTGGACTAAGGGGAAACGAGTTTTTCTGTGAGGTGAGTCTCTACTCTGTCTGAGCACAGTCATTGTTGCCACCCAAACACCCATGTAGCCTGAGTCAAAAATATCCCATGGTTTGGATTATTGTTAACCAGAACTAATGACTCCAGTATAGTGTATTAAACTCCATATTAACATGTATCTCCTAGTTTAACTTCCACCACCCACACGCAGGCCCAGGGTTAAGTATTTTAATGAATGTAACGTTTACATCACTTCTAGTGAAACATTGTTAACCACTGACACCAAAATTCAAAACTGTAAAATATCCTGTGGAAATTCAATTTAAACTTACTGGGAATGAAATATTAACATACATTGGTTCAGGAGACTTATTGATTAGTGGCACACTCTTTAAATCAACCACTCTTTAATCTTTAGGCTTGGAGGAAGTTTTCAAGTATTTTCAAAAGTCTCAAGTCCAAGTGAAGTCTTATTTTGTGTTTTTGGAAAAATGGTGTCAAGCAACGAAAGAGTAACAAAAAAAGATGTCATATAATTGAGCATAGTTTCTAACATAAAAGTAAAAAGAAGAAACTGAGTAATTCATGTTCATTTTGGTCAGTTTACACTTGCTTGACATTGTTTTTCCAAGCCTTTAAGATGCTAAAGTAAACATTGTTTTTTCGGTTCACACATTTACACCCCATGGTCCTTAATAAATAGGTTCACGATTCCTTTATTCATATGTACTGTCAAAGTTATTTGAAGCTGTGAGCATTCCTGCTCATACTGGCCCTGAAGAGATCCCAATATAATTCAATTACAGTTTATGAATGGGTATTTTGAGCCTCAGCCCATGGTATCACATTTACAAAGGGATCTCTTCAGCACCCGCATGTACAGGTTGATTCCAGAGTCTAAGAGACTCAAATGTACTTTCTGGCATGATTCAAGAAATGTATATCCTGTCTGCTATGTGCCACACTCAGAGATAATCCGTTTTCTCATCTGATTTCTCCATCTGAAGGTGGATGAAGACTACATCCAGGACAAATTCAACCTGACGGGGCTCAATGAGCAGGTTCCCCACTACCGCCAGGCCCTAGACATGATCCTGGACCTTGAACCAGGTCTGTATTTATTAATGTCTTACATTTAGTCAAGCAAATGTTACCAAAGTTAGGAGTCTATCGTCACATTTGTTTCTTTTCTCACACAAGACAAGGAGCTGACCCGAGCTAGCCTAGCACTAAATAATCATGATTAAAACCACCATAATATCACAGTTGATATGAACAGCTGTTAATATAAACAAAGTAACATTATGAATTCATTGCTGATGGTTTAAGGAACTTTTATTTTTGGATTTGAATTGAACAACTTCAAATGTTTTGATAAAGTGGACAAGAGTCTGGATTATTGAGATTAAGGTACTATGAAAGTGCTCCAAACATGCTTTTATTCTATTGAAAAGCTGTAAGAAACACTGAAAACCTTTCTCTGCTCAGTTTTGCCTCCCTGTGAATCGTAAAAAGAATTGCGGCATTGACAGTGTTCTCCGTCCCCTTCTTTTCCAGATGAGGAGCTGGAGGACAATCCCAACCAGAGCGATCTGATCGAGCAGGCGGCTGAGATGCTGTACGGCCTCATCCACGCACGCTACATCCTCACCAACCGAGGCATCGCACAGATGGTAGGCCAGCAAAGCCCACAACCCATATCTGCGTTAGGGAACCTCTTTTTTCATTGCTTTGTTTTGATGGGCTGGTTACATCATGTGACATTTAAGTTGTTAGTTTAAACAATACTGATGATGACGACGTACATTTCAATTGTTTTTCTGCATGTATTTATTGTGTTTAAACATGTTTTCTTTCTGCATAGTGGCACATCAGGCTAGCTTTATATTATCAGTATTATGCTATTTGTAGAAATAATTTCAGCCAAACCTTTTGTAAACAATCAAACATACAGTTTATAAGTTATTATACGTTTGTTTCTTTGTAGCCTTTATTTATCCAGGTAAAAATCCCATTGAGATCAACGATCTCTTTTACAAGGGAGAACTGCCGCATTTATTGAAAAATGATACATGTAGTAACTTCCAAATGTCACAACATTTTGTTTTATGTGACAAACTATTCTGGTTCAATCTTTGTTGGTGTTTAGACCTTTTTATGAAAAACATTAAAATGACAAATGTTTGCTGTTGTTGTTGACGTTTGTATTTATTCACATTACTTTATATTAACATGCTCTTTAATACCTTACAGCTGGAGAAGTATCAGCAGGGAGATTTTGGCTACTGCCCACGTGTCTATTGTGAGAATCAGCCTATGCTTCCTATCGGTGAGTAACAAGATTCATAACAAACAGTCTTTTTTCTTGTGGAAAGAGGGCGTTTTATTTCCTACACATGAAGAAGGAAGTATTTGTACTGTACCAGTGCTGTATCTATTTTTGATCTAGTAGATTTACTCTCTTCCCTGTCCTCCCCCACAGGTCTGTCAGATATCCCCGGAGAGGCCATGGTGAAGCTGTACTGTCCCAAATGTATGGACGTCTACACACCAAAGTCCTCCAGGCACCACCACACAGATGGAGCATATTTTGGCACTGGGTTCCCCCACATGCTCTTCATGGTTCACCCTGAGTACAGGCCCAAGAGGCCCGCCAACCAGTTTGTCCCCAGGTTAGTACTGCAGGTCCAACATGAAGGTGTGCCCCTTTTTGTCAAATTGACTCTTAACATGTCATGCTACGTTTTCCCTTACTCTTATGGTTGGCATTTTCCATTACTAGTCCAATGTTTACCATTCATCTTGATCTGGGTAGGCGCGTCACAGTGTCATAATGAGCCAATATATTATTAACCTTCTCAAAACGTTCTTTTTGCTTATGGGTTAATTTGCTGAAAGAGGCTGTGGCTTAGATGGATTCTCTTTGACTTGATTTAATGTTTTGTCTAGAAAATATTTAAAAAATACCAGAACCAATATATCAATACCATCTACTAATGGTTTCAGCTCATAGAAGATGTTACTTCAAATGAATTTGATGAGATGTGTTTTTATTCAGCAGATTTTCTGATCACGTTAGGAAACTCTAGTCTCTTTCGTCTCATGTCCGCCTCCTTTTCCTAGATCCTATTTCATTCTGTTGTGACGTCTGTTTACATAACATTTTGCATAAGGGATTGTCTGGAAAGAGTGATGGTAAACATTGAGAGCTAATAGAAGATATGTCAGCGCTCTCTCCCTAAAAGCAAATACGTCTCTGATCCATCATTGTACACGGCCATGTCCATTTCAATGCCTATGTTTGTGTTGCATCATATCGGTTTCATTTGAAGTACATAAAACAATATTTCTAGCTTTTGGGCAACTCAGGACTTTATGAATCATCTTTGTTAATGGGTTTCGTCGGTATCATTCAACATCTGATCATATCAGGCTGCACCATTAATGTATGTCCACCAAAAGGGCTAGTTTTTGCCCACTTGTAATTGTATTATAAAAGTCTGGCAATATTGCAAAAAAGGTTCATACAAAGAAATTCCCTTTTCTTTTATTTACCAAACAGCCAGCTTGAAGCGCAAAAGTATTGTGTCCAACTAAATCTAGCATCAGAACCACATTTGCGTTATTCGCTAAATATTTAGCATTGACTTGAAAACATATTTGAGATAATGCTAAGCTACGCTTTCTGGGTTCCAACAAAACGGTACAGAAACCAGCAACACTGTCCCTCATGTTTCAAATGTGTCTTATGGCAACTGGTCAAATCAACAAACCAAACCAATTCCCTGCAGACAATTCCTTGGAAGAAATTGTTTTTTATGTCCTAAACGTTGCCGGCACTGAAAAAGTTCCAAAACAAGCATCTTTAGTGGCCGCACTATAGTATTACACTGTAGCCCCTAAACACAAACATATTTATAAGTAGGGTCAAGGTTGAGCAAATACAGAAGTTCCCCTTGACCAACCTTAACACTGGTCAGAAGAAATGCTCACACATGTTTGTTTGTTCTTTCTCCAGGCTGTACGGGTTCAAGATCCACCCCATGGCCTACCAGCTGCAGCTGCAAGCCGCCTCCAGCTTCAAGAGCCCCGTCAAGGCCATCCGCTAGACAGCCTGGACAAAGATGGAGAGAGAGGAGGAGGAAGATTTGTTGAGTAGGAGAGACAGGAAAGAATTATCAGAAAAGGAGGGGTCGTCTGCATTAAACAAAGCGTTGCAGGTGCCCCCTCCCCACCCTGAAGACTGTATTATTTTTGGTTTAGGTTAGGGCAAAAAGTGTAAAGATTTTCAAGTGTGAGCGAGGAATAAAAACGCTCAGCCATGATCGTAATCACAAACAAACAACACACACACACACACACACACACACATTCATACATATTACATAAGTGCATCCACACACTTGGGATTCCATACACGTACCTTACCAAACTCATCAGTGCCAAAAACAGGAGGTTGGGGTAAGAGGAGGCTGATCATAAAGGAAGGGGCTTCTATAATCAGTGGGTGATACTGCAGGGAAGATTTCCCCATAGACAAGGACTGTTACAGAAACATGAAGAAAAGAAAACAGCTGAGTCAGCGTTCACCTCTGGCTCTGCATTTGGCACAGTTTGGTAACGGGTGGTGGTAAACCCTCCCCTCCCTATTAGCCCCCGATTGCATGTACACTCAGGCTGGCACTCGCATAGACAGTTTGGACGGTGGGTGTTTTTCTGTATCACTCGTTTGTAAGAATTTGGTTTGTCTGATGTTTTGTGATGTTGTTGCACAAAACTTTCTGTTAAATTTGCCTTAAGATTCAGAGAAAACACCCAGATGTTTCTGTAGTTTTTTGTTTTTCTTCCAAGACGCACAGGCAAAATGTTTCTTCTTTCTGCTGTTAGAGGAGGTGAAGTAGAAACTCATTAAATTAACATGAATTTCCAAATCGTTCAGACAATTGTAATTAGCGTGTCGATTCTCCAGCTGTCTGTGCGTGTGTCAAACAACTGTCTGTATCGCTACCGAAGTGAAAAATATAACCTGTGCTACAATCTGAGACTTGTCCCCTCCTGCAGCAGCTGCGTTTGTATCGTCTTCCCTCATAGCTTCATCTCCCTTAAAGAAGAGTTTAACATTGTGGGAAATACACATATTTCTTATGGCAGAGAGTAGATTTGGAAGACTTTTACCAATAATTTAAAGGGGAGCATATCTATAATTGAAACAGGATGAATATTATATTTATATAATGTATTCATACCCCAGCTCAATACCCTCTTATATGCCCTCAAATGTGGAGGAATTTTCTTGACTTTAGATTTTTAACCATTCAAACTGCGTTTAAACATCAGTTTTCAATGATTCTTCTGCATTTTGTACTGTGAATATAATTTAAATGAAATGGTCTTATATAGGGATGATCCCATGTGAAGCTAACGCTAGTAGCATTAGCTTAAAAAAGCTAATGGTAAAACGGCTAGTACTATTCCTTTTTAGGTAAGTCCACCTAACAGCTCATCTAAAGCTTACTAGTTTACAAGTAGGATATTGTTTGTTATTAAGTACAAAAAAACATTTCTAAAAGTTTTCGTTGCAGTATAACTGGCGGCTTTTGTGACCCTTAGCAGTTGCTTTTGTACGCATAACAAGAAACTTTCTCGAGATAATGACTTAGTATGTCATAAATATCAATAATTTAATGAAATAAATGTCACATGACATTTCAGTTTTGGGATAGAAAGTCATTATTTTTGTTAGTTTGTCAACGACTTAAAGGAACTTTATTTTCAACAAGGTTCAACTTGTTTTTCTTCGACGGGCAGGAAGCTACTGCAATGTGTTTATTATTGAGCTTAAGAGGTGTTGATGGGCGAATGTACCCGACATTGGACACAGAGCTAGCTTTTTATGCTAAATCAGGCTAACTGGCCTCTGGTTGTTGTTCACATTTTACTCTCTGCCTGAAATGAATATTTTCCCAAAATGTCAAACTATCCCCGTGATGATCCAGTGGGAGACACAGAGAAAGAGGAATTTAGACTATCTGAATCCTTGGGCTCACTCCACCACTGCACTGATCCCTGGTGTCTCTCCACAGCACAGTCTCATTATTTATGTTCAGGTTCAGAGACAGACCGACCACCAGCCGCTTTTTTTTGTTTTTGTTTCTGGAACAGTGGGGCAGACACTTAGTCGCCCTTACTTCAATCCCTCCGCTCTTTACTTAGTGTGACTGCAATAGATTGTTTTTGGATTTCATAGTACAAGAGAAACGGTATTTATGTGTCCAGATTTTAACTGATGTTTGTCCGTGTTGTCTTTCTGCTACTGTGGAAGGGTGAGCAGGATTCAGAATTCTCAATAAACTTCTATTTTCTTTTCATACTCTGTTGTACATCACTTTCTTTGAAGTTCTGTTTTCTTGCCACATAGTGTCAGTAGAGCACTTAGTACTTTAATAACTACATTTATAAGGATATATTTTATAAAATACTTCTTAGGCTGAATTAGTAGCATTTGGATTTACATTACATAAATACGACCATATTATGCAACACAGGGATTATAAAACACAGCCGTACCTGCATTAGTGTTTGTGTGTTTGAGCTTGTAGGAAGAGTGTGGTGACACAGGGAAAGATGGTTTTCTGTATTTTGGATGTGGTTATTGCAGTGACATTTCACATGACTCTGAGTAACAGGAATAGTTGGAAAACATGGACACGCACAACATAGCAAACAAACATTATCACAAGATCTCAGTCAGGCTTTCGTGCAAATCTATTAATTAGCTTTTGCATGTCATTCAGACTTTTGACATATAAAAAAAGTGGGATTGTAAATAACGGAAAACTGAATACATAATTTGAAAATACCCTGCCCCTATTTTCAGTTTAAGCAAAAAAAAACATGGTTACATTACAACTGTTTTTCCCCTCTGTGCGGCGGCTGTCTTTGGCAAAAATAACTGGCAGGGCTGAGGTGTCTTGATGTGGCCGAGCCCTGTTGGTTTTTCCAGAGGGAGAAGAGGAGGAGTTCCTCCATGACTCAGGATAACCTCAACCCACAGCTCGGGGCCTGCCCTTCTCTTGGTGCAACTCGTTAACCTTGTGATGAGGAATCTCCCATTTGTGTAGCTCGCCACCTGACTTTGTATGAGAGCAGATCATCTTCTTTTAATAAGCTGCTGAATGATAAAAATATGTTTTTGAGCTTGAAATAAAACTCCAAATGTGGCAAGAGAGCAGGTCTAAAAGTGTTTGCAGACTTATAATCCTGTCAGTTGGGCTGCACTTATTGCAGTCATGATCAAATGTTCAGCTATGTGCTGCCACACCCAGAGGCCATGTCACTTCATTTTCCTCACACTAATTATTTGTTTTTCTTTCTTTGGGATGCTTCTACGACAGATAAAGCAACATGGGAGCCACAGAGGCTGAGACCATACGCAATAACAAACTCCATCAACGTGTATTGTTGATAGGAAATGTGCATTTGTAGTGGCTTTGCTGTCCCCATGCGACTCTTCATTCTTTGCTGAGCATGCTGGCAAGAGTCCACACATTGTTCAAGAGATTCATGAAAGCTCTTACTTGACAAGTCATGTTGACGCTGAAAAAGAAAAGCCTGTCTGGTAACTTTGCCTCTCCTGCAAAAATAATTCACCCCCTCTTGTTACATGTAGGCCTAGGTGTAATAATAATAATAATAATAATTCCTTACATTTATTATAGCGCTTTTCCAGATGCTCAAAGCGCTTTACAAATACACATTACACATATTTTTGTATACATGCAATGGTCACTGTGGACAATACCCACATGTGGAGCAAGTTCAGGTGAAGTGTCTTGCCCAAGGACACAACGGCTTTACAGACGCAGCAGCGGCGGGTTTCACCCCTTGATCTGATGATCATTGCACAGCGCACTGCGCCACACCGTCCATCTTCACGCCTCGAAGTCATCGAGGCGCTTTTACAAGTACACATTGATATTATACATGTACTGTGGACATTACCCCCAGGAGCAAACCCGGGTGAAGTGTCTTGCCCAAGGACACAACGGCCTGACGCAGTGTAAGTATTTGTTTGTCTTACAACTTTGAAGCAAAGAAGCAGCTTTTGTTTTGACATTGATCAACGTTAAAAGACAATTTCATGTCAAAAGTCAGGCACAGAAACATTGATCTAGATTAATGACAAATGTAAAATACCTGTTTGTAAAATGATTCACTCCCTCCAGGTCACTATTTAGGAGATGCACCTTTGGTAGCAGTTAAAGAATTTAGTCTCTGTCAGATTTATCTCGATTTAGCAATCTTTCCCCAATGGGTGCAGCTCTATCGATTGCAGGTTGAATGGAGATCCTGAGCTGCAAATTGAAAGAAAAACTCTTTGTGTGTTTTGTGATGTCTTTTGTGTGTTTGTGAGTTTTAACTATTATAATGGTGTGTCTAGGGAGCCTCATTTCAATTTAGCTTAAGCTATAAATGTGGTGTTGTGTGCCATTTGTTTATACTTATAATGAACGATAAATAAAAAATGTAATTCTTAAAATGGGTTGATATCTGACCCCGGCCACTCCAGGACTTTAACATTTTGCTGTTTCTGTGTAGCTTATGCTTTGTGCTCAAACTCAATGTCTTGCTGGAAACAGTTTTCTCAAGCTGCAGGTTTCTTGCAGACTGCATCATGTTTTCTTTCTCTTTACTTCAATCAGCTTGCCTTTACACACACACGTCTTCCAAGGCCTGTCGCAGAGAATCACCCCCACTGCATGCTGCCACCACCATACTTCATTCTGGGGATGCTACTTTTTGGTGATGTCATGTGACCTTTGAGCTATAAGCGTGGCCCCAGGGATGGGAGGGCTGGTTGTTGCACCACTGAAATACAAATCGACTTTTGGCTTCAACTCCTAACTTGTCAAAAGAGAGTTTTTTTTTATCTTTGCCTCTCTCCCATAAAACACCAGTCTGACTGTCAGTCATATGTTACACATGTTGTTGGCATGTTACATTATCAAATATATTTTATACCAAATAAAAAAAACAACCAGGAGAAATCCAACATTGTATTCAAGGTACATCACAATTAGTCAATACAATGCACGTTTTAGATGTAGGTAGTTCTTAATTATTTAATTCAACCAGATGAAGGATTTTAAGTTATCATTATCAGACAAGCAAGATGAGCAAACAGCGGAAGTTTAGCAGCGTTGGTTTTAATCATCTTGTCCCTCTGCTTTGGAGACCTCTGCGGAAAATATGGCTACCTGTAAATCCTCCTGAACATTGAACAATCAAAGAACAGGGAAAAGTCGACTGCAACGACTAACTCCCATGATCCCATGCTACATCACAACGCCACCCAAGGAGGCAGAAAAGTATGCCTTGTGCTTTTATAGTTCTTTGTCGATGAGTTTATCCAATATTGCAAAACACACAACTTGGGGAATTCACGCTTCTTGGCCAAATGTTAATATTTAAACCTTTCTGTTTTTGTTCCTCCAAAGTTATTATATTCATGTTGATATCAGCTGTCATTGCTGTGACTGATGTATTCAGGATTAGTTTGGCAGGCTTCTCCCACACGCCCTCTTTCCAAGTGAAGGGAGTCGAGAAACTCTGAGGATCTGTGGGCAAAACATTTCACCGAGCCCAAACAGCCTCCCGCTCAGCAAAGTATTTCAAAAATGATGACTCTAAAGATTTCATTTCATAACTGTCTCCCCTGCCAGCAGCAAACCACATTATGCCCCTTTTTAAAGTCATATGCCGAGATAATCATTAGACAAAAACAAACAAGCCTACCACTTACAAACACCAGTGCTTTTGACTGATGTGGACAAACAAACTGTGAAAATATTAGTAATTACTTCATCCGTGACTCAACCCATCACTAATCAACCAAATGGTTTGTCTCTCCCTGTTTGCAAACACTCAAAAACAAACAGACAGAGAATGCTCTGGGACAAACTCTGGGCGAGGACTTGCTGCGAATAATTCAGCTCATCCAAAGTCCTGAAATGAATCTAGGTGAAGCCGTTTTATCACTGTGTCTCATTCATCTAGATCAGAACGTGGGGGAGGACCTGCAGAGACTTCCCTATCCTAGTTTGGACTTGATATAAAACACAACATATATTTTAAACTTGGATGATTGTTTCTTCAGGAAACAAACTGTAAAAGTTGTTTCTCTAAAACAAAAAGCTGGTTATCCAGTCATTTCTCGAGGTGTACTCTTTTCTTATTATTTAGAGCCAAAAACACATTTGATAAAAAATAATTCTTACTATACATTCGAGTTTATTCATGCTTCGATCCTATGTTTCAAAGCAAACTGAGATAACTGGTTTTTACTGACAAATAAACAAAAATTCTAACACAATTAAATAATTCCTTGCCTGATTATAACCTGATTTAACAATAAAAACACAAAATGTATCCCCTTTTCTACGGCCAACAGCTAAACTAAAATAAATTACATTCAATAGAAGTGTATGTGAACTACAATTTCAAACAACCATTGTTTCTACGGTATATAGAGCTTTTGTGTTTTACATGATCATCTTACAATATGGGAACTTGGCTTCTTCCACATTTGAGATGTTCCCAATTCTGTTACCCTGGCTTTAATGTAATTTGTGCACATCTTTTAAATATTCATGTAACAAGAGAAAGGTAGGTTTAAACTGCCAACATGATATGGCTCTTTTAGTGTCCTTCCTACTGATGCGGACTAAGTCTGCAACTGACTATTATTCTCAGCATCGATAAAATGGTGGTAAAGACAGAATGCTGAGTAGACAGTTGAACCAAAAATAGGCTCAGCAGGAACATAAATAGACTATTATCCAATGATTCATTGTGTTATGAAGCAAAGAATAAAGCAATCAGCGAGGAAGTGTACTGTGTCATTATAAGCTCATTTTCTTTAGAAATGTATTTCTTAAAAGCTGACCAGTTTCAATTTGAACTGACATGATACACACACACAATACACACACACACACACACACACACACACACACACACACACACACACACACACACACACACACACACACACACACACACACACACACACACACACACACACACACACACACACACACACACACACACCAGCCAGGAGGTTTTAGATGCCATGGCAGATTAGGATACTGTGTTTGGTCTGTTGACTGAGTCTCTTTGAGCAACAGGAGGACAGATAGTAATTATCTCAATTTGCTCACTTATGTTAATATCGCTGCTCCTTTGTGTAATCTTATTTTAGAGATGGTGTCTTGAAGTTGTTAAATGTAAACTAAAAAACATACCATTTAGGCTTTCGAAATGATATGTTCTATATATTATTACTTCACCTACTTCATTGTTATTAAGATGTACATTGTTATTCTATTTGTTAAGCTGTGGTACTGCTATTGCTGTTATTAAAGCCTTTAAATGTCTTCATGACATTTTTATCGTTTTCATCGTCACACATGCAGTCATGCATGCAGCAAACTGTTGAATTGATTTTGTCTTTTTTTACTGCCTACTTGTTCCATCTTATCTGTGAAGCACTTTGAACTGATTAACCTGTATGAAAGGTGCTATATACAGTTTGTTTGATTTAATAATAGATTACAATTAGAAGTGGATGAGTTAAGAGCCTCTAATTTGCAACTCATATTTCCTCCAAATTCCCCCACTACTGTTTCTTTTCTAAACTGAACAAAAACTAAACTGAAAGCATTGGTTCAATCATTAACAATTACATGTATTAATAAGCGTGTCACGTGTATTGTTAATGCAATCTTAATATCAACTAGCTGTGAAATTTAAATAGTGGAGTAAAGAGTACACTATTTGCTGCTGAAATTAAGTAAAGGTAAATAGCACCAGACAGTGATAAATGTACAGAGTGGCTACAAAGGTAATAAAACAACATTTAAGTCACCTTTCAGCTCCATCAAAACAATATAAATCCACACAGGATCGACATTGAGTTCAATACAAAGAAACCAGCATTCAAAAAATGTAATTTCCTATTTTCCCAGCTTTCCCACACTCCTTGCAGGAATGTAATATCGCTTTACCTGTGAGTCACCCAGGTGGGAGAGTTTAGAAACTGGGTGGATTTCCCAGAAGACCTCCTCTGATTGGATAACGGTGACGTTCGGATGGGAGGTGGAAAATTATAAATGGCTGAAAAAGTTTGTTGTGTGATCAAATATTATAACGGTCTGAGTCCTCACAGGCACACAGTCTCTGCAAGTATATAACTGTACCCTCCTTTTCTCCAAGATGAACAGAATTATTCTCCAGCTTTTGGCTGTCGGATTCTGCTTTGCAGTCGGTGAGTAAAAACGACATCAATTCTGATTAAGCCTTTTCATTTTAAAATGCCACGTTTTGCGTCATTATACAGCGTGTCAAACTCACTTATCAAACAGTGATTAAAACCGAACGGACTTTAATTCCAGAGACATCGTTTAACTATTTCTGCTGAAAAAAATAACGTTTTGCTACACAACATAGTGAGGCTGTGTTTTAATGTGCTTGGGTACCCTGAAAAATATCGGTTGGGTCTGCAGCGTATCGCTGTGTTCATCATTTAGTGCAAGTTGTAGGCTAGATGATTAGGTTACGTTACATTTCAAAATTGTCCTTCTAGATTGATCTTTAATTTTTTTTCCGTGATTTAATTTTTTTTATAAAGATTTGCTAGATGAAAAAGCTCCTACCAAATAGTTTTTCCTGGGGTGAAAAACTAATAAATGGCTTTATTTGTGGTTATTTTGGAAATGTGTCTCAGAAATGTGAATTATTGTGTTCTTAGTAGGGCTCAGTTGAATGCTGAACCTCGAGGCAGATGTTGACAGGGTGTGTTCACTAAAAGTGGTGTATCACATCCATTTAGGGGCAGGGGGCCTAAAGCAAGGTGTGGGCACCTTCATGACTAATGCCCGTTGGCTACAGTGATTGGAGATTAAATCTGTTTTTGGTTATTGTCATAACATGATATACCATTTTTCTGGTTTTGTTGCGTTAGTTTTTTGTTGAATGGAGAACTAATTTGACAGTTGCAGATAAGTCTCAGCTATTTTCATCTGTGCATTTGTTCTATCCATATACTTTTTATTTTCAAATTCAATAAAAAAACAAAAAAAAGCCAGATAAAAAAAAAGATAGTTAAAAAGCACATGTTTGAAATTGGCTAGTAAAATAATGGGTTATACTGTTGCAACAAGTAGCTTAAAGTAGTGTGCAGACAGTATGATTACATTGAGCTTAAGGTTATAAATGAACAGTGGAAAAGGTTAAAGGTTTACTAAGTGGCCTTAAAGTAATGTGCAACTATGGATAAACAGTGGGGTAGTTAGCTCAAAGTAACACACAGATGGGCGGGATGGGCAAACAGTCTAGTTGTAGCCGTTGGCTTAAGTGACAGACAAACAGTTCAAACAATTCGTTCAAAGTATTGCATCAACACTTGAACTAGTAAGCTGATGATTGAAAAATGGTTGTGATTTCAAGTATTTCAATTGTGACTATTTGCTGGTTTTCCTCATCATATCCAACATTAAACTGAACATTTGTTCTGTTGGTCAGAAAAAACTATACATTTGAGAAACCACTAAGTCTCTGGAAATGTATAATATAATTGTTTCCCTACTGTCTGTTATTCAAAAGAGAAGCGGTTAAACGCAAACAGTTTGGTTGCCAAGGACTAGTGGACTCCTATTCAACGGACAGCTTGATTCTCACAACAAGTAGCTGCAGAGTTTTCCTGTTTGTATCCTCTGTGCACAACCCAGGCTTTACATGAATGCTATGATGACAGGTTAGGGTGAGGCAGCCTGTTTGCAGTAAGAGGGCGTTATTTTGGGTTTCTTCCAGACCTTATTAAAAGACTGAATCATGCCCCAACCTGCCAGCCATTGCATGAGAAATTCCTCACCTTGTAACAGTTGACCCTTTGCCCAAGTCTCAAATTCCACTCCGACAGAGGGTCTGTAGACTGGGCCCGTTATAATGGACATGTTATTCAGCTATTGTATTTTGAGTCTTTTGTAGTCCGATGTAATCTCTGTTGTTAAAGTCTCCCGTTTCAAACCACACCCTAACTTTGAGGAACTATATTCCCATCTTGGCTGCTTTATTATACTTGACACGTGAAAACCTTTATCTTTTTAACCTACAAACCCTTTACTAAAGTTCTTGTTTGTGACAAAAGGTGATTCACAAATGCAGGTAATTATATACCGAGGTGACCAGGAGGGATGAAGAGATGTGGGTGTGTTTGTTCCTTAGAAGCAGAGGATTCCAGATGGCAGTCTGGTTGATTTTTGAAGTAAACATGTTACAGGCTACTGAGGTTTACCCAAGCACCAGCCGTCATAATATAGACAAAAATACTTGGATACTTTTGAACCCATTTAGTGCTGACCAACTTTACTTTACTTTTTTACTTTATCTGCAAAAAAGCAGATTTAAATCAGAGGTGGACAAAAAGCACTGTGTGCAACAAACCGTTAATATGAAAACTCCTGCAATCAGTCTGGCTAATCAGCCTTCAAGGATCTGGTTACTGTGACCTTCGTGTGTGTGTGTGTATATATACACAACTCACAACACACACCTAAGTGTATTCACCCTAACCTTTTGTAAGGTTGTACGTGCAAGGATTATAGTCCTGGTACATGCAGACGCTTTTAAGTCAGTCTGTATATATCTACCCTCCCCATACTTTTAGTACACTTGTTTGCATATCGTTTTTACGATATGACGTCTCCTTTTAAATTTCCATGCGCAGTGGGGCGGTATTTTAACACATTGCTCTAAATGTGAGCCTAATTTCTGGCAGAGCGCTGATTGCTGTAAAAGCAACATCAAAGACACGATCAACCACATCAGAGCTATAATCACTTCTATTATTTCTAGCTCCTTGTTATTTTAGATTTTTACAGGATTTTCGTCTCTTAAACACAGCCACTTTTTATTGGTATTTGTTCTCTGTCCCTCTGTGTTTTTGGTTCCTCCTCGTGTTCCTGTGGTTTATGATGTGTAGTTTTAGTGACAGAGCAGCAGAGGGCAGTATATGTCTGACACTGCACTTTGAGGGTGCCACACCTCAGAGATCAGACTGGGTTTGTTATCAAACTGCTTGAAAGAGGTAGAGTTTGGTTCAATTTGAAAAGGCTACTTTACTAAAGAATAGTCGCTGGTCACCTAGCAACCAGCATTATTTGTTGAATTATTTATCTGCACTAGCTCTTAATTGAGCTTAAAAGTAGTTTTGTGAATACCTTGGCTGTAAATCCCTTTTGTATTAAATAACATAATACATTTTCTACTTAGCTACTTATCCCTATTTACCTACTTCTACTTGACCTATATCAGTGAAGGATATTGTAATCTTTGACCTAGTTGAATTTATTTTACAGCCATAGTTGCCTAATCATTTGAAGAAAAATACTTCATGTACAAAATATTTAAAAAAAAATATCATCTTATACATAATATAATAATAATGGATTGAACTGTGCAAAACATGAATGGTTTAGTTTGTGAGTGTGATAGTGGGGTTGTATAAAGTGGCCTACTTATTCAGTCGGTGTCTATGGAGGTAACACACTTACGATGGATACCTCATACAACCCTACTTCAAACTACCAAAACTGTCCATTTATTAATAGATGGCAATTGAATTTCAATGTTACAATTTGTTTTTTAACGCCATTACACTCCTGTCAGTTACTTGTCTGGGACTCCTCATTGAATGGCCCTTCAAATGTGTGTATTTTCTCAGCACATTTCTCAACGAGCTCATTGACGGTGCTTCAGGGGAAGTGACTTAATTGTCTGCACAATGGCTTCCAGGAATAAGAAAAAAAACATGTTTCTCCCTATGCCAAAGTGTTCTTGAAGTCATATGCATCGTGACTTTTTAATCTCGGAAATATGTAGTGATGCCTGTCACCTGCCAATTCTCCCCTGCCTATTGTGTCTTGTTTTCATTAGACGCATACTTCGCTTCTTGATCTTTAGCCTGCGCTTTGAGTAAACACGCTGGCGTTGTCGCGATCACGAGAGGTGAGGATGGAACAAATTACATGTTGAGCCCCTTCTGCTACAGTGAAGAAAATGCCCACTGTAATTGAACATCATTACACTTTAGTGATCCCATGTGACCTCCCCTCCGGACTGCCTCAGACTCTCCTCACCTCCACAAAGAACACTGTGTAAATGTGTGTTTTTATTAATTATTAAACCTTTATTTAACCAGGTGGTCCCATTGAGATCATCAATCTCTTTTTCAAGGTAGACCCGTGTGTCGTGTTTGGAAGACTTTATTATATGGAGGATCAGGTCAGACTAGATTTCAGATGGCAACATGTTGATCGGCATTGCAGAGCGCTGAAGTATTACTAGGTGTGGCTGCAACAAGGCCATTTTATGTCACTTCAATTAGTAATTATTTATATGATTCATTATTTGCTGACTTTTTACGTTATTGCGGTTTAGCTTGGTTTTAAAACAAGTCAGTCAGATATATGTTGCTTTTTGGAAAGAAATGTGAAGGTTGAATGTCTTCCAGATCAATAAATCTTTTTCATGTCACAACATTTTATTATTTTAATGATATGTCTGAGATAATATGCGAGAAGGAGCCAAATAGAAGTACAGAGGATAGTCAGCTCTTTCTGAGATGTAAGCTCTACTTAAACTTGGGTCTGACCGAAAGCGGAAAAAAAGGTGTGGTGCCGTTTCTGTACTAAGGTGTGGCCTTGTTTTGCATCTCTGAGGTAAAGGAGTGCGATATCTCGTGACATTATAATTGACATCAGGCAGAACAAAGGGATCATACAAAATGTATTTTGTCACTTGAAAATATCTCCTACACATTCTACCTTTTCAAATAAAACTTTTGGTGAAGTCTTAGTTATTTCTCTACTATTTACTAATTATGAAAAGAAAGTGCCGAATAAGTATAACCAAACATGTCAGTGCCTGCTTAAAATTATGAATGGTCATGATCTAAGTCTCATCAAAGATCTAAGTCTCATTAGAAAAGAATGATTGGTTGCTTGAGAGAAAATGCCTAGCTTGATTTTGAAAATCTGTGTTACTTACAGCCCTTCAATATTCATCATTCATTTAAAGTGAGACGATACATTCTTAAAAGAAGAAATATCACATTATTTCTCCCTTCAACAACACAGAATAAAGTGCACCATTGACTTTAACCTACTTTATCTGGAATAACTTATTGGAGGCTTATCTTGGCAAACACTAGATAAGATATTACTAGCTGACATTACTGAAAGGTTTTTCAGGTCTATTTATCAAATCAAGTGTTATTTATATAGCACATTTATAAACGATTTTTGGTCGAGCCAAAGTGCTGTACATATAATAAAAATAGCCTACAGTAGAGACACTTTACAGCAAATACAACAGCACAGATTGTTCAGAATATCAGTATGAGAAAAACGACACCCTCTGTCCTTAGACCCTCTGTCCTTAGACCCTCACATCGTACAAGGAAAAACTTCCAGAGAAAACCACAGTTTAAGGGGAAAAAATGGGAGAAACCTCAGGGAGAGCAACAGAGGAGGGATCCCTCTCCCAGGACGGACAGACGTGCAATAGATGCCGTGTGTAAATCGAAGAGATAATACATTTTACAGCATATAGACCGAATGTTAGGAAATGCATGTGTCTGTAATAAGAAGATGAATCCACGAGGATGTCAGCTACAATCCTGTGGAAGCCATCAGGGAAGCAGCATGACGAGACCTAAGGCAGGACCGCAGAGACAGGTTCAGCCACGACCCGAAGTCCACGACTTAATCCAGAACTCAGGATAGAGGATCCAAGACACAGGACTACAGCAAGAGGATCAGCCTTGACTCCGGATCCCGGCGTAGATATAGATACAAAACAAGAAAAAAGATTTGGCTGGGTTAATCGGAACAAGAGAATACACAGACACAGACAGAGAGGGAAAAGGTCATTGGATAAAAGTTATTCTTGATAACCCTCTAGAAAGATCTCATGAACTTCCCCACTCAATCTATCAAGACCCGAGCAGTTCTATTAGATATAGGATAATAAATATTTTATATTTATTATTGTTAATTTGTTCAATTATATAAACGATACCAAATCTGCTTTAAAGTTGTTTATTTTGTAGTATTGAAGATTTTAAATGTCAATGATCTTAATATAAATATTAAATCTGGGTGATTTCTAAGATTGCTTTTATATTATTGAATGTATTACTTTTACACACCTGAAGGTTAAACAAATGGTTACCAACTTGACTTGCTCATGTCCTTGTCAATGTGCATTTCTCCAATGGAAGTGACATTTTCTGATTTAATCAGATGTAATTTTTAGCGTCCTGAGGAGATAAAAAAACAAGAGGAAAATGAAAGTCAGAGGAGGATGTCCTTGGTTGGAAATCCTCTTTTGTCCGCTCAATAGTTTTATGATCTGGGTCCTGATCGCTGATTGGGTACCACAAGGTACAGTTATACAGTTTAATATAAAAAAAAACCATTGTAATCTTAAAAGTCACTTATCAGACTGTCAGGACCTTTTATAATCACAGAGTATACACTTTACACTGAGGAAAATCCCTGTGTTAAACATGTAAAACATGAACATTGACTTTATTAACTTATTTGAATAGTTTTGAACTAAACACACAAAATATATCTTGATCTTACACAAACAAAGGAAAGGGAACCTTCCAGACACATTATTTTTGTATGATGACTTCAGTTTACTTTCCACGGATGTCATGGGGTGTTTACATGGAACTGGAGCGGCAGGTTCCTGACAACAATGGCTTTACCGGAGCTCCCTCGTGGTGCAGTATCTCCCCTCCCAGCTCTGAGTCACAGTTTCAATATTGGCTGCCCGTCAATGCTTGATTCCTATCCAAGAACAAAGACGTAGTTTAAGTTTGTTGTCTTTACAATGAAACATTTGTTCCATCTATTTACTTAGCATCACTCCCAGTCAAGTTTTTTTTTTTTTATTGATCTTTAATAGCAGGAACATCTGTGAAACTTTCTTCAGGCAGCACTGAGCAGATTTCTTGTAAAATTCCAGCAAAAATGTTCAGTGCACTTAACAATAAAAGCTTTGTTATTTGATCAGTCACAAATCAAGTGTACAGGTGCATGTAAGGCACTCCTCTGGTTTCTGAAAGAATTCAATGGTTGTAATGATCCTTTGCTTCATGTGACTTCATAAAGGGTTGAATTGACCAGGCCGTTATTACATTGGATTGAGTTTATTTACACTTTGTTCATTCATTATTATAACAGTTTATGGTTTTTTTCAATTTTACAATCTTTAGCACAGATGAAGGTGATACAGTGGAAGTAGTAATGAGAACGAGGTTGTGAGACTGTACTGTGGTCATATTTGATTATTCTTTCTGGGTGTTGTTGTGCTCTTGATCCAACAACATCAAACAAGGTGTGGCTGATGGTGATAAAGTTATAGAAGGAAAATATTTCTCCTTCTCTTTAACTTACCTCAAGGCCTCATTCCAAAATAGCGGATTGATTGACCTGTCTGCTTGTTATATCACCGGTTTTTGTTTTTTTACACAAAACAAAGATCTTTAATTATAATAAAGTTACTTCATACACATCCAAAGTTAGAAAAACTGACAATGAATGGGAAGAATACACGTTACTTGTAGCATTTCTTGAAGGTGCTGGTAAAAAAGTACATTGATTTCTTGTTATGAAACTTCTAAATAAATTCCAGGCTATGATATGAGATTTGATATAGTCGTTTCATGTCAAAATTAGCAAGGTTAACTCTGATATTCGTGAATTGAAAAATATTCTCCAGGCTCTTTTGCTCTCCATAAGAGTTAACTTGTCTTTTAGATGTAAATCTGTTAGGTGGTGTATTAACATTTGACATTTCTGTGAATCTATTTCCTGACGTCCCTCACATTCATCACTACATACAGCTCGGGATTTGTCCAAAATGTATGGTGGTCGTTAAAAACTTGCTTCTGTCATGTGAGCTCATCTCAGTGAGTTGGATTAGTAATAACCTGAGCAAATGAACATCCCAGATTGATCCCCTATGACCTTTTTAGACCCGTTATCTGTAAGGCAGGCTTTTGTCAACAAACCTTGACTATAAACCCACCTTCCAAACTAATGGTTTGAATGTATATGTTCTTAAAAGGGAACTATTATCTGTAGTCTGCTGTCATTTTGTGTCTGTAAACTGATCACAACTGTGAAACTGAACACTTAAATCCTTGAAAGCCTTTGTTTCAGACACACGAGAGAATGTTTTATTAGCTACGTTTTTCACATATTTTTGTCTGTGGAAAACCTATTTACGCTAATTTTGCTATTCTTCTTCCTCTCCCCTTCTTTTCTCCATCTTCCTCCTGTGTCCCTCCAACTCGCAGGTCAAGCCCTGCAGTGCTACAAATGCACACTCGGCTTTGGCGACGTCTGCATAACCACTAAAACAACATGTAAAAATGGAGAACATTGCTTCAGTGGTAATGGGGAAGCAGGTAAGAAGCTAACAATCTCACCAGACGACATTCTCCTAAAAGACGGTCGTCACCAACACTCATGACTCCACATCGTATGCATTCTTGACACCTGTAAAATTAATTTCAAGGTTGAAGGTTATTATTTTCCCAGGACAATTGCATTATTTTATAATTGGTTGATCAACAGAACATTGTAGTAAGTTTAAAACATGGATTCCTAATCAGGGGTCCCATTACCTCATGTGGTACTTTTACAGTGGCCCGGAGGTACAAGGAAATATTTTCAAGAAGTCAGTTTTAACACATTCAACATTAACACATTCAACATTAGCTGTTTACACTTTAGGATAAAAGTCATGAATAAACAGTTTAAATGGTTAGCATAGTACTGGAGAAAATATGATATGGGTTGAACTTATATCCATCCAAAATAGGTTGATGTTACATGACTTGACTTGACTGAAAAGCTGGTATTCTTGTGCCCACACAATCTACCCAACACTATGCACTAAAGTATAAAGTTTGCAAGATCAAAGTAAATATTCAACTTTAAAGCCACATGAATTAAAATGTCATCAGTTGCGGCTCTAGACAAACTTGCCTTTGTGCCTTTTTTATGTTCCATTTATATGATTGAAAGATTGGACCTTGTGAAATACATCGTAGTGAACAAAAATCCTGCGTCAACTTTATGTCAATGATTTAGTAACCTTATATTCCTTAACAAGATTCAGCTGCTAATTGATTGTTTTTAAAATCATAACGATATGAATAAGACCAATGGCTGCCTGGAAAAGTAGTTAAAAAAACGTATTTAGATCCAGACCTTGATAAGAGTTTTTTTTTAATGAAATAGTTTAACGTTTTTTGTTGCATATGGATTACCCTAGATGAATTATGTGATTTCCTGGAAATGTGTGTCAAGGTCAGTCAACTACAACATTGGATGCCTCGCACTGCACAATACTTTTAACAATGGACACTGATTGTGTGTGTTTGCTGTCACTCTACAGTTGGCTTTGTGGACATTAAGAAGAAGGGCTGTCTAGTGTTGGCTAAGTGCAACCTGACCGAAAACACAAACTTGCCCGATTCCATTTCCTCTTCCAACACCACCGTGTACAAAATGACCAAGACATGCTGCAGCACCGACCTGTGCAATGCCGCTCCTGGCCTGCCCGGGGCCTCCGGGGTGAGCCTGGCCCTCGCCACCGTCACTGCTCTGTTCATGGCCAACATCCTGGTTTGACAGAAAAACGCAGATGACACGTACAGCCATAAAACACACACACTACATATTGTACACACACCAGCACTAAAAGGTTTCACTTATCTGCTTACACGTGATTGTTTTCCTCTGCATCGATCATGTCTTGAATATTAGATTAATTAGTTGGCTATCCTCATTTCAATTCAAGAGATATTAAAGTGTTAGTTCATAGACTATTTAAAGATTAGCACAAGACATGAAATAGGATTTTAAGAATTCCCCCATCTGCTTAACCTGCAGTTCATTTGAGTTTGTGTAAAGTTTAGTTAACAAATCACAGGTTAGGCATTTCACTCTGTGACAGAGTTGTTATAAGTTAAAGGAATAGTCCAACATTTTGGGTTTTGATTGTGTGAAATTAGTTGGATTTAAAAGATCAGTATTGCTAAAGTACACACATTAAAGTTGTTCTTCTCATCGAACTCGATGCAAGTAGAGGAATTATCGCATTAAACTAAATGTTGGACAATTCCCTCACTTTATTGCTTTTAACCCACTGTATTATCATTTTAGATGCATAATATCGCAAACATATGGATTTCAAAGCTTCTATGAACATTTATTTTTCTATTCACTTCATTGATGGCCTTTGGTTTATAACTGTTTCTAACATCATGTAAATCTTTTGGCTTATGTCTGGTAGAGTCTTTGAAAAGATTTCATTTTTTCTTTTCATTTTAAAATATTTGTTTATAATCCACTCTTACTTGTAAACGGTTATCTTTCCTGGTTTAAAATGTATATGAGAAGAATGTGATTACATCTGATAGTGTTTGCAGGTTTTGAAATATATTCGAGATGGCAGCATTCCAAATTATGTCACAGCTGATTTTTAGATATACTCTATTTACACAAATCGTTATCAAATGTAATTAACCAACACTTTTGGCATTATTCTCCACGAAAGCATCTGAACATTTTGGCGAAATTGCTAATATAGATAAACATTGAAGATGTCAATAAATATCTGAATTGGGAAAAAACACAAAACTCTTGTGGTGTGATTTTGTTTCTTCTTTGTAAATATCACCGGCTCGTTGCCACCCTGCAGGACCGACTGGTTCTTCAGCTTTCAGCGCCGAACACCGGAGACTGGAATGAAGATCGTCATCGCTCCTAATTCCAGGTGTTAGCACACAACATTCATTTTTGCTGCATGAGGACATCTAAAGCAATGACGCAAACAAAGAGCTTTAAGCCGTACATCATCATTTTGTTACCCAATGTTTTAATGCAGTCTGACATTTAGCATCTGGGAGCTTTAATAAAGTCAAAGTTAACATACTCATAACAAATATTTCATAAACCAACATCTTTTTTATAAAAAAACTTGTTCCACATATTTTTGAATTAGTGAATTGATAATAAATGAGAAATTATTTATAAACTCAAACAACAGATATTCTCAGGTTTTGGCTGCACAGTGGAAAGATGTAATCTTAAACTGGGTGTTTCTAGGTTTTTCACTTCTGTTATAAACAATATGAATATATTCTTTACTCTTTACTGATAATTAATCAATTAAAATGGCAACAAAAAAGCACTCATTGTGAAAATACAATCTCGTGATTCAATGCACAGATACTGACTGATTATTTAACTTGATTGACTGGTTTAGGCAGTTCAGCTCATGGCTCATTACAATCAATCATCTGTCACATTCCTCTGGTGGCTCTTCCCCAAAGGTGAGGACAAAGGATCTGAAAAAACCCTTGTCACCTCCCTACCTGTGTCTGAACTGTATAAATATCTGGCCTCATCGATCAGGCTCATCAGTCTTCACACCACACAGCATCACAGGAAGGATTTTCTTTTTCTCTTCGAGCAGCAACCAAGAACAAACCAACACAACAAGATGGCAAAGATCGTTATTGGAATCATTGCAGTTGTTGCACTTTTCATGCTGGGTAAGCTTTAACAACTATTAATATTTGACCACAAAATATATTACTGGAAATAGAGATATAATAATAATAGATTTAATTAGTTAGCGCTTTAGATATGTCAAACAAAGTATGGTAAAATAAATCTTGAAAACGTTTTGGTAGACTTGATAGACTAAAAAGGCGAGAAAACTATTTCCCACTTTTCGCTCCTTTTTCATAAGCTTTTACTGAATTTTGACACATTTTCTTCATATTTGTTAATTTAATGTTTTATCACTCAATTGTTGATTATAGCAAGACAAATATCACAGATGAATTCAGCTTGTTTAGCACATTTAGGAATAATTTCCTTTGCCCAAACTGATGGGACAGTGGTGTGTTTTCGGTGAAAATTAGTACATTTCAAAGTTTCCTGAGAAATACTTTTTAAAGGGGTTGATTCATCCAAATTTGCTCAAAACAACTGTTTGGAAAAAATCTCACCAGTTATGTTTCCGACCACACAATTACTTGGGACAAATCAAACTGAAATGACATATTTAAAGGGAGTATTTATTTGAAGGAGAGAAGATCCATTAAGCATCCCATTAGCCTTAATTAAATTGCATTGATGGCAAATATTTTCGAGGAATAGTAACCTCAAACGCAAACAATTTGTTTTCTTTGAGTTAAAAAATCACAGCCCTTTGACTATTTAAATTCTCCAATTAACCTGACAAGGGGCGGGGTTTGACGTCTTTTAATTGTCACAAATTCCACAAAACAATGTTAGCCAACCTGTACTTAAACCTAACCGATAAACATACACTCTTTGAAAACAAGTGTATTATGGGTACATTTCAGAAAAGTCTAAACAAATGTCCCCCATTTAATATGATTTCATTCAATCAGTTAAAAGAAAGTTCAGTGTTTTGTTTATTTCTTTCAGTTTGAGACACAGGTAGTTGTTTAATCAAACTGTTCTGAAATAACTTTAAATGATATTATTTTGTGTTTCAGCTGAATCCCTGGACTGTAACAAATGCAGTTATAGTCTGTTGGGCTACTGCCTCAGCAGCAGCACAGATACTTGCACAACCAACACCAGCGTCTGCTTCACCGGAAGAGCCAGTAAGTCAACTCCTAATTGCCTAATGTGCACACCCTTTACATTCAAACATTATGCAACAAAAACACATGACTAAATTAAAACCACTCCCAAATACTGTGACACATAGATCAACAGGCACACCCAAGTGTTATTATATACACATGTTTTACCTTGAAGCTTATTCAAAGTAGTGATTCCTTAATCCATTTTTGGGGGTGAATATAGGGTTTTAATTCCATTATGTCAACAATGTTATTTTACGTATTCTACAAAACCTGCATGCTAGTTTGGAAGTTGCTGAAAGTAGAGAAGTACTTTTATTGTCTTGAAACAAAGAAACTTGTATTTCCAGTTTGTGGGGTTTTGGTTTCAGATCAATTGAAAATAAATGAACAAGTGAAGGGATGAGACAGTGTACAACAAAAAAGCAGTGTGGGGGAAGGCATTACTTTACAAACTACCAATTACTTCACATGGTTAAATAAAGCTACAGCTACGACTAAAAACTGTCAATGTAATACAACATATATAAATGTTCCCATTCTCCAATGGATATACTAGTAAAGAAATTGCAGTTAAACATATAAACACTCAAATTATTACCTGTACCTGAAAACATTGTCTGATCAAATAAGAGGTTCATTTCCACCTCTGTAACTCTTATTAATACCACTCAACCGTTTCTCCTCAGCCTTCACTGCACTGACCTCTGTGGGCTTCAACACCCAGGGGTGTCAAGAGCCCCTCGGCTGCAACATCACCACCAACGGTACCTTGGCCGGTGTCAACTACTCAGTCAAAGTCGACTGTTGCTCAACAGACAAGTGCAACCCCATTAAGACCAGCGGCGCCCCATCCACCAAGATGACCTTCACCGCCGTCATTGGTGTTGCCGCCATGGCCTCCATGCTGGGAAGCATTCTTTAACATGATTTTTAAAAATCACAAACAGCTGCTCCTAAAATGTATTTTATATAGATGTTTTAGTACAAAAGTACACCATTCTGGGTTTTCACATGACTCAAAGCAATATCTTTGGATATGAGTGATTGATTATCTTTATGCTCATATGCCTGGACACTCTTTATTTTTCATAACTCAGGTCTTGTCATGTCAGGGAGTTTAGTTTTGATGACAAGTTATATAAAATCTCAAACTAAGGTGTCCACATCATGGAAGTTGATCAATGGGATGTTTCAGGGAAACATTGAGATTGTAAATCTTCTAGGCTGTTATTTTGCTTATTTTTTCTCAATCATTTTTTATTTATCCTTTTAACTAATCTGTGTCTTACTGGACAAGTAAGATGTGAAAATAAAGAAAATTGTTGAAGAAAATCTGTTGTCTCTGCTATTGTTCTTATTTTATAATCCATTTAATGTCAGACCGCTGCTGGCCGAGAGGCAGATTACGCCTGGCCATTCGCGTTCAAACTCACACTTAACACAGAATACACAATATTATTTTACTTCCAATATTCTACTTCACTGATTCCCAAAAAATACCACTTGAATGGTTGAAAAGTAACAATAATATTAAAAGCAACATCAGCTTAAAAAAATTAACCTTCCAATATAGTTTGTTTAAAGCAATGAATAAATGGATCCAATTCATGGAAATGATACAGGATGTTTACGTAGCAAAGGGACAAAAAACATCACAATGAATGATTCATTATGGAGTAACGTATACAAATGTACCTTTCTGTCCACCAGATTAATGGCTAGTGATTGTTTGAATATTACCATCCACTCAATAGAACAAAATATGTGGGTCTTTCTTTTCTAGCGCAGTAATACAATGCTGCATTCATTCACTGACACATGACATGGAAGCTACAGAACAAAATAGACTTCTCAATAAAGAAACTGTAGTATTAGCCATCTTTAATAACATGTGCCACGTAAGTCACATTTCGACTGCTGAAAGAAATTGAATTGATAAATAAGGCCAGCTTTATGTCCCCGGATAGGCACTTCATTGAGTGGAGGTAATTGGAGAAAGGAGGATGATGGCAAGGCTTTCATTCTTGCTGCTGTCAGACTGCACAACCAGCAATTATATATGCAATAATTTGGATGGGGTTCAGCCTGTCTACTGTATTTTCTGACTTGGTTTCACTCTACTGTTTACTTAATAATATACTTTTGTACTTCCTCTTGTTGTTGCACCTTTTTTTAAACTGTGAATGTCCCCATTGTAATACATTACTAATAAAGGATTCTGTTATCTTCATTCCTGTTACATTCAACCCTCACAAAGGTTCTTATCAGTACTGTTGATCCGTACAGTATTACTGATAACTCCCCCATGTATAAAGATGTTGACTGTGACTACTTCTGAAAGTAAGTGCTTAAGGATAAGAGGCTGACCAACTTGTGGCATTTTTTACCTGCCGAATCATCTAAAAACATCACCATGAGCAAACTACTGTGGAGCTGTGCAGCATTATTCACTCTCTTAGTTACAGGTAAGAGTTTTCACTGTATTTTGCAGATGTCAAATCTTTAACCTTGTGGATTGGCTCAAATGTTAAAACCTACGTCAATGTCATACACATGTATCCTGGATTGGATTTAGGCACCTTGCAAGGTTATGAAAGTGACTCTCGATATGTACTTTGTGATTACAGCCAGTGCTTGTTTGATAAAGGTTCGCCTGAATGGAGTCAGATATATGTGGCTTTGGTTAAACTTGTTTTCCTTCAGTACATAACAAAGGGTTCACACTCTGAGATCTAAAAACGTTCCTTTTTCCTATTTCCTGTTCGCTTTTTGTTTCCACAGTTGAGGCGCTCTCCTGTTACACCTGTAATTTGAACATCCTGGGCTCCTGTTTGATCGAGAAAACTGTAAATTGCACCAAAGCTCAGGACAGATGCTTCGTTGCAGTTGCCAGTAAGATGAACAGCTAATGACTCATTAATCATCTTTCTACAATGAAAAAAAATGCCCAATAACACACACAGTGTTTGCCTCATAACCACAACATTAGATGGGGAAAAACTGCACTGAACTTTGATCTGTTCTCTGCTGTTATATGATTAAGAATGTCACCTGAAGCATTGACTGACAGGCCTTCCTTGTTAAAAGCTGCAAAAAAGAATCACAGAACTACCTGACATAATGAATTAATTCTCATATAGCCGTATTTGAATTAACAAATAAAATAAAATACATAGGAATTGGGTTACTTAAGGAAAAACAACGTGATTCGACAAAATATGTATAAATTAAATGGGAGAAAAACTGATATTGATCAAATATATAAAGGGAGAGATTATCAGCAGGAGCCATTAGAAATAATTGTGTGGATTTTAAAGGTGAATTATTGTGTATCATATCTGAATAACTTAAATAATGGGCAGATTTGTATTATATCTATATTTTGCTATGGGTCCAATAAAATATATGCTAAAAAAACTAAACAATTGTCACAATATGTGTTAATTCCCGTATAAACTCTTCTTTAAGAAGTTTCTCCTCTTTGCTTCCTCCAGAATTTAGTGCCGACCTGTTGGATATCCATGAGCGTGGCTGCATAGAACGTTCAAAATGCAGCAACAGTAGTAGTGGGTCCATCCTGAACGTGAAATACACCATCACGGAGACCTGCTGCAGCAACAACCTGTGCAACGCAGCGGCCGCCCCCCCCGCTGCCCCTCACTGCCGCTCTGGCTGCTGCTCTGGTGGCAGTGTGGAGTCAGTGGGGCCTTTAAAGACCACTGTAGCAGGAAGAAAACATGTTGGTGCACTATTCTTGGTGCTTTAATGATGTGTCCCGATGATATATGATGGAGGGATAGTAGCTGCATATTTCTTCACATGGCAGGACTGAATAGGCCTTTTCCTTAATTTGCATATACTTAAATTGATTTAAAATAATCAGACATGCATGAGACCTTTGTATTGGCTGGATTGTGTTTGATTTATTTAGTGCTTAAAGCAATCTCACCACTGGTGATTCCAACAATAAAGTTTTTTTGATTTCTGTTTATCTGTGTTTATTTGGAGCAAAACCTCCCAAATGACTCATGTAATACTAGCACACTTTCTATGAGACAAGGTAGTAAAAGCAGATACAAGACTTACAATGTTACAACTGAAGCAAGCTTTTTCCTCCATTTTTTCCTAACAAGTATTGCTCCAACATCTCCCACCTATCCCATCCACCACCTACATTTAAAGTCCATCCGGAAATGCAAGTTTTTCACACAATTGACTACCTGCAAGAAAGTAAACTTTAAGACTTCAAACAAATATAATTGTTGAAGAATTTCCTCCCTTTCTTTGATGTAAGTTAATGCTGTTTCAAAATGGTGAATTATTCTTCAGAAGACCAAGCATTAAGATAAAACCAATTTTTCAGTTAACCTTTCATCATGCTCATGATCTGAAATTTCAGTCAAAAGTCAAATTTGTATTCTCAATCTATATTTCAACCTCAATTTTATTGTACAATTGAAAGTTAAGATTTGAATTGAGATAATTTTGTTTTACTTTTCCTTGAAATGAACAATGCATCTTCTATCACCATATTATGCCATCCTTCTTTAGCTCCATGAAGGGAGTGTCCCCTCGTTGCTTTTACAAAAGATCCTAATATATGTTGAATAATTTTAGACTGAAGCTTTGTTGTCTGAAGCTTTGTTGTCTGAAGCTTTAGAAAATGCATGTGTTGTTGCTCAGAAGTTCACAACTGATCAAACATACGTGTAAATAAAATGTGTACACACACACAGAGGCAGGAATGAGTCATCATCTCATCTCTCTTTGTTAGGCGCTTTAATAGACCTCTGTTTTTTAGAGGATAAGATAGAGGTAATCAAAATATGCACATGCGGTTGACGATTGAAATCAATGTCAACATCATGTTATTGTCTCTCTGAGCCCCTGATATCAAACCGTTGATATAAAAGCTGACACCCTGTCCAGCAGCTCACCTGCGCTTTTGGATCTTTGACTGTCTCTGTTACATTGACATCTGCTTCATTCTTTAAAAATTGTTTTGATTCGAGAGCAAAATGACAAAGTTGATCTGGGTCTGTGCGGCACTGATGGCCATGTTTGTTACAGGTAAGAACACCAAACAAGAGACGCTTTTGTATTTTCCGTGTTTACAAAGTGGAACATTATCTTTATTTTTCTACTTGGGTCAAAAAACATTCATTTGAATTGATACAAGGGCTACTTTGGAAAAGAGGTTTGCTACTTTCAATGGGATTTACCTGGTTAAATAAAGTTAATAAAAACATAAATATACATATATAGATTAGCTTTACATTTATTTATTTCCTAAGTAATGTTTCCACAAAATGTAATCATATAAAAATAATTTACTTTTTGAGTTATATCTTTTATATGTCCTAGAATCTTTATTTGTAGCAGCTCACATCCACAGCTCAGACTGATCTCATATGTTATTAAGAGATATTCTGATATGTTGAATATGTTTAAATTAAGTTTGTAGGCTATTTTATTTGTAAAGAGATACAAATAAAATTGTTGTGTTTCAATTAAATTCAAAACCTTTATTTATCCAGGTAAAATCCCATTGAGATCAATGATCTCTTTTTCAAGGGAGACCTGCAGCAGTAGGTTCCACAAGAAGACATAAACAACAGAACAACAAAAGGACATCATACAGCAAAATGTACAGGGATTACAATTTACATATTTAACCACAAGTACAGGTACCAACAGCATCTGATTTTGTAGCATCCAACCGAGCTTTAAAAACATGTAGTGGTACTAGCTTGGTAATTTTCCATTCTTTTTGCAGACTGTTCCATGTTAGTGGAGCTGCACATCTAAAAGCTTTCTTCCCTAAGACAGTCCTAGCACTTGGCACATTTAATAAAACCACAGCATGCGATCTCAGGCAATAAGTACTTTCAATTCGCAGAGAGATCAGGGAGCAGATATAAGATGGTAGTTTATCCAACATGGCTTTGTAAATGAAAAAGTACCAGTGACTGAGCCTCCGTACAGTAAGTGATGGCATAACCGTTTATCTCTACCAGGATACAATGAATGCCAAAGAGTGTATAGAAAGCTTTCAAATGTATGTCCTCCCAGAGCATTACTCGTTTCAGCAAATACAACATGCTCCTGTAAAAGTGAATAAGAACTGCTGATCAGGAAATATGTTTTGTACGAAATGATGGCATAGTTAATTTGGTAGACTGTGTTGATTTTCTAAATACTCTCATGTTCTTAAACATTTTTCTTTTGTTCTGAGTACGCATGACTTTAGTATTTCTGATATGCAAACTATGAGGCCTTAGGCTGAAAACCGAAAGCCACAAATAACTGGAAACTCCTGCTATGCTCATACAGTGTGGGGAAACTCTTTCCTCTTTTTATTTCTTTATAAAAAAGAAACATTTTTGATACATTGACAATGTCTCATTAATCAAAAAACTATCTGTGACAATGTTCGTACATCCTGAACGAGCAAACATATAGTCCAGACGCGCGCCGTCTCTTCATCGCCGTGCCTGCGTCAACCACCTCCCCCCCCTGGCAGCATGTCCTCTACCCCCGCACCATCTCCCACGTCTCCATCACCGTGCCTGCGTCGGCCGCCCCCCCTCCCTTCGAGAGGGCATCTGCAGTCTCCGAAGCCTGATAAGGATGTGTGTGTACTAAACGCTGCAAACTGATATTTGCTGGGTCCAGGCTCAAGGGCGTATGGCACTCTCAACTCTTTCCAGGACATGCCGGGGCCCTGCCTGCCTATAGCTTTGCCGATATCTGTGTTGATAGGTAATAGATTAAGAGCGGTGAATCATCTTAGATACAGGAAGCGCTCAAACGTTTGTGTGAGTTTATCTAATTTAGCAGTGATTCCATGTCAGCCACAGCTTGTTACAAAAAACATGACTGATAGTGTGTTTAACAAACTTAAACTAGCTTTATTAAATGTCAGGTCTATGGCAGGAAAAACATTTTTAATCAATGATTTTATCACTGAGCACAATCTCGATTTTATGTTTTTAACAGAAACTTGGATTGAACAAAATAACAGTGCAGCTGTTCTTATCGAATCAACCCCTCCCAACTTTAGTTTTATGAGTCAGGAAAGAATGCATAAGAAAGGGGGTGGAGTTGCTATTCTGTTCAATGATTCCCTTCAATGCAGGAAGACATCGTATGGAAACTTTGATTCTTTTGAATATGTGGCCCTTTAGCTGAAATGCTCCTCTCGAGCTCTGTTCCTAAATATCTATAGACCACTCAAATACTGTGCAAGCTTTTTTGATGACTTTACTGAACTGCTGTCTATAGTGTGTATTGACTTTGACCGTCTAGTCATTGTTGGTGATTTTAACATCGATGTTGACAACCCCCAGGACAGAGGGGCTAAAGAACTGTTTTGTGTTCTTGATAGCTATGGACTGACTCAGCATGTGACGGAGCCCACGCACAATAAGGGGCACACTCTGGACTTAATTATCTCAAAGGGTCTGAATATCTCTAAGGTTGTGGTGACTGATGTTGCACTCTCTGACCATTCCTGTGTTTTCTTTGAGAGCTCTATTTTTGTTCACAAAAATGTTCAAAAAGAGGTAACCACAAAGCGATATTTAACTGAAAATACTAGGGAAATGTTTACTCAGAATTTTTCTTCCACACTTGCCCCTGCTAACATCTCAGTAAATGAGCTAGTAGATCATTTTAATTCAAAAATAAAAAATGTTATAGATGCCATTGCTCCAACTAAGGTAAAGGAAGTGTCTGGCAAGAAAATATCTCCATGGAGAAAGGCCATGAGCGTGAAAACAGAAAAAAGAGAATGTCGAAAAGCTGAACGCAGGTGGCGAAAAACAAATCTCCAGGTTCACTTTGAAATCTATAAAGAGAGACTTGGCCTTTATAATTTGGAATTGAAAAACGCACGACAATCGTTCTTCTCTGACATCATTACCAAAAACAAAAACAATGCACGTGCCTTGTTTGCTACCGTCGACAGACTAACTAACCCCCCAGTGTCAGTAGCCTCTGAATTTCTATCCACCAGGGCGTGCAATGATTTTGCCTCCTTTTTCACTGACAAAATTCAGAAAATCAGACAAGCAGTCAGTGCCTCTGCATCAGGAACAGCAAATGTTTTGTCTCTGTGTCCACTTAACATCAATTCAAACATCATGACACAATTCCATCAGATTAATGATAAAAACCTAGAGGACATTATACAACTTCTGAAATCCTCCTCCTGCTGCCTTGATATTATTCCAACAGGATCTTTTAAAGATGTTTTGCCTTGCATGGCCTCAGATCTACTTCATATAGTAAACAAATCTCTTCACTCAGGTATTTTTCCACAGGCCCTGAAAACTGCAGTCATTAAACCGCTCTTAAAAAAGAATAATCTAGATGCTTCAGTAATGAACAATTACAGGCCCATATCAAACCTCCCATTTCTAGGTAAAATCATTGAAAAAGTTGTTTTTCAACAGTTGAGTAATTTCTTGCATTTAAATAGCTGTTTTGATGTGTTCCAGTCAGGCTTTCGTCCAAACCACAGCACTGAGACTGCTCTTGTAAAGGTCTTTAATGACATCCACTTAAACACAGACAGTGGCAGAACTTCAGTGTTAGTATTATTAGATCTCAGTGCTGTGTTTGACACTGTTGACCACAGCATATTACTAGACCGACTGGAAAACTGGGTGGGACTTTCGTAAACAGTTCTAAATTGGTTTGAATCCTACTTAAAGGACAGAAACAACTTTGTTTCTATAGGTAAATACACATCTGAGTTGACAAATATGACATGTGGGGTTTCTCAAGGCTCCATCTTGGGGCCTCTTCTCTTTAACATATACATGCTACCGCTGGCTCAGATAATGAAAAACAACAAAATAAGTTACCATAGCTATGCAGATGACACACACATTTACGTAACAATTTCACCAGGAGACTATGCTCCAATTCAAACACTGAGTAAGTGCATTGAACAAATCAATGACTGGATGTGTCAGAACTTTCTCCAATTAAACAAAGATAAAACTGAGGTAATGGTTTTTGGAGCCAAGTCAGAACGTATAAAAGTTAGCGCTGAGCTTCAGTGTGCAATGTTCAAAACAACAGATAAAGCCAGAAATCTAGGTGTAGTCATGGACTCTGACCTGAGTTTCAACGGTCACATTAAAACAGTTACTAAATCAGCCTACTATCACCTAAAGAATATATCTAGGATTAAAAGACTAATGTCACAGCAGGATTTGGAAAAACTTGTCCATGCTTTTATCTTCAGTAGACTCGACTACTGCAATGGTGTCTTCACAGGTCTCACTAAAAAATCTATTAGGAAGCTGCAGCTGATTCAGAACGCTGCTGCTCGAGTCCTCACTAACACTAAGAAAGTGGATCACATCACTCCTGTTCTGAAGTCTTTACACTGGCTTCCTGTGTGTCAAAGAATAGATTTCAAAATACTGCTGCTGGTTTATAAAGCACTGAATGGTTTAGGCCCAAAATACATTTCCGACTTCCTGCTAAATTATGAACCATCCAGATCTCTCAGGTCTTCAGGGACTGGTCAGCTTACTGTCCCCAGAGTCAGAACTAAACATGGTAAAGCAGCGTTCAGTTATTATGCTCCAAATATCTGGAACAAACTCCCAGAAACCTGCAGGTCCGCTGCAACTCTGACTACTTTTAAATCCAGGCTGAAGACTTTTCTTTTTGTCGCTGCTTTTAATTGAACTATTCATATCTTAGACTGCACTGTAACTTTTATCCATGTACTTTTTCTTTTAATGTTTAATTGAACTATTCATATCTTAGACTGCACTGAAACTTTTATCCATGTATTTTTTCTTTTAATGTTTATTTTATTAGCTTTTCTTTTTAATGACTGATTTTAAATGCCTTTTTCTTAATGTCTTTCATTTTTTGTAAAGCACTTTGAATTGCCTTGTGTTGAAAAGTGCTATATAAATAAACTTGCCTTGCCTTGCCTAATAACACTCCCTTCTCTATCACTGTCTCTCTTTCTCTGTGGCTCCCAGGTGAGTCTCTGATCTGTCACACCTGCAGAATGGGCTTCAAAGGGAGATGTCTGTATAGCTCCACGGAGAACTGCACCGACAGTCAGCCCAGCTGCTTCTCAGCAGATCTTGGTGAGCAACAACTCAGGGATCATGTGATGGGAGTATCCCGCCTCAGTAAACACTATTATTCGCACACTGTGAGACACTGCAGAAGATGAAAAACTTGTTCTGGCTGTACAGATTGAGGTGTGACCGGACATCAACAATTAACAATGACTTGCTGCTCCATCTTGAGGCATGACTTGGTTTTGCATGATTGAGACGATTGACATTTATACATTTACTGCAGCCCTTCCTCAAAACAATCTATTGGAAACTGATTTGTTTACCTTTCTTGGCTGGTGAGTTTATGTATCAATTAGAAACCAATTTTTTATTTGGATTATGGCGTTTTTTCACAATCACTTGGATGTAGCATACAGGAGGATTATCTTTGTAAAAAAAGGAAAAGTTACATGTAGATTTTACAAGGCTACTTGGAAAAAACAAATAAAGGTTATGATGTAGATCTGAATACAGACTGGTTCACTGTTAATCATGTAAAAGGATAATTCCTTGAAAAATACACCAAACATTTAGTTTAATGTCACTTCTTCAGAAGAAACGGTTCCCATTTAAAAAATGAATCTTGTTTACAATATTGACAAGAGCAAAACATGGTGATGGAGATCTGTCTAATATTTATCTTACTCTCAGCAATAAAGTGAATGAAGATATTTCACAAAATGTTGGACTAAAAATTGACATCATGCTTTGGAAAATATTATCCCTACATGTCACATGCATTTAATTTGTATTAAAATGGGTTCCAATCATAATGGGCAGCAGTACAAATCACTCCTAAGCCCTTTGAGGAAGATAGCAAGATGAATATATAATATAGTCTTACTGCTTTGTCTTGAGGAACATGTTTGGGTGAGTCAGTCTTCTTCTTTAACAACATGTTCTCTTAAGCCATTGTTGATGTTTCTATGGCACAACTGAGCACCTGCCATGCCCAAAGCAAACATTATAAACTCTCTAATGCCACCCACAGGGTGAAACGTTAATTACACGCTGTCTTGGGTTAGACTAGTACAGATAGATATACACATGATATGGTGGTAGAAAGCAGCTGAGTACATTTTACGGGTACCTAAATCATACTTTAGGATTTCCATTTTCTGCCACTTAATTTATAACTTCTTTACTACATGTAGTATGTACTTTGAATTCCAGTTAACTTTTACTTAGCAGCTGCAGTAGTCAACAGTTCTCTGCAGATTATGATTGTTTTTGTATAATGCTTGGTTACAGATAAAGTTACCTAAAATACAAATAAGTCTAATGTCAGGCTGCTCAGCTACAATGTCACAATGCTGCTCACAGATATGCAACGCTAATAACAATCCGATCTGAATCATTGCTTGTTCTCTTTAAAGGTCACCTATTGTGCAAAATCCACTTTTTCATGTCTTTTATACATAAACATGTGTCCCCTCTGTGTAAAGAGATTCTGAAAGTTTCAGGAAAAAAGATTCGCTCTCTTTTTGTCCTGATCCTTTTATATAAAAAATGAGCTGATCAGGTTTTGGCCCCTTTATGATGTCATAACGGTTTTTTGGCTTGTGTAACCATTAGCCAATAACCAACCCCCACCGTATCACCTGAATCTCTAAATATCTCGCAGAGGGGCGTGGGGAGTGGCTCCTTATTTTCATCTAAAGCAGGGGTGGGGAACCTCCGGGGCGCATACGGCCCGCGAGACTATTTGGTACGGCCCTCGAGGTAATTTATAAACACACGCAAAAAAGAAAATAATTAAAGAAATCTAGACCGCAAAATAATTAAACAAGCGAGTGCCTGTTTTTCCTGGCCAAGGTCAGGGACCTTGAACACAACACGAGCCTAACGTGTATAACGTGTATGTCTCGTCTGACTGGGGTGCAGTTCTGACGGAGAGCACCAGAACGCGGCTCGGGCACTTCAGCTAAAGAGCCGTACACATGCCGCAGTTTTTGCGTGTCTGTGTCTTTAGTTGTAAGCCCAGTGGCGATCTGTCATACTGATCATACAGTCAATAACTTTGTTGTTATTAGCATCTGGTTAGCTAGCTATGCTAACGAATATAAGAAGCTTTTTCTACAACCAGTGAGGTAAAGGCACATCTTTATATGATCATTATAGTTATAAAAAACAAGAGAATAAAGTAAACAGGTATAAAATACCATATGACAGTAAAAAAAAAGTTGTTATTAATAAACAAGAATAGAGTTTGAAAGGGGTGTGATTTGTAAAATATCCATAAAGAAAAACAGTTCTTACAGTTCTTTTTCATATGGGTGTTGAGAGATGTATCCAGATCTCTTCATGTTGCTCTCAAAGTGCAGCAGATAGATGCTTTTAACTTCAACATTAAAAACAAAAAATCTCCCCGACCCCCCTAGAGTAGGTTAGACCCCCCCCCCCTCCCCCCCCCCACACATCTTGGGTCCATATCTTTCTGTTTTGGAGGTCATGCCACACCGTGCACGTGCATGCATGCGCGAGTTATGGTGAAATATCTGGATTAAGAGGTTGCTTTTTCTTTGCACAGCATGAAAGAAAGGTGAAATGAATGGGCTGTGATTTTTGTTTTTTTAAGCAGAGGTCAATCATTTGTACGGCCCTCGGAGAATGTTGAAAAAATTGAAAATGACCCTTGAGAGGAAAAAGGTTCCCCACCCCTGATCTAAAGTAACAGACCCAGAATTAGCACTTTTGAAACAGGGCTTAAACAGAGGGGATTATGGGATGCTACAATGCATGATCTGTTTGGTATTTCGAGCCAAACACTTCAGAGACATGTTTTGTATATATCTGAGACCTATAATGTATTGATAGATAATACAATAGTATAATAGGGGACCTTTAAGTAACAGTCTTTGACTTGTTGCTTCTTCACTGAGTTATTAATTTGAACCTCACACTCTGATCTACTTTTCCTCCCTCAGCTTTCAACATCAGTCAGTTCATATCCCTGCACCATCAAGGCTGCATGCCCTTATCTCTCTGCAACAAAACTGAATCGGGAACCCTCCTGACGGCAGGATACACCATCACCAGGGCCTGCTGCAGCAAAGACCGCTGTAACGGGGCCACATCCATCCACATCCCTCTCACTGCTGCTTTGGGCACCGCCCTAATGGCCATTTGGAGCACGTGGAGCCTTTAAACGAAACAAAAGAGATCCTATTCATGACTGGGTGTTTTCTCTGTATGCACGCATGAAATAATGTAATTGACCTACTTTGGATACACTCCTTTATTGGTATAAAACCCATTGTTGTAGTCTCTGGTTTAAAATTGTACTGTAATAAAGTTCTTGCTGTCCATGTCCTATTCTCATGAACATTGACAGACTTCGGCCACTACAAAATTATATTTTATCTGCTTGAAACCTTTTTCTGCATGTTGAAAGTTAATAATAAAGTTGTTCACGCTCAAATGTATTGTTTGTGAGTTTTTCTTCCAAGCTGAGTTTCTGTTTAAAACAACTCCCTCTTCACACAGGAACTCCAAACAAGATGAACCACATTCTTGCTCCTTACCTTTTCTGTCAGTCTTAACAAAGTCTTCTCATTAAGTCTACTAAAACTCACTTGATTGAAACAGGTATTTAGACCATTCAGCACTTATTTTTTAGAGCTAATTGTTGCTTTTTTAAACCTCAAGTATGAAGAGCGTTTGGACAGCAGGGATTGTGCTGAGTGCCATCATCGTCGCAGGTTAGTTGAGAATAACTACAGGTTGTATGACTGCTGCCTTTATTCCTTAGTTGAAAAATGTCTTTTAAACTGAGCGTTGACTGACTGTACCAACTAAGTGTGATTTTCATGTCTATGTTAATCGTACATTGTAATTTAATGATAACTAGTCTAAATAAATAGCTTTAACCGTTGCTTGTAAGGCCTTTTTATGATTAGGTCTCAGGGGATTTCACTGCACTGCAGCTCAATTATATTCAGTCAGTCGGGTATAAGTGTCTGGTCTGGTCCTGATTATGTTTCATAAGAGTCCCTGTTCAAGATGTTGTGGCAATAAACAAGGATACATAAAGCTTTATTTGTTCTGCCTCAAACACAGCAGAGAAATTAAAAGCAGTTTTAAAGCATATTATTACTGACACCAGAATCCTCACACAGTTATTTGTATTTTTAATACCAAAAGGATCAACACATTTCAGGTCTGTTGGTGCTTAATCGTATGACCAAAACAGCTAGCATGCACCTTTGAAGACTCCTGCAGTACGGATTGTATTTTTACACTTTTGATTTTATACATATTAAACAAACTAGCTTTGTTCAATGCAGTGCTGGTTGAGGAACTATAATCTAGCACATGAACAGTTGACCTCTGTGTAGATAAGAAATGTTGAGGATATGTTGTTGAGCGAGTTACTGTACTGTATCTGATTTCACATGCCGTCTTCTTCTTTTCATTGAACAGCACAATGCCTGACCTGCCGTCAGTGCCCTGTTGGTGTTTTTGGGACATGTCTGTTTGGAAGCGACACTGTATGTAATAATGGGACTGAGGGCTGCTTTCGTGGGGAAGCACGTAAGGAAAACATAATAGGCCTACTGTGAATTAACAAGGGTTGGAATGTAACTATAACATGTAATAATAAAACTAAACATAATAACTTAGCATCAAAATATTGACTGCAGCTGCTACATGACAAAATAGTTTAAAAGGCTTTGGATTTCATCACATTTTCTTAATTTCTGGATTTGCCATGGCACTTTAGATGATTACAACAATAGCTCAAGGACAACAGAAGTAATGTAGAGTTAATGTAAACATTTCCAAAAATGAATAGCATGAACAATATTAAAAGCTATAACCCCTCTGCCAAGAAGTTTTCATCATGTGCATTGATTTGTGTCTGCTCCAAGAATGAATGGGACTTTTGGATAGAGTGCTTGCTACTTTCAGTCCAAAAGAGCTGGACACAATCACATTTTGTACACCACATAATGCAGTGTAAATTAAGCCCTATTTTTTGTGAAAGTGAGGCTTGAACGCAAATAGTGACATTATTACAGTGTGCAATCAACCTTTACTTCATAAGAGAGCACAACACGTGTATTTTGCCACTTTAACAAGTAGATTTGATTTTAATTTGCTGTCATCGTCTTCTGGTTTCCATTTCTCCCAGAGTTCAATGCGACAGGAACTCTTACCCTACACATCCGCGGCTGTGTGGACTTGGATCTGTGTGGGAAGACGTTGTCCGGCAGCATCCTGGGAGCAGGATACACCAGCAGCTTCCAGTGTTGCACGACTAACCTGTGTAACGGAGCTGCGTCTGTCCAGCTGTCTGTGACTGCAGCCCTCTGTGCCGCCGTGCTGTCCTCTCTGTGGGGCTTGTGGTAGTTGTAGTTTTACATGACCTGTTTCTTATTATTATCTTATTATTAACATTAATGTGTCCACTCCTTTGTACTATATATATTCAAAGATAATATTTCAAACCGAAGCTTCATTAAAAAGCATCATCATGCCATTTTCTTTTTACTGGTGTCCTCATAATTAAATAAAGACTATCTTTATTGAAAAGCCCAAGTGGGAAAGAGACTCTTCTATTCAAAAGTTTGAATTCACCTGCCACAAAAGTTTAATTGGTAATTTTAGAGTTTTACTCTTTATAAAAAAATGTTTGGTTTGAGCAGGACAATTAGGCGGAACATTTCCAAAATACAGGAATTCTTTTTTCTCCAGTGAATCACATTTTAGGGCCAAAAGTTGCTTCATAACATAAAACATTCTGATTCTGGTGTAAAAATGACGTAAATATTGGTTCTTCACATGTGCGTGGCAAAATGGCTTAACGCATGAAAACACAAAAAAACTATATTTGAAATAGGATAAGATAAGATGGTACTTTATTGATCCCAATTTGGGAAATTGTTGATATTGTTAAACCAATAGAAAGTCAGCTATTTCTTATTTGACATAGTTTTTTCACATTTGAGGTTCAGATTTTATCTGCTCAACTTAAAATTCAGTCAATACTTTTATTACTTTATGAAGTAGTCCCGGCCTGAAGTTTTAGTCAGAGTAATATCCCCCCCTTCTGGCAACAAGATGTTTGTGCAGCAGTCAAAACCTTTTTGAAGGTTAAACCCAGGGCCGTCCCTCCCTACAGGCCGATCGTGCAGACTGTGTGGGGCCTCACCTTGCGGAGGGGGCCTCATCTTGCGGAGGGTGCCTCAACTGAGCCGAAAATGCGGCGCACCTATGCGCTGCAGTTAGTGTGGAGCGCCACGGTTTCGCCGCTGCAAGGCTCCACTAGCACCTCTGTTTCGCGAGCGTCGACAGGGGGGGGCCCTGTCGACGCTCGCGAAACAGAGGGCCTCATCATATAACTTTGCGTGGGGCCTCGTGTTGGACAGTGGACGGCCCTGGTTAAACCTTTTCTATCTTTGCACAGACTTCAGAGCGCCCCAAATATAAAGAGATAATTTGCTTGGTTGCAGTTCAAAAATGATAGAGGGCCAATCCTGGGTTTTTGAATGTATGGTAAAAAAAATTGTAGGGCCGGTTTGCTGATTTAACCAACCTTGGGGAATTTAACAAGCTACAGTTATTTTGTTCCCAGTAATTTAGCGTAGTTTATTTTTAATTGTATGCAACTAATAGATGCACAATAGAAAATACTTAATTAATTAAGGTTACAGAAACACTAGGTTTGCTTGTACTATTGGCATGTTTGTATGGCGTATCTGGGAAATGTTGTGAACACAGCCCAGCTACAGTCTACATGTGATCTAGTTACTCCTGTTCCACCACTTGACTTTCAAGTCTTTCAAAGGCAAGGACACAGTCAAGTGCAGGGCCGGCCCTAGACTTTTGGGGGCCCTAAGCGAGCTTTGGCTTGGGGGCCCCCCTCACTCTAGCGCATTCTCACTACACACAATACAGAACCAACTTTTGTCTTATGATGTTAGCATAAGCACACATATTGTATAAATAAGCATGTAAACACCGTGGACCTAACATCCTCTAGTCTAGGGGGGTCCCGGGGCATGCTCCCCCGGGAAGAAAACAATTACCGGTTGCCTTGTCACAGTCAATCTGCTCAACAAAATATGTTTTCCTGCGATGATGGTTCTTCAGGACTGCTTCTTAAGCTCTAATCACACTCTCGCAGACTTTTCCGGTGATTCTAAAGTAGATGACAATGTATGTGTGTCGCTTAAGAGGAAAAGATGCCTGGTTTTTTTGTTGTTATTACTGTCAGGAAATGTACAACCTAACCCTGGTCCGCCCAGTAGTAGTAGTCAGATCGCTACTCCTGCTGATTTTAAAGCTAGATCTGGGTTGGGTTTCATCCACTTGAATGTGCGCAGTCTGTTAGGTAAACTAGATTTTGTCCGTATCTGGGCGAGCTCGACTGATGCTGACGTCATTGTTTTATCAGAGACGTGGCTAAATAAATCTATTTTGGCCTCTGACATTGCCTTAAATGGTTTTAATGTGTATCGTACCGACCGGCCTAATAAAGGTGGTGGCGTTGCCATTTATGTTAAGAATAAGTTCAGTGTAACCGCTGTAGTTTCCAAATCTATCAGTAAGCAATTTGAATTTTTAGCCTTAAATATAGAAGTGGCAAAGGGTCAACAGGTCATGGTCGTGGGCTGTTACAGACCCCCCTCAGCTGTCAAAGACTCCTTGTCTTCGCTAGCAAATATTTTATCGCAACTAGACTACAAGGAAATAGTGCTACTTGGAGATTTTAACTGGGACTGGTTAACTGCAGTGTCAGAGGATTTTAAAAACCTTTGTATCTCTTTAAATGTTACTCAGATTGTTGACAGTCCTACTCGCCCTAATATTAAGTCCCCAAATAAATCCTCCCTAATTGATCTCATTTTAACTAATGTTCCCTATAAATACTCAGCTGTGGGAGTATTTGCGAATGATCTGAGTGACCACTGTGTTGTAGCCACAATTAGGGACACTAAGGTCCAAAAGGTTAAACCTCGTATTATCATCAAGAGAGACATCAAACAATTTGTGGAGCAGGGTTTTGTACATAATCTGTTTGGGTTTGATTGGGGAAAAATCGATCTGTGTGCTGATGTAGAAACCGCATGGTCTTATTTTTGTCTTGGTTTTATGGAAATTATAGGCGGTTATGCCATCACTTACTGTACGGAGGCTCAGTCACTGGTACTTTTTCATTTACAAAGCCATGTTGGATAAACTACCATCTTATATCTGCTCCCTGATCTCTCTGCGAATTGAAAGTACTTATTGCCTGAGATCGCATGCTGTGGTTTTATTAAATGTGCCAAGTGATAGGACTGTCTTAGGGAAGAAAGCTTTTAGATGTGCAGCTCCACTAACATGGAACAGTCTGCAAAAAGAATGGAAAATTACCAAGCTAGTACCACTACATGTTTTTAAAGCTCGGTTGGATGCTACAAAATCAGATGCTGTTGGTACCTGTACTTGTGGTTAAATATGTAAATTGTAATCCCTGTACATTTTGCTGTATGATGTCCTTTTGTTGTTCTGTTGTTTATGTCTTCTTGTGGAACCTACTGCTGCAGGTCTCCCTTGAAAAAGAGATCATTGATCTCAATGGGATTTTACCTGGATAAATAAAGGTTTTGAATTGAATTGAATTGAAGATTGTTTTTTAAATATTGAAGTTAAAAGCATCAATCTGGTGCACTTTGAGAGCAAAATTAAGAAATCTATGGATACATCTCTCGACACCCATATGAAACAGAACTGTAAACTGATTTTTCTTTATGGATATTTTACAAATCACTCCCCTTTTAAACTATATTCTTGTTTTGTCATATAGTATTTCATAACTGTTTTTCATTTATTCTCTCTGGCTGTCCATCTCATAATGTTCACACAGAAACTAGCTGTCAATAGGAATATCATTCAGAAGAATTATAATTTCATGCAAAAATCTGTCACAAAAAGAGGTTGCACATTTAAATTCAGGTGTTGTTACGGCAACGTCAGTGGCCAAACAGCCACATTTACTGCTACAAATACGTTCAAACATGCTGTCGACACGTAAAGCAGTGAAAACTATGCCACCATTTCAGCTGACTTTTTCTCAGAAATACTGTCACATAACATCCATATATTTCAGTGCTAGGTTGATGCTTAGCTAAGCTAACTATGAAACACTTCTAGCTTCATATCGAACAGTAAGTCAACAGAGCTTTCTTTGAAATCACCAGGTAACGCTAAAAAACATAACATTTAGATTGTATGACAAATTGTTTATTTAATATATCTGGCTAGCTATAGCTACTTGCTAACGGTTTAGCTTACCCCCGCGATTCAAAGTAACATCAACGTAGCTCTAATTTATGCTTTGCTTACATGTTCGCATAACTTGGAAGTTTACTGACATTTACATACCTTGTTTACCTGGCTCAAGTGGTGACTGTTGTTGTGTGAGCCACCACTTGAGAATTGTCATCTTTTTTAAGAACAAATGTTCAAAAACTCTGAGTCCGACTGACAGTTTATTTTAAACATTGTCACAGCTCACAGGATAGGTACCTGTCAGCCAATAAGACAAATGTTTATTTCCATTCAACTCCCTGGTTGGTCTGGTGCCTTGCCTCTGTTGCATTCACTGAACACGGGAAATTACATTCCTACCGTCCTCTAGTCTCATGATGAGGCTCAGGTAAAGCACGGTTAATGTATTATATGATAGACTAAATAATATAATACATGACTTTGAGAGTAGGCAATCTAGGCATATTAACAAAATTAATTAAACATACTTATCACGGCGAGGGTGTACTGAGATAAAAAACATTTCCTTTTTTTTTCGTTGCTAGGGGGCCCTTAGGGGCTGCGGGGCCCTTAGTGGCTGCGGGGCCCTTACGGCCCGTCCACACAGCGGCGTGCGTTGAAGCTTCCAACGCTTCTGCCCATTCACTTTTAATGGGGTGACGTCACTTTTAGCCGAAATGCATTTTGGGAAGCGACGTGGAGCGTTGCTGGCGTAGCTGGCGTCAAAAGTTGAGCAATGTTCAACTTTTGACGCCTCGACGGAGGCGTCAGCCAATGAAATCCCGTTTATTCAAATCTGCCAGTACAATCGCTAGCCAATCAAACCGCGTGTATTCTGGGAGAGACTACGCAGGTCATTTCCTCATATTCAAAAAAATTGAGGGGAAATTCATTGTAGCGGTAGTGAATCACCCGGTGCTGTATGATCAGTCTCTGTTCATCTACCGGGATACAAACCGGAGGAGCGAGGCATGGAAGGAGGAGGCAGAGACAGTGGGTGAAACTGGTAGGTTTTCGCCTGTTTGGGGATTTTATATCCAGTTTACTTCGTTTTAACATTGCTATTGCTTTGTATGTCGGGGGCGGGAGATTCATGTGATTGGTTGTTGGTCGTGTTGCTCGCAAAAAATCCCCAAGCTTCAGATATGCCCACCTCCAAGCGTCAACGCACGCTGCTGTGTGGACGCTCCGTCAGTGGCTGCGGGGCCCTTAGTGGCTGCGGGGCCCTTAGTGGCTGCGGGGCCCTTAGTGGCTGCGGGGCCCTAAGCGGCCACTTATGTTGCTTAATGGGTCGGGCTGGCTCTGGTCAAGTGCACTGACTAAATACCAATACACCACAACCTGATTATGTGGGGCGAAGCCTGCGAGCTAGTTCTGGCAGTCAACAAACAATGATACATTTACACTGACGCGCCTCGTCCCTTACTAACCAACCAACCAAACTCTCCTAAACCTGGAGCTCTATTTAAGCTGCCAGATCTGCCTGCCGCTACATCACCAATGCTGCTGCTGCTACTTCCACGTTGCTGCCCCACCACCACCCGAGCCTCCATCCCAGCATCCACCTGTAGGCTCTGGGAAAAGTTATTTAATCATCACTCAATGTTCTATGTAAATCTGTGGAGTGATGAGGCCCGAGCGCCAAACTCAGATATGCTGCTTCTAATAAACATATCAAAGAAACATGTGAGTTTTCTGACTAAACAAAAGCTTCAGCAGCAACCTGTAAACATATATTATTTTGAAAATTAGGAAATAAAAAACAGAATTACCAGTCAGTGTTTTTATTGAATGAATGTTAAAGGTAAAAATATGTTGTACTACCTTGTCATTTTCTTTCATAATTTCAGTTCGTAAACATAAATGTCGAAAAAAAACGACCTCGGAGTCAGTTTCAGGTACGTTGCAGAATGAAAGCAGCGGGTGTGGGTGGAGTTCAGAGAAGCCTTGAAAGAGAGACTTTCGGCCGGCACCAAAGTTGTTCCCCTGTTCAGAAAGGAGGTCAGAGGGTGTGTGCCAATGAGGGAGGCATCGCACTACTTAGCCTCCCAGGGAAGGTTTACTCTTAGGTGCCGGGAAGGAGGGTCCGGTCGATAGTTGAACCTCAGATTGATGAGGAACAATACGGCCTGGTCGTGGAACGATGGAGCAGCTTTTCACTCTTGCAAGGATCCTGAAGGGGGCCAGGGAGTATGCTCCTCCGGTTTAAATGTGTTTCGTAGATTTGAAGAAGGCGTTTGACCAGGTTCCCGGTCCCTAGTGTGAGGTGCTGCAGGAGTATGGGGTGAGGGGGTCACTTCTCAGGCCATCCAATCTTTGTACGCCCAAAGGGAGAGCTGTGTCCGTGTCCTAGGAAGTAAGTAGGACTTGTTTCTGGCGAGGGTTAGCCTCCATAAATAACTGCTTATTGTCACCAATCCTGTCTGTGATTTCAAGGCGTAGTCGTGGGGGAGTGATGCTGTGGTTCGGTGGGCTAAGGATTGCATCGCTGCCTTTTCCAAATTAAGTGGTTCTGATTGCGATCGGTCTGCGACCTTCATCTCTCCTTCGTACGGTTAATAGCCGAGTGTGAAGCAGCTAGGATGAGGGCCAGCACCTCCAAATATGAGGCCATGGTTACTAGCAGGAAACCAATGGACTGTCCACTGTGAGTATAGAATGAGTCCTTACCCCAAAGTATCAAATATCTCTGGTTCTTGATCTCGAGTCGAGAATATCTGAGCAGCAGGACTGGCATTGCAGTCGCATTACCGCACCGTTGTGACAAAGCTATCTCTATATCTTCATGCACAAAAACTCTAGATATATATTTGGAACCGGGTTCATTCAACTAAGACCCCGGCCACACGAGGACGAAAACGGCTAAACGCATAGGATTAACGCAATCGCAAACAAGCTTTTTGTCCACACGCAATAGTTATCCGGATAGTGTCTGCCCACACGAGACCGCTCCGTTTAGCTCCAACCGCTGGATAAGCTGCAGTACATATGCAGGAGCCTGTACGTGGCGCTGTAACTTCCTCCACAAAAGCAGCGAAGAAGCATGGTTGTCACGGTTGCCCTTCTGTTTATTCCCCGCGGTGGGGGCCGAGGGAACCGGGCAGAGTTTTTCGCCAGTCAACGTGTATTAAAGTTTAAACCTTCCGACAAAATTATAAATTTGCCGGTCAAAGGTCTTCTTAGTTATTTATTGAGCTTTAAAACAAATGAATAACGACTCTATATAATATAATAATAAAAATACACGGAGCCTCTCTTTTTCCACCCTCTCTTTGGACAGCATCAGTGTCTGTTTCATGCAGCAGCTGATCCAGTAATGAGTGACCCGGCCGACAGTAAAAATAAACATATTTATAACTAGTTTAGGTAGTTTGAGAGGTGTCTCCGTCCTGTCAGATTAGACTTCACTCGCGTTTATGTCCATATCGAGAGAAAGATAAATAATCTGAATTCAGTGTGCAGTTTACTTTGACGCGGGGGTGAGCAGCAGAGGTGGGGAGAGGCGGGGCTATTGCGCAATCATTATCAGAAAATGATCGCTGAAGCTGCAGTACATATCCACAAAAGCAGCGAGTAAGTTCCCCCCCGGATGTGTAAGTCTGCTGTAGATGTTGCACAAAGAACTGTAGCATAGTCAGTAGCGTCCGGAGCACGATAGCAACTCTGCGATCCGCCATTGTTGTTGTTGTTGGTGGCGAAACACATCAGCAATGGCGCGGGGTACGCGGAGGTGAGCAACAGAGGTGGGGAGCGGCGGGGCTATTGCGCAATCACTATCAGAACATGTTCGTATCGGGCGCACACACGGAGACGTTTGACCCCCCAGAGCGTTGCGTATGCCGTTCTATCCACCTTGGGACCCGTTGTCGTTTCCTCAGTCGTTTAGTGCCGTATTCGGTCGTCCTCGTGTGGCCGAATGGTCTATATGACACTAAACAGTAACGCAAACGGCCGTTTTCGTCCTCGTGTGGCCGGGGCATAAGCATACCCTATCCCACTGGTTGATCACCCTCTGATCTACTTGACCCCCCCTCCTATCCCTCCTGACTGTGGGATACACCATCACCAGGGCCTGCTGTAGCACAGACCGCTAATACGGAGCCATATCCATCCATGGTTCAACGTTGTACTGTAATAAAATATTTCCTCCAGGCTGTGATTGTATGAGTTTTGGGGAAAAATAACGTATTTGTCACGCAGCAGGAACATAAAATAAGATGAACAACATTCTTGCACATATCCTCTTCAGTACGTTTTCATGAAATATTTTCATTACCTTTATCTAAGTTCACTTGACTAACACAGGTATTAAGACCACTAGATTCATTCTTTAAAAAGGAATTTATTCTTCTTTTAAACCTCAAGGTATGAAGAGCGTTTGGAAAGCATGGAATCTAAAATAGTAATTGAATGGTAACTATAGTATAAATAAATAGCTTGTACTGTTTCTCATTACTTGAGAAAAACTAAGAAAAACACTTTTTTTAATGGCCCTTCATGACTAAGTCCCAGGTGGATTCACTGCATTGCAACTTAATTAGATTCAGTGTGGTACAAGTGTCTGGTCCAGCACTAATTACCACAGATCTAGCAGAGTATTCCTGCTTTTGTTTTATAAGAATTAGGAGCAGAAACATCTAAAGAAGGATAAATCAATGTTTGTTTATTTACTCACTAAAATGCAACAATGCAAACCTTAGCTAGTAATTAAAAGCAGAAATGAAATAATTGGTCAATTATGGATCCGTCAAGAACTTTGGATGTCAAATTTAGTATTTTAAAACTGGCCCCAGAATAGTCAAAGAATGATTAAACTTTTCAATTAGATCATTAATATTCAGACCTGTCAAAACTCAAACTTAAGAACAATAAACCGTATTTAATTTTGTCTTTATTTACATTATTTAATTTCCTATTCTGTTCTTTTAAAAATCCCATATTCTATTGACATGTATATAGACTTTTTGCACAACTTTTGATTTTGTATTTTTGTATTTGATACAAGCGGCCGAGATGGGTTTTCTCCGCAGGGTGGCTGGTGTCTCCCTTAGGGATAAGGTGAGAAGTTCGGTCATCAGGGAGGGACTCGGAGTTGAGCCGCTCCTCCTTCGCGTCGAAAGGAGCCAGTTGAGGTGGTTCGGGCACCTAGTTAGGATGCCACCTGGGCGCCTCCCTAGGGAGGTGTTCCAGGCACGTCCAGCTGGGAAGAGACCAAGGGGTAGACCAGGTGGAGGGATTATATCTCTTCGCTGGCCTGGGAGCGCCTTGGGATCCCCCAGTCAGAGCTGGTTGATGTCGCCAGGGAAAAGAAAGTTTGGGGCTCTCTGCTGGAACTGCTACCCCCGCGACCCGACCACGGATAAGCGGAAGAAGATGGATGGATGGATGGATGTATTTGATTAGATATGTTGCATTGTTGGAGGAGCTAAGGTCAGAAGAATGTCATTGCCATTTCTACACTGTAGCTTTGTGCATATGACAATAAAATCTTTGAATCTTGAAATGTAATCCAACTACCATCAACTCTAAAGAATCCAGGAAGTGACTGCATCACAGACTGTATTTTTTTCACAAATTAAACAAATCAGCTTTGTTCAATGCGGTGCTGGTGCAGGAACTGTTCTCTTATCTGTAAAGGTAAGAAACATGAAACTATGTTGTTGAGCGAGTTACTGTTCTGTGTATCTGATTAACACATGTCATCTTCTTCTTTTCATTGAACAGCACAATGCCTGACCTGCCGTCAGTGCCCTGTTGGCATATCTGGGACCTGTCTCTCTGGAAAGGACCTCCAATGTGGTGCAAATGCAAAAAACGTAAGGAAAACACTCTTAATATACTTTGAATACACAAGGTTCAAATGTAACTACAGCACGTCATAAAATAAAATATCATAAAGCGGCAAAATCATGACTGCAACACGGCTAATTGTTTCAATTGGTTATCACATTTTCTTAATTTTTCCAATTGATGTTTACAACATTTTCACAGAGATTGGATTGAAATCACATAACAAGGTTAAACAACTACAGTTTTTAAAAGTGATTGTGCAAAGTCTGATAGACTCTTAATACAATCAATAGTTCAAAACAAAATAAGTCATTGTAGAGTTGATGTAAACACATTTTCCAAAAATCAACAGAGTTCATTTTAAAAGGCTTGAAGCCTTCTGCCGACAGGTTTTCGTCATGTAAAATAGTTGAACACAATCACATGTTCTATTTTGCATATTTGCAGTGTAAATTCTTTTTGGGCAGATGTGACCTGGACAACATTTAGATATCAATCAAATCTAGACCTTCAAAATGTAGGTTAATACACTTCATGTGTCTTGTTTGCTTGCCTTACAGTGCTAATACATAATATAGTTGAGATCTTTTGTCCAAAAATGCTCCTCAGACTCTATAAAGAGCCTATCTTCAGAAATATCACTAGTCTATCACCCTCTGATCTACGTGTCCTCCCTCCAATCCTTCCTGACTGCAGGATACACCATCACCAGGAGCCACATCAATCCCTCATCCGTCTCACTGCTGCTTCGGGCGACCTAATTACCGTTTGTGGTACAAAAGACCTTTAGGAAACAAAAGAGATCCTATTCATGACTGGGTTTTCTCTGTATGCACTCATGAACTAATAGCTATAATCGACAAACTTGATTAACTTTGGACACACTCTTTTTGTGATTGTTGTCGTCTCTATGGTTCAAAGTTGTACTTTAATAAAATGTTGTGCATTCGATGTTGGAAGTGTGGGGGAAACTTCTGAAGCAATCGGAGTCAGGACTCAGAGAGACACGAGGAGAGCTGGAGCTTTGATGGCAAACACTGACTGAGAATTCACAAGACATGTCACGGGCCACGAGTTAACCACACGGTTGAGATGCCACAATCAATTCTGAAGAACCCTCCTGTAGCTCGAGGTTTTAACTTCAGAGTGTAATAATCAACATTCTTCAATAGATAGACTAAACAGCTGAGGACACTGAATCCCATTTGTTGTCGCTCGGGGTCATCTGCACCCCGAGAAGGATGTGTTCCAGGTGTCCCACAACAATAACTATCTCTGACCGAAGTTGCCCGATCATAAACTGGCAACAACAACAAAATGCTTGGGCAGCCCCTCCTTAAGGGAGATAGCGGCTGCCCAAGGTTGGGCATCTGCGTCAGAGGGCAAAAGGTAAACATGTATACAGAATTATTCCCTGACAGGAAGTCATTTTTTTGTAATGAAATGCAGCAGGAACACAAAACAAGATAAACAACATTCTTGCACATAACCTCTTCAGTGAGTCTTAATTAAATCTTCTCATTACCTTGATGTAACTCACTTGACTAACACAGGTGTTAAGACCGTTAGCTTCATTCTTTAAAAAGGAATTTGTTCTTCTTTTAAACCTCAAGTATGAAAAGTGTTTGGACAGCAGGGATTGTGCTGAGCGCCATCATCGCCGCAGGTTAGTTGAGAATAACTACAAGTTTTACGACTGCTGCCTTTATTCCTTTATCTATTCGAAACATGTTTTTTATTCTGACCTCTGTACCAACTTAGTGTTATTTTCAAGTCTTTGTTAGCACAATCCAACATAGTCATTGAATGATAACTATAGTATAAATAAATAACGTGTACTGTGTCTCATTACTTGAGACAAACTAAGAAAAACACTTTTTTTAATGGCCCTTCATGACTAAGTCCCAGGTGATTTCACTGCATTGCAGCTTAATTAGACTCAGTGTGGTACAAGTGTCTGGTCCAGCACTAATTACCACAGATCTAGCAAAGTACTCCTGCTTATGTTTTATAAGACATATTAGCAGTAACATTGATTTAAAGGCAACATAAAGATACACCTCCCTGAATGTATATGAGTATATGTTTAAGTTGTTGTAGTAAAGAAGGAAAATCAATGCTTGTTTATTTACTTGTCTAAAATACAACAATGCAAACCTTAGCTACTAATTAAAAGCAGTGATTCACTAATAGTCAATTATGGTCACATTTTGCATTTTAAAACTGGCCCCACTCACAGTGATGATTTTTTCAATTAGATCAATACAATTCAGACCTGTAAAAAACTCAAACTTAAGAACAAAAGCAAGAGTTTATCGGTTGGAGTAGATGTTAATTTGAAGAAATTGGTTTAAATATGCTTACTTGCTGAGAGTTAACTCTCCAGTTAAACTTGCCATGTTGCAGTTAGCTTAGCACAAAGAGTGGTAACAGGAGGAAACAGCTAGCTTGGCTCCCTCCAGATGTTATCCAAATACCATCACCTCTAAAGACTCCAAGAAATCTATCTGTCTGTCTGTAACTTTGTGTGGTATTGTTACCACTGATCAGGTCTCTCTTGAGAATGAGACCCTGTGTCTCAATTAGATTTGACCTGTATAAATAAAGGCTAAATAAAAATGAAATATCACCTCAGCACAGATTGTAATTTTACACTTTGGAATGTTTAAACACAAACCAGCCTCTTTCAATGCGGTGCTGGTGGAGGAACTATAATCTTATCTATAAAGATAAGAAACATAAAACGATGTTGCTGAGCAAGTTACTGCTGTGTATCTGATTAACACATGTCTTCTTCTTTTCATTAAACAGCACAATGCCTTACCTGCCGTCAGTGCCCTATTGGCACATCTGCGACCTGTCTCTCTGGAAAGGACATCCAATGTGCTGCAAATGAGCTCTGCTTTCAAGGGGAACTAAGTAAGGAAAACACTCTGAATATACTATGAATACACAACGTTGAAATGTTTCTACAGTATGTCGTAAAACTAAACATAATAAATAAGCATCAAAATCATGAATGAAAACTCATCTCTTTCGACTCCACTTCGAGCAATAGAACTATTAACAAAGCACTTATATACTAATAAAGGACTGGCTTATCTAAAGCCAGTTGAGTAGCACTTGAAATGTTTTAGCTCTATGAAACCTGATGTACTTATATGATTCTGTTTTCTTCAAGTTTGTATTTTGTTGGTCGAACGCACTTATTGTACGTCGCTTTGGATAAAAGCGTCAGCTAAATGCAATGTAATGTAATGAATGACACACAAATTGGTTATCAAATGTTCTTAATCTGTCGCACACATATTTGCGGCGTAAATAATTTTTTGGGCGGTTGTGACCTGGAAGCAGACAAAATGTGTTGAAAGTTAGGGAACGAATATAAATACCAATCAAATCTAATAGTGAAATGTTTACATTGTGCAATCAACATTTACGTTATATCAATATAAGAGTAAAAAATGCCCCTTTTGCCCCTTTAACAAGTAGATTTGCTTTTTTATTTTATTTGCTGACATTGTCTTCTGGTTTCCATTTCTCCCAGGGTTCAATGGGACAGAACAGGTATCCCTGCACAAACGCGGCTGCCTGAGCAGCACTCTGTGTGGGACACTACTGGACAGCAACTTGCTCGGTGAAGGATTCACTGCGTTCCTCCAGTGTTGTGCATTTAACCTGTGTAACGGAGCTGCGTCTGTCCAGCTGTCTGTGACTGCAGCCCTCTCTGCCGCCATGCTGTCCTCTCTGTGGGGCTTGTTGTAGTTGTACATTACCTGTTTGTTTCTACAGCAGTCCCCTGAGAAGATATGTTCACTTTTTGCACTTATTATGATATGAAGTGATCATTATAAATCAGAATACTTTATTATTTACTTTGATTTGTCCTATCTACTATGTATTCAAAAGATCATTTTCCAACCTATGAAGCATCAATAAAAAGCATCACTATGATATGTTTTTTTTGTGTTGTCATCATTGAAACAGTATTTGAGGAAATAGGTGATCAGAGGTGTGAAGTGGGGTAAAGAGAAGTCAGAGGTAGAGCAGTGTGACATAAGCTCGAGGAGGTTGCCAGTTATATGAGTAGGCGGGGATGGAGACAGTTATTCAAAAAATGATTTTAGCAGGAGTAGTAAATCAGACAGCTTCTCTTTTGAGGTGATTTAGTCACCAAGAAGTACAAGCTGCAGACCAGTGTCAAGTGTCAAGGATCTAGTTCCACAAGAAAATCCCCCAATAGGACGGTAGAGGACAACAATAACAGCGTTAACTTAAAAAGAAGGAGAAAATGTGGAAAAACTCAATTGGGAGTTAAGAAGACCAGTGGGTCTGGGTGTGTGGATTTGTCTGGTGTGATCCAAGTCTCACTGACTGTAAGGAAATCCAGGGATTGATGGAAGGCGTAGCCAGAAATTAACCTTGTCTTAGCAGACTTAGTAGCAGACTGGCAGTTCCCCAGGACGCCTGTGACAAAGCGATTTGTGTAAGTAGAACGAGAAAACAGAAAATTGGCCAACTTAAATTTGGATTTGCGCCCACTAGACTCCTTCAAGGCTCCTTTGTCTTTAGTTGTCTTTGTCTGACAGGGCTGATACTTCAAGAAAATACTGGTTTATGAGGACACATGCTTCATTAAATCGTTGGTTGTTGGCTAGAGCTCCACATCACTATGTAACACTCGCTCCTATATTGGCTAGCGCTCAAACACATTGTACAGGCTAAAGGGTGTGACATCTCTAAGTTGTCGACCAATCACAACAGAGCCGGCCAGCTAACCAATCAGAGCAGACTGGGCTCTGGTTTCAGGCAGAGGGGGGAAAGAGGTGCAGCAACACAAGCAGTATGAGAAACATAAAGCTTTTTTGAACATTAAGGCATGTAATCATGTCACAGTAGAGGCACAAAATACAAATATGAACCTGGAAGTGAGCATATGAGGGCCCTTTCATGTCGAAATCTTAGAGCTAAAAACATTCTTTAAATGTTGTAATACGTTGCAATTTTCCTTCATCACATCAGGTGTTGGTAAAAAATAAATGAAGACAAAAATGATACATCAAATTTCAGTGATATAGAATAATTCGGAAGATGGCCTTGGGAAACAACAACCTCTTATTACAGAAGGTTTTTCTTTATTCGATTGTGAAACTGCGTTTCACTCAGCGAGAGTGGAACATTTTCCTTTTTGACCAAAGAAGAAGTTTTACAAAGAAATCAATAAAATAAAGAAGCAAAACTAATACTGCACAGTGGGGCGGATCTAGACAAATATGCATGGGGTGGCAAGAGGGTGGCAGGAGATTTTGAGGGGTGGCATCCCCTGACAGAAGTATATGCTGATTTAAATCGCAATCATATCAATCAATTAGGGGTGTAACGGTACCCGTACTGAAATTATTCGGTACGGGCCCTTCGGTTCGGTACCGAACGAATATAGCGTTAAACGTAAAAAATTGAGAACATGAACAACTTTCTGGAAATAATCTCAGGTATATATCATAGAGCGAGCAAGTCATTTCATTGGATGAGAGGCATACTATGAGAGCTGGTCACAGGGATGCGTTCATATGTAGTCAGTAATTTGAGGAACTGTCGAAATGGCGAACGCAGATAAAGTTGAGCTCGAAAATCCTCCAGCATCATTGAAGTCTCCGGTTTTGGAACATTTTGGTTTCGCAGTTACGTACAAGGATGACGGACAAAGACAGGTGGACTGAACCAAAGCTGTTTGTCGGCATTGTTCAACTAACATTGGTTACGCGGCTGGCAATACATCACACTCATTTGAAAAGGCATCACCCGAATGTGAATATCACCGGTACCAAAAGAAAATGACTGAAGTGCAAACCCAACTCCCACTAGCATTTAAGCCTCCACCACTCGCAGAAAGTTCAGACCGAGCCAAAGCTATTACAAACACCAAATATCCTTATGTTGCCATGTTAGCAAAGCGCTACCTGGCTGTATCTGCTGCCACTGTCCCTAGCGAGGGTGTTCTCCACAGCAGGAGACATGGTTAGTGCCAGCAGATCTGCCATTTCAGCAAGCAATGTGGACAAGTTCATCTTTCTTTAAACAACATGAAAATACAATGACAAGCAAGTCCTAATGTCAAGCTGGCTGCTTAGGTACTAGTACAGTTCAAATACAGATTATTTCAGTTCATCGAAATGCTGCACCTTAATGTTTATTTTACTATATTTTGTATTTATTTGAATACATTAGTCACAGTTTAATAATAATTTTAAAAAAATATTTTATGTTTTGTGATAATTGTTTCTGCTGTACCGAAAACGTAACGAACCGAACCGAACCGTGACCTAAAACCGAGGTACGTACTGAACCGAAATGTTTGTGAACCGTTACACCCCTACAATCAATGTTAACTTGGAAAGCCACAATATTAATATTTTAACTCAATCACATAGGTGATATTATTGTGGCACATCAGTAAAGCCTTACAAGGTGGCAGATGTAATTTAATGAATTTTAACTGAACAATAACTGAATGAGTTTGTCTCACTCTTAGACCAGTAGGAGTACCAAATCTATGCAGACTGCTGCAATAAGTACATTAATTAACTGTCTCATTGATGTTTGTCTGAATGAATATGATACTATTAACAATCATATTATTCCTATCAGCTGTCAATCACTGTTAATAAATAATAATAGATTTAATTTGTTAGCGCTTTTACAGGTGCTCAAAGACGCTTTACAGATATAGTGAAGAACTGTTATGATTCACATATTCATTTAATAAACTATATTTTTTGGAGGAGTTAATGATGAATGTTCATCAAGATGCTTGCTCGCCCTCCTTCAAATTTGAAAACAAGTAATTATATCATTATTGATATACAGTTACAACCTTGACTTTACATCAGAAAGAACAAACATTAAAGAAGTGACTAACTGCATCAGTTAGGGTTAAAAAAACGTGTATTCAGCTAAAACATCGCTGCAGTTATTATCCAGTGGAAGGTCCTTACCTACTGGCCTAGTTAAATCAAAGTGGTTACTTTCTGTTGGCTGGGCAGTGTAGTTTTACACACCGTCTTATTTTACTTTCTCAGGACTTAAAACTGTTTTTTGGGGGCAGACCCCCTCAAAGAAAAAAATATATACACGCATACAAGGTCATTATCTTAACAGTTTGTTATTCTCATCGAGTCATCCGTGAGCAGAGCATCAAGTTGGCATGTCTATTAAAGCTGAATGCGGCGATTACTATTTTGTTCAGCAAAACGCCTCACAAACGTATTAAGATCAACAGCTGTAGTGCGTTTTGATTCAATGCTGAGTACAGCCAAACTGACAGTCTCTGTCATTGTAGATCGCAACTACCTCATTCCTTCAGTGCTTGGGTCCGAATGCTTCTCGTTTTGCGCCGTCCCCCCGTTCAAGTGAATTCGCCACCAATCATATTTCCACTCTCGCGCCAGGACCGGGGGAGGGGTTACATGACGTGCATCTTGTGCTGCATTCACTTGCACTCGGACATTAGAGACTTTCTCTCATAAATGTCCGATGAGCCACAACTTTTCTTTCAAAAACAAAGATGCCAACTGGGGTGGCAGCTGGGGTGGCAAGGCTATTGTTTAGGGTGGCAGTTGCCACCCCATGCCACCCCGGTAGATCCGCCCCTGTCAGCACTGAAGATCTTGTATGTGGACATTGTGGACAAAGCTCTTTTTAAAGGTGACATGTCATGCTTTTCCGGTTATTACCCATCCCCTTGTGTGTTATGAAGGTTTGTATGCATGTATATGGTGTGCAGAGTCAAAACCATGTACACCATGTAGCGAGTAAAACTCTAAAACAGAAAATACCTCCCAAAACGCCTCGTTGGAGATACGTCACTGTCCATTTGATTCTTCCGGGTACATCATGATGTCATATCGTCCCCGGAACGAAATGGACCAATCCGTGGAGCCGTTACGTTACGTCCGCGGAGCCGTTACGTTAAGCCCCCGCTGATTGGTCCAAATTGACCAATCCACGGACTTCCTCACACACTAGTGCAGGCAGTTCTGCTGATTTCTCCTCCCTGGCTGCAGGCTGATAACAGACAGTTGGGATCGCAACGAAATTCTCTCTGCAGACCCATTCTCACAGCGTTTATCAACCTTTTTCTTACTCAATATCAAGCCACACTTATTGTTTTTACTTCGGCTGTGACTTTGTGTGTGCTCAGGGTGAGTTTGGCTGTGTATCGCTAAACAACACCTCCACGGAGCTCAGCGCGATTCACAACGTCCCGACCAGAGCCCTAGAGAGATAAGAGTTACGACACTCTTTGATGTCGCCGCCAGCCGGTCACGTGGTTTATGTATGCCGGGATAGTTCAAAACGCACTTCCGTTGCAATGCTTCTCTATGGCAAAAACAGCACAAACATGGTCAAAATAGTCAGATTAAACCAACGCTGTTATTTTTTAAAGATTGCTTTCATATTTACATGATGTGGTTACACTTTGTATGGATTGGCACTATTTATAAGTTTCGTTATTTAACGATATTTTGAGGGGAACAAGCAGGCTATGTTGCTGTCACTGCCAGGGCAGTCACGTCCGTAGTATAGTTGCGCTGCGCTGTCATGTTCTTCTATGGGACAGACAGCAGCGATTGCGTTATTGAATGGTAAATATATATATATTAAAAAAACACACACACCCAAGTACTTTTTCAGCTGTAATTGTATTATTGCATACTTTTTATTGACAGTTTTGCATTTGGAGAGGCAGGGTGACAACGGAAAGCTTGGTAGCCTATTACTTAGATACGTTTTACATTTTTGGAGGGAAACGTTTGTGTTCATGTTAGCATGGGTAGCAGGATCATGTTAAGACTATGAATATCATTTTACCACAACAGTGGATGAACAATTGATATATGTGTTTGAACAAGAACAACAGGAAGAACAAAGTAAAGGGACGAACAAATGTGTGAACAAGTATTAAGAACAGTGTATGGAAAAAGTGATGTGATGTGGGATGTGTGTTAGAACAAAACAAAGTCAAATGAATGAGAAGGAGAACAAAGAGGGTTAGGGTTCAACAGAAAAAGATTAATTCAGCCAAAAAACACAATTTTAATTAATCTAAAGTGTAAAACAATCTTCAACACAGACCAAATTAGTGCCCTTGGACAACAAAACATGGTGGGGCAAATAAACGATAAATTAAATTGAGAGAGTGGGAGACTGAAAATGATTACTATGATAAATATTCAAACTATTTACAAAACTATTTACAGAAGCTCCTGTTGAACCAGCAACAAAAACAGGTTTGTCAACAATAACGAGGCCACTTTGCCAGGGGGAGGTGATCCAGCGACGAGACAATAAAGCAATTCATATTAGGTTCTGTTGAGACACTACAGAATATAAAACCTTCCAAGCCATGACCTCTGCCTGAAATCAGGACCACTCAGAGGAGAATGCAGCACATCAAACTGGAGTCAGGAGTGTGAATAACACATTTTGGCCAAAACAAATTGTTGCTTACCAATACAGTGACTGAACATTGGACACCAAAAAGTTTGACCTCATGTCGTCACGCAACACTGTTACTGCCCTAAGTCATTTCAAGATGGAGGAGTATGATAAGGCCATCAGCTTCCTCCGGGACTCCATCCATCTGTTTCGGGGCCTGAAGATCGGTCCCAAGGGCAGCTGGAAACCAGTCCAGACAGGACTGGTGATGGCCACAACAACAATCCTGGAGGTCCAGCATGACCTGTTGAGACAAGGGCACAAATTTGTTCTCACAAGCCGCTTCACTCAAGACTGCCTGGAAAACACATTTTCGTCCATTCGTCTGAGGAACTCTGTCCCAACACCTGTAGAGTTCCAATATGCTCTGCGCGCTGTCACTGTGGGTGAAAAAAAAAAGTGCTAATTTTTTTTTTTTAAGTGTTTATTTTGTTAAAAATAAACATTTTGGATGCATGAAGGAATGAAGGATGAGCCTAAAAGACTCATCCTTCATTCACTGCTGTAGAGTAGCCTATTCAGTAGGCTATTATTTGTTTAAGACTGAATAATACCTTTGAAGAACAATCATTAAACTAGTGTGTATATTACAATACAAAGGAATCTATCCTAGCATGCCATCAAGCATTAAAAAGTAGCGCTAGGCTAGTTGTACAGTACAGATGAGTTAACACGGAACAGTACCAACAAAAAAAAAGTACAGTCAACATGTCACATAATGAAATGTTAGTATATCCCAAAATTCAATGAAATATTAAATGAAATATTTATCACAAACGCCACCTCATTTCTACTAGTGCTAGCAGTTAAGTCATATCATACAGACAAAGTCGACAAAGGATGGCTGACACGGTCAGGTTCAGCAGATAAAAACCAAAATAACAATAAAAACACATAATCAATCTAAATCCTGCTTGTTAGTTACCCAGCATCATTGATATATAAGCTGCTAGCGATTCATTACTGAAATCTTACCTTCAAAGCTGACGAAGTCGCGCTAGCTAACTAGCAGGCAATGCTAGCTAAATTGGTTGTAACAACCAAGATAACATATAGATAATTACGCTGTGCATATACAAATGAAGACCAGTATAAGCATCATAAAGGGCCTCTGATACAATATAGACAGTTGACAATTCAAAAGAGTTCGATATTTCAGCAACTTACCTCTGGAACTAATCGACGCGCCGTAATGTAAGTGAATGAGGTTCAACGCCCAAATGACAATATTTTTGAACTATTTCGATGTCCATACCCCGGAAGTAGGCGCCGCCATTTTTTACAACGGAGGTCTATGGGAGTGTCGTAACTCTTATCTCTCTAGGGCTCTGGTCCCGACCAATCGGAGCACCCTGTGCTCACAGGGAGGGGGGGACAAGAGCTGCAACGAGCTGCAACGAGCCGTTTAGTGGAGAGAGTGAATACTGCTGAATACACATACTTTACAGAGATGCTGTATGCGAAACCAATGTGAGTTTGGAAAATTGCACAGTATAAATCTATTCTAGTAGACCACAACAATGGAATTATGATCAGTGGAAATGGCCATGACATGGGACCTTTAACATTTTCGTTTTTCCTCTGAGAGCAGAAAGCAAAGTGAAGCTCCATACCTCCCTCTACTGGCCCTTTATTATATTGCAGTTCACAACACAAGTGTGTTGAATTGAGAAGTGATTTTACCATAAGCATTTGTTACACTGGCTAATTTATCTGTGATCAGTCATGGCTGCCTGATACATAAACATCCAGCTAAAATAAAACATTGAACTACGAATGTCTTCCTAAAAGTGCTTGACCGACATCTATCGCATATTTAAATTCCATATGACTTTCTTAGCTATATTTTCATTAGAAGACCCGCTCTTATTATGTTTTTTTTTTTTTTTTAAACCTGTATTTACCTAAGACAAAGTGGTCTGATACACAATTATTTTTAATAGTTCAGGTATTTATGGACATGAGACGTAAGAGATTATACCGTGTAGGCTATATATAAACGTTTTTTTCTGAATAATGACAATGCAGAAAGTCATCATGGCATTAAAAGCTATTAAAATATATTACAAAACACATAAGCCAATTGAGACATTTCTTGAAGCAAATGTAAATAGTCACAAAGCATACAGGTCCATACATCCATAACTGCCACCACTTACCCAGTGCGTGTGCGTTTCTAGTTTATTCTACCTTACATTTCCATTCTGTGCTTAGTATATGTTATTGCATTTAATAATTATATATTTTCCTATTTTTACTCTCTTCTTATTTCTTATTGACTTCAGAGCCACTTTTGTCGTTGTCGCTCTTGAACGCCTCTCTGTGGAGCTCTGCCTTTCACGCAGCAGCAGGAAATGGTGATGAGAGAGAGAGAGAGAGAGAGAGAGAGAGAGAGAGAGAGAGAGAGAGAGAGAGAGAGAGAGAGAGAGGAGAGAGAGAGAGAGAGAGAGAGAGAGAGAGAGGAACTGGGAGGAGAAACCACACACACACACACACACAACTAAAGGCGACAACTAACTTTAAACACTTTCTAGGTAGCCCCTGCACACTTAAAATTATCTGAAATGTGTTATTTTATGCTTTAGACCAGCTAAAGTTAGGTTTGTGTAACGTTTACGCTGCGTTCGTGTTAGCTACAATGTTTAAATGTGTCCTTTACTGACTAGGCTTTGTAGCGGAAGATGGGCTTGGCTGCCCGAGTTTTTGTTTCTCGTTTAGGAAATGTAACTGCTGCCTTATTTTAACCACTTCTTCGTGTCCGCGGTTCTTCTTTTAAAGGGTTTCGTGCATCAGCAGGTGAATATGAGCGACGCGAATCAGACCAAAGTTGAACTTTTCGTGAAGGTAAGTGATTGAATGACACCCTGCCCCCTAAAGAATACAGTAAGTTTTGACACGGCGACAACATGTGACATTTATGTATTTAACGGGCTCCAGAAACGGTGTCTTTGAAGTGTCGTATCTTATTTTATAATCTGCATGCTCAGTGTATTGTTATCAAAAGCTGATACGATATCCCTTAGTGCTCGTATGAGTAGACATAAAGTCACCTTGGTCGTTTAAATCATAATACAGCCTCTTGTTTTAATATTCATGTCAGTCAGACCTCTGCTGACACACCGGGGTTATACATGACAGTAAAGCTAATCTAATTAAATGCTCGTTAACCCAATGGGCTGACGACTTTCATCTATATTTAGTAAGTATGGCAGGCTAATGCCACTTCCTTTGAGTCAAAAACTCTTAATACAACAAATATGGCTTCCCTTCATGGTCCCACATGTTTAAATAAAGATCTCTCTGTATGAACATGTGAACACCTCCCTCTACGCTTTTTTCCCTTCAGGGGTCAAAGATGCTGTTGTAACTTCTCTGAAAGCTAGTTTCTAGTCAGCCTCTTCAATGTTAATAACCTTAATGAACAGGAAGTATAGTTTCACATTGGCCACAGTATAGCAGAAAGCAGCGCCTTACTGTTTGAAACTGACTGTTCACACCACAGGACAAAGCCTTAATGACTGAACATAAAATATGTCTTCCTGCAGCCACGCAGGGAACATTTTCAGACTGTATGATCATTTCCTGAGCAGCATACAAGCTCTACGTAAATACAGAAATGAATCTTAGGTCTATTCAATTTGAGTTCGTTTTATAGGGTCACATCCTCTCAATAGCTTATTTTCTCCAAAGCAGCAATCCAAAAGCAAAGCCTCTAAATGTTTTAAAAGATAAAAAGGAACTACTCGAGAAAATGTGTCATATCTGCTTGAAAGTGACGTTTTTATTAATTGTTATAGTTCCTGACTGATTTGTATATCAACTGAATGGCGATGTTCATTATTTGGTCTACAAAATGTTAGTTATTTCATTTTGCTATCATATAGAGTTGAAACGCTTAGTCTTTAAATCGATTCATTAATGGTCAACTGTTTTGACAATCAATTAATTAATGAGGTCACTTTTAAACAAAAACTGACACAATTCAAGCTTCTCAATAATGAGGATGTTGTGCTTCTCTTATTCTACGTGATGATTAAAAGAGAGACATTTGAAGACTTCAGGTTGAGCTTAGGGGAATTGTGATTTTTAAGTTAAATTCTTATTCTTACCGACCTAATCATAAAAATCTTCATTATCATATGAGACTAAGAAAAGCAACAATGGATCCAGAGCGTTTTGTAATTTTTGCTTTAAAACATTATATCAGTGATTGATGTTAACAACGTAGTAGTTTATTCAAAGTAAAAGGTCCCAGTATGTGCCTCAACACAAAGGGCACTAGTCTACTATTAATGATGATAAGCAACTATTTAGATTATTAAATAATTGGTTTAAGTAATTTTTTTTTACTATTTTCAGTTATTTTTCTATGACAGTCAACTGAATATCTGTGAGTTAAGGGCAAAACAAGACATTAAGGATGTCCTCTCTGCCTTTGGGAATCACTAATAGACATTTTTCTAAACTTTCTGTCTTTAATCAATTAATTGACACTACATACTACAACACTCGAAGCCTATTTGAAACAATGGTCTGACCTATTTGAGGTAATATATCAGCACTTTTCTTTTTGTTCTGACATGGAATATTTATGGTTTATTGCACTTATTCTTAGTCTCTTTAGATAGAAGCGTCAGCTAAATGAAATGTAATAAAAATGGATCACATTTATTTGTTTTTGTGTCCCAGGCAGGGAGCGATGGTCAGAGCATCGGCAACTGTCCGTTCTCCCAGCGCCTCTTCATGGTGCTGTGGCTGAAAGGAGTCACCTTCGATGTGACAACAGTGGATATGAAGAGGTAAACACTGTGTGTGTGTGTGTGTGTGTGTGTGTGTGTGTGTGTGTGTGTGTGTGTGTGGTTGTGTGTGTGTGTGTGTGTGTGTGTGTGATGTGTGTGTGTGTGTGTGTGTGTGTGTAGTGTGTGTGTGTGTGTGTGTGTGTGTGTGTGTGTGTGTTGTGTGTGTGTGTGTGTGTGTGTGTGTGTGTGTGTGTGTGTGTGTGGGGTGGTGTGTGTGTGTGTGTGTGTGTGTGTGTGTGTGTGTGTGTGTGTGTGTGTGTGTGTGTGTGTGTGTGTGTGTGTGTGTGTGTGTGTGTGTGTGTGTGTGTGTGTGTGTGTAGTGTGTGTGTGTGTGTGTGTGTGTGTGTGTGTGTGTGTGTGTGTGTGTGTGTGTGTGTGTGTGTGTGTGTGTGTAGTGTGTGTGTGTGGTGTGGTGTGTGTGTGTGGTGTGGTGTGTGTGTGTGTGTGTGTGTGTGTGTGTGTGTGTGTGTGTGTGTGTGTGTGTGATATAAAACAACAAGAGGGCATTTTGTTCAGATATTGAGTGATTAACGACATAAAGCTACACTGACTTTGATTTGCATGACAGCTGTTGTGTTTAGAGCTTTTCCCCCACTATCCTTATACCTCTCTCCTGCTGTTTAATCCTCCATCTCTTTTCTTGGATTTCTGTTTGGCTGTTTTTGATGTTTTGTTTATTTCCTTCCACCTGTCAGGAAGCCGGACATCTTGAAGGATTTGGCTCCAGGTGCCCAGCCTCCCTTCCTGTTGTACGGCAGCGAGGTCAAAACGGACACCAACAAGATCGAGGAGTTTCTGGAGGAAAACCTCAGCCCTCCAAAGTAATCACTTCATATATCTGTTTTACAAAATGCTATATTTTGCTCTTTTCAGACCTGAGAAAGTTAGTTGATTGACACAAAATTAAACATAATTTCAGTCATTTCCTTACAAATATGTCCTGTCTTCAGCTTCTCAAAACTGAGAAATTGCTGCTTTTTCTTCTTTGTCTTCTGGGATCCTAAATGAAATATCTTTGAACAAAAACACGTTTATGTGGAGCTTAAACGGACATCAGAAAAATAATTGCTAACTGTTTGATAATAAGTGATTTTGTGTGCAAAAAATGCCAGAAAATCAGTTTTTCAGCCTCCCCAAAATATACATTTCCCGTTGTTCTCTGTTTTATATCCTATAGAACTGAATTTATTTGGGTTTTTAACAAAAAAAACAAGACATTAAAGACTTCACTTTGAGAAACTCTGATAAACATGTTATACACCAAAACAACTCATCGTTAAATCTAGAAAACATGTTTTAGTTGCTGCCTTATCTCAAAATATCATCTTGGTCTTAAGGACATTTCCAAGGCTATTTTTCATTATGTCCATATATTTTATGATAAATAATGAAAGCCACATTTTAATGTTATTGTTAGTTGCAGCACTCGTATAGCTTGCCTCTTACTTTGACTTCATTTGGTTTTGTGTCATTCTGTTTAAATCTTCTGGTCTAGATTAACATTAAATACACTCGCATTACATTTGAGTGAATGAATGTTTGTGATGACGATATTAACCCTCACCAATCCCTCTGTTTAGGTATCCCCGTCTGGTTGCCCGTAACCCAGAGTCCAACACAGCAGGCATGGATGTTTTCTCCAAATTCTCAGCTTACGTCAAGAACTCAAACCCTCAGACCAACGAAAGTAAGTAACTGATACTTCAAAATGAGAACTTCACTTAACTTTAGTTTGAATTCAAATGTAACCTGGACCTTTTAAAAGACTCGGTTGTTATCCAAGGTATTTTCTGCTGAGCTTCTTCTGTCTTTCTCTGAAGGACAGAAAACCAGCAGGGAGTTAATACCATTACAGTCTGAGCGTTTCTGCCACAGTTGAAACAGGTTGCCAGCTGCTCTCTGTGTTGTGATCTCATTGGAAATGGCAGTGTTGTTCCATTCAAGCCTTTCAAAAAAATAAATAAATTCAACTCTGTTCAAAAGACTTGGTTTTGCAGATATCTGAATATGTTCTGTGTGTGCTCAGACTTGGAGAAAGGCCTGCTGAAGGCTCTGAAGAAGCTGGACGACTACCTCGGCTCCCCACTTCCTGATGAAATTGACGAGAATAGCGCCGATGAGCTCACTTCTTCGTCCCGCCCCTTCCTGGACGGCCAACAGCTTACTCTGTCTGACTGCAACTTGCTGCCTAAGCTCCACATCATGAAGGTAATCTCCTGCTCTAAGCTGTGCAGCGCGGGGGCCTGGGAAGAGTAGATTATTATGTTGTTTTTGCGCTTAAACTGAAGACTTGGGTCCACCATGTTTTGTTGATTGTGTCTCTTATTCTCTCTCCAGGTGGTGTGTTTAAAATACCGAAACTTCAACATCCCCCAGTCCCTGACAAACCTCTGGAGGTACCTGAACGCAGCGTACATCAGGGAGGAGTTTGCCTCCACCTGCCCAATCGACGACGAGATCCACATCGCCTACTCCTCTGTAGCTAAAGCTCTCAAGTAGGAGCACACCAGGAGGCACAAGTCATATAACACATGCATAGATTACATAGAATACACAAGCACAAAAACACACACTTGCACACACACTCTGAAGCAACCTGGTCGATCTGTTTGTTCACTTTTTTACAGCTTTAAAATATACTAAATAGTTACATGGGGCCTTTTTTAAATCCTTGAACATTTGTGAATTTTAAGAAGAAAAAAAAAATCTAAAAAACTTTTGAGAATAGACATAAATAGACATGAGCTATTGACACCATATATTTTGCGTAGAAAAAACGTCCTTTGTTATTTATTTACTCAACATTAGTAAATAGGCCAATTCCTTCAGTTGTTGGGTCCTTGAATGTTAGTGAACTGGGCCAGATGTATTGATTGGGAACCCTGTTGATATCACCTTTGTATAATGTTAGTCAATATAGCTGGTTAATTATTGTCACCATGAGGTAAACAAGGAAGCGCTGGAGGCAGATAAGCTGAGGTTAAAACAAACACAAGCACAAAAAAAGCACTGTGGCAGAATTTACATTTCCTTCACAGTAACCTTGTTTAGGATTTTATCGATTGATCATGTTGTTTGCAGGTCACACACACACACACACACACACACACACACACACACACACACACACACACACACACACACACACACACACACACACACATTTAAAACTACAGCCTGTCTTGTGTCCAGTTTCACCATCAGTAGATACAGACTGTAAAGTTGTCTCTCGTTCCCTTACTGATGATGTATTTCTTTGTATATCTTTTAGCAGACACAAAGCTGCCTACCATATCAAATTGCCAGCCTCAAACAAAATGCTTCAACTCTTCTTTTCAGTCTTAGTATTAAGGAAGTGGTTTTCTTTTTTTAGGTCAAAATGTGTACCAGTGCCAATTTCTCTTTTGGGGTTTGCCTTTATTTTAGATTATTAAGAATGGATGTATTCATTCATTCCTGAGGGAACAAGGCCTTTTATACTTGAGGATTACAAATGTATTTTTTAAATCTACACTTTCTTATTCTTCACTTCAGAGAGGAAGTGGGGTGCTTTTCCTCGGCGGCCTGCAGACCGGGTCTCGCTTTAGGGAGGCAGAGCTGAGAACAGTTACACAGGAAACTCTTTCAATAGACCCGGGCTTCCCCTTTCTGCCCCCCCACAGTGGGTGGGAAGGATTATTCAAGATTACCGAGCTTGTTTGCGATCCGTTGATGCCCTCTTTTTTTATGAAGAATCCTTTTTAGTGTTATATAAAAGAAAAAGATCAGGTTGTTGGTGTTTGAAAGTGTGGATGAAGAAGCCGTTTACTGCTAATGTGCTGCAATAAAATCACTTGTACTGCCTCCTCTGGTCGCCTTGGGAACCAGACCCGTGCTGTTACATGTTTCTCATCAGGGGAAGACAAGGAAGTTAAATGTAAACATGCTCAATGTTTAAAATTGAAAATGCACTTAGATTGCCGTCCATTGTTAATTGAAAGTAAAGGTTTTTCTTATTGTCAATTAGTCCAATATAAACGTTTTTTATGAATTATCCGACCCAGTCTATGAATCTTAAGCCATTCATTTAAGAGTGTGTATTTGCAGGGGACTATTTTTAGCCGCGTAATAATACACACTTGCACTAGTCTATATTTTCAGCAGAAAAGTCTCAGAGTGGAGAATCTGGAGGCAACAAGAACATTTTGTTATAATTTGTAGAATAGAATAAATCTACTCTTGCTAGTCTGAAATCATTTTTGTTAAAGTGACTTGAAATGGATCTGCTTGGAAGAACTGGAAACAATAACCACACGTCTCATCCGAATATAACGGCAGCTTGCGTAGAGTAGACAACTTTATTAACTTAATTGCATCTATGCAAATGAACATGGGGGATGTTTGTAATTAAGATTTACACCGTAGGTCTGTTGTGACCTCATCATCTCTCTGGGATTAGAGTGAAGCTCTTAAAAATAAAATATAACCTAAGTGCAATTTAAGACGATTAAAAAGACAATCTTATACACAGACTTTTATTATGTTTTAGTATGAGCAGAGTATTTTTCGATATGATTTTAATTACATTCTTCCTTGAGGTGTTATTGAGGACAAGTGTTGATCAAAGAGATTAAAGTGTATATTTGATATTGACTGAAACTTTCTAAAAGTGGACCAACGTTTAAAGGGATAGTGTCTGAATAATTTCAGTGCTCATGTATTATTGTATTAGTATTGAGGAGCTTTTCACTTCTTACCTTGGGACTTGATTCGATTTCATTAAAATGTTACTTTAACTGGTTTGTTCTCACTTTTACTTTGTTTTGAGAGTCATATTTTGCCACTGTTTGTTTCATACATTCCCCTGCAACCCTGTTAACCTTTAGTGTTGTCCTTTTACATATCATGTAGCCAAAAGAGGATGCACTTAAAAGTCTTAAGAAAATGGCGTGGAAACTAAACCAGTAGATTCAAATAATCAATGAAAACAATCAAACTAGTAACACAACTGCAATGTATTTGGATGTTCGAAGCCCTTTACAAGACGCATTTATTAAAATCCCAATAAATAACTATCTTGTTGAAAAATTCACATTTGACTGATGTTTCTTTTTTTAAATCCATTATGTGGGGTAACCACGTGAAGTCAAGAAGAAGACGTTCATAAGATGCACACAACAGCTTTTTCAGTTCCACACAAGCAGCAGGCCTACACTCAAAGCGATATTGAGTGGATATTAAATTGAGCACAAATAAGAAGAAAGCATCTCTTCAGTGTTTTATTAGTTAAATGATTCAGTTCTAAAAGTCATTTGGAGTTACATACAAAGGATATTCTCACATTCAAAACATCGCAAATATTTTGAGTTTCACCAAATAGTTGTTTTCAAAATGTAAAGACTTAAAGTTGTATTAGTTTAATGTAAGGAAACAACAGTCTGACAAATCATCAAACTTATCAAGTGTAAATAAAGATGATAAAGAGGTGAGTGATCATAAACCACTAGATGCGGTGAGAAGTAAATAAAGAACTATTATTCAGAAGTAAACAAAACTTTAACTTAAGAAAGATATAGTAATACCACAGTTTACAAATACTCTGTTACCAGTAGAAGTCCTGCAATCAAAATGTATTTAAGTAAAATCACAAAAAGTATTAGCATCATACTTACCAGAATTATATGTACTCATAATGCAACATAGCCTATTTCCAGATGATGCAGGTGGAGCTTTATTAAAGGGGTTCGTTTAATCTCTAATAATGCATCTTAATTTATTATTAATTTATATATTTTGGAGAATTCTATATTTGCTTCTAAAATGTAGTGGAGTTAATGTTTAAATAAGCATAAAATGGAAATACCCAAGTAAAGTACAAGTACCTAAATGCTGTTCAAGAGTATATGTACTTCCTTACACTCCACTACTGAGTACATATTTTCCAGGACCTTTATGCCTTGATATTCAGTGCCCAGGGGTGACACACACACACACACACACACACACACACACACACACACACACACACACACACACACACACACACACACACACACACACACACACACACACACACACACACCACACACACACACACACACACACACACACACACACACACACACACACACACACACACACACACCCTCCCCCTGTTGTTCAGGCCAGCAGCAGGCAGAGTGCGGGCAGCAGGCAGAGAGCCGCTCCTCTCCAGCTGAGGGCAGTAAATGTCCCGGCGGCGTTGCACAGGTCGCTGTCGCAGCAGACGTTGGTGTAGTTGAAGTAGAGTCCAGAGGCGTACTTCTGTCCACTCACTCCACACTGGGCCGGGACCGCACAGCTCTTCTCGTACATCGTCACTTCTAGAGAGCCTACGAAAGAAAAGAGAGGACTTTATGATTGGTGGTGCATTTAGTGATGGGGAGATAATACAAAATGATTCCAACAAATCAAAGGAGAAAGAGAACTACCACTAAAAAATAAATTATTACATTAAATATGACTAAATTGATTCTATTGCATAATTGTATTTTTAAACCTTCCTTTTAATTAATCTGCTTGTATTTCAAAAACATACTTTTCCTAATAAATGACATATTGAATATATTGCTAAATGTATGAATTGATTAAGAAAAGTCCATTGTCTACAGTGTTAAGTTTCCCATCTTATAACACTGCTACTTTACATTTTTCGTCTGAATACATTCAATCAAATTGATTTTCAGTTTTTATTTTAGAGATATTCTAAGATCTGAAAACAAGTGCTGGAATATACAGTATGAACATGTATATGTATTTCAAAAAGAGGGAAGTGGATGGTGTTAAAAGTAATGCATTTTTATGCTTGGTGTAATGTGAATTTCAAATTCAGTAGTGATACATATGAATAAGGTGTGTAGACAGAATGAGTTTTTACGACTCAAATTGTCTAGGTATACTGATTACAAATATATATCTGTGTGCATCTGGACCCGGTAACGACATTACCTATTGACGCAGCAACCACTGTAAGTTATATTCTTGTTTAATTAGACTTCTCTGTTTCATTTATTCGACTCTGTATAAATTGTTATTGTAGCTTTAACGGCTAAATCGCGTTTGAGAGATTTTAAATCTCAGATCTGCTCAGGCGAAACCTGCTTTACAGGTCTCAGCACTCAAGCCTGCATTAATATAGGCACGGCCAGTCTATTGTCGCCCATCAGCTGTAGATAGTTAACTGTGAACTGAGCAATCAGGCGTCCATTTTTGGGTAGCTCTTTCCTTGAGCGTCAGCTTCAGCGTCAGACAGCCGAAGACTGACAAAGACATTGGAGTCCTGCGGGAGTAAGACTGACAAAGACATTGGAGTCTTGCGGGAGTCACGAGGGAGGCAAAGAGGAGGCAAATCCTACTCTGATTGAGCTGGTGTCTTATTTATCTTTTCTTTAGTTTTCTAGCCCTTCATGCTATAATCATGTGTATTTTCTCCATTCCTGTTCATGTGTCTTCTCGCAATTATCACTGGCCCTGTGTATCTCCTAATCGATATAACCGGCCTGCTCTCGTCTATCCCACGTGCTCCACTGAGATCCAACAGCTAGTTGCAGGTGGCCTGTGGAACTGCCAGTCAGCTGTTACTAAGGCTGACTTCATCTCTGGCTACGCCTCCCTGCAGTCTCTGGATTTCCTTGCTCTCACTGAGACCTGGATTACTCCATCCAACACATCCACCCCAACAGCTCTCTCCACTGCATATTCCTTCTCCCATACACCCAGACCCACTGGCAGAGGAGGTGGCACTGGTCTCCTGCTATCTCCCAAATGGAGCTTTTCCCTCTTCAAGCTACCTAACTTCACTCCTTCCACCTTTGAATTCCATGCCGTCACAGTAACCCATCCTATACAGTTAACCATTGTTGTTCTCTACCGTCCACCAGGCGCCTTGGGGGACTTCTTGGAGGAATTAGATAATTTCCTCTCACTCATCCCTGAAACTGGCCCTCCCGCTGTACTTCTCGGAGACTTCAACCTCCAGACGGGGAAGATAGATGAACTAACATCTCTGTTAACCGCCTTTGCTTTCTCACTGTCTCCGTCCCCACCGACTCATAAAGCTGGCAATGTCCTTGATCTCATATTCTCAAGGAACTGCTCTACTTCTAACCTCTCTGTAAACCCGCTCCACACATCCGATCACTTCTTCATTTCATTCTCTCTATCCCTTTCCAAACATAACAAACTAATCTCTTCCCATCCTGCACTTGTCCGCCGTAACCTTCGCTCCCTCTCCCCCCCTACCTTTGCCTCGTCGGTGCTCTCAGCCCTCCCTTCCTCTGATTCGTTCCATCTCCTGCCTCCAAACTCTGCTGCAGAAACTCTCCTCTCTACTCTCTCATCCACTCTGGACTCGCTCTGTCCTCTCACATCTCGGCAGGCTCGTCAGTCCCCTCCTGCTCCCTGGCTAAATGATGCACTGCGTGCTAATAGAACCGTCCTTAGGGCAGCAGAGCGGAAATGGTGGAAATCCAAACACCGTGACGACCTCCTAACCTATCAAGCTCTCCTCTCCTCTTTCTCTGCTTCGATCTCTCAGGCAAAAAGCACTTTCTTTCAAGATAAGATCCAATCTTCCTATTCCAATCCTAAAAAACTATTTTCCATCTTCTCCACCCTCTTGGACCCTCCAAAAGCTCCTCCCCCCTCCTCACTTCTGTCAAGTGACTTTGTTACCCACTTTGAAAAAAAGGTTGATGATATTCGCTCTTCTTTTTCTGACTCACCTTTACTCACCGCTGGGTCACCAGACCCTCCTTCCACCAACACACTTACCTCCTTTTCCCCTCTCTCTCCAAGTGAGGTTCTTACCCTCATTACCTCTGCCCACCCTACCACCTGTCCTCTGGACCCTATCCCTTCAAACCTCCTTCAGACTATCGCTCCTGATATTCTACCGTTTCTCACCCATTTCATCAACACTTCTCTAACTTCTGGTCACTTTCCAAACAGTCTCAAGGAGGCAAGAGTAAACCCTCTCCTAAAGAAACCCACTCTCAACCCGTCTGATGTTATAAACTACAGGCATGTCTCTCTCCTCCCGTTCCTGTCTAAATCACTTGAACGTGCTGTCTTTAAACAACTCTCCTGTTATCTCAATCAGAACAACCTTCTGGATCCGCACCAGTCTGGTTTCAAGGCAGGTCACTCCACAGAAACTGCTCTCATTGCTGTCACGGAGGAACTGCACACTGCCAAAACTGCATCCCTCTCCTCTGTCATCATCCTATTGGACCTGTCTGCCGCATTCGACACGGTGAATCATCAGATCCTCCTTCGCACTCTCCAAAAACTTGGAGTTTCAGGCTCTGCACTTTCCCTCCTCACCTCATACCTGAAAGACCGTACCTACAGGGTGACTTGGAGAGGGTCTGAGTCCGACCCTTGTCAATTAACTACGGGGGTCCCTCAGGGCTCTGTTCTTGGTCCCCTCCTCTTCTCCGTGTACACAAACTCGCTCGGATCAGTCATTAGCCCGCATGGTTTTTCTTACCACTGCTACGCTGATGACACCCAATTAATTCTGTCCTTTCCCCGCTCAGAGACCCAGGTCGTTGCACGCATCTCTGCTTGTCTAGCTGACATCTCTCAGTGGATGTCTGCTCACCACCTCAAGCTCAACCTTGACAAGACTGAGCTGCTCTTCCTCCCGGGAAAAGATTGTCCCACTCTTGACCTAACAATCAACATTGGCACCTCAGTTGTTTCCCCGACTCAGACTGCAAGGAATCTGGGTGTGACCCTAGATAACAACCTGTCCTTCACTGCAAACATCGCTGCTACAACCCGTTGCTGCAGATACACGCTTTACAACATCAGGAAGATATGTCCCCAGTTGACTCAGAAAGCGACTCAGGTTCTGGTCCAGGCTCTCGTCATCTCACGCCTAGACTACTGCAACTCCCTCCTGGCTGGTCTACCTGCATGTGCCATCCGACCTCTGCAGCTCATCCAGAATGCAGCGGCTCGTCTGGTCTTCAACCTTCCTAAATTCTCCCACACCACTCCGCTCCTCCGCTCCCTTCACTGGCTTCCGGTAACTGCTAGAATCCACTTCAAGACACTGGTACTTGCTTACCATGCTGCGAATGGATCTGGCCCTTCCTACATCCAGGACATGGTTAAACCGTACACCCCAGCGCGTGCACTACGCTCTGCATCAGCCAAACGACTCGTTGCGCCCTCGCTGCGAGGGGGACCCAAGTTCCCATCGGCGAAAACACGTGGGTTTGCTGTCCTGGCTCCAAGATGGTGGAATGAGCTCCCCATTGACATCAGGACGGCAGATAGCTTGCACATCTTCCGGCGCAAACTGAAAACTCAACTCTTTCGACTCCACTTCGAGCGTTAGAACTATTAACGAAGCACTTTTATACTAATATAGGACTGGCTTACCTAAAGCCAGTGGAGTAGCACTTGAAATGTTTGGCTCTATGAAACCTGATGTACTTATATGATTCTGTTTTCTTCAAGGTTGTGTCTTCCTGGTCGAATGTACTTATTGTAAGTCGCTTTGGATAAAAGCGTCAGCTAAATGCAATGTAATGTAATGTAATGTAATGTAATATATATTGTACTGAATACTACAAAAGATTTTGTACAACATTGATGCTATTGACAAAATAATCACAAGGGAATGTCAGTACGTTTTGGCAGTGTTTCTTATCGACCACATTTTACACCTTAAAGTTATAGTGACATCAAATGATTTTTGGGTCATACTTTGGAGGAACAAGGAGGTAAACAACTAAAAGCTAAGGCTGTTAAATCGCCACTGTCCCACAGAGGGCTCACAATCAAATGCAGCCCTGTATTTACTGGTTAAGGTGCATGTAAAAGAAACAGAGCTGTATCCTCCGATGAGACACAGTGAACGCTTGGCCCCACCCACAGAGCCCAGAGAGCTATTTTTAGAGATGATTTGATGGCATCACAGGCAAAGTGAACTGACAACCGGCTGGATGAGAAACTGTGCTGAGATCTGATCTATTGAGTCACAGTGTTGTTTTGTTTTTACACCTGTGTTGAGACAGGATCATGCCTGAAAGAAGGCCTTAAAAAACATTTTTATTCTAGTATCCTTTGCTGCAACATACAAACATCTTACTGTATATGTGGACAATGATGTTTGGCTCTGAAAGAGATGATTTAAGGATTTATCTGGTTGATTGACTTAAAACTGTTATTTTACACAGGTTTTATTATAGATTGGAAAGTTTCCTCGGTTTTCCTCAGACAAATTATGCAGGTAACTAAATGTGGCTGCTTCTCATAAACAGACGTGGTGCACAGGATTTAAAACAAAACCACTATAAGAGATTTCAATTCAGCTTTTAGCACCCTCTGCCTACATTGGGAGGGCAGTGTAGGGATTCAACCACAAAAATGACTACAGTTTCTACACAGTTCTTAAGATGTGGGTGTGAAACACCTTCAATTATAGATGATAGTCAGCACTTAACTTAATAACCACGATTCTCTTCAAATCCAAAACAACTGTCCTGATGCACTGTATATTGACACAGACATATGCACAGACTGCACTGTGAATTTCAGAAATCTGTTCCCAACAATGAGGCTTTGTCTTCCAATTTGTGATCCTCCTGACCTAGATTATTAGATATGATGTCATGTACAGACACAGAAATAAACACACACACACAGGATCTTACCTCGTCTTCCTGTGGCAGTACTGGACAGGCAGCGCTGCCCAGCCGGACACTCCTGAGGGAACTTGAAGCAGTCCAGAGGAGAGATGGCCGGGAACATACAGGTGTAACAGGTCAAACAGGCTGAGGGAAACAACAGGAACAATGTTATAAGTTTATTCTGAGACTGATCTCATCAACAATTATTGATTGAGTCTATAACAGTTTTGATATGAATGCTTTCCTTTTGTTATTAAAGAAATGTGACAAAGTTATGTACTGAACAGGACAGTTCACAAAAGTAACAGTTTATTACAGTGTAAGGTATGCTACTAGTCAGTGCTTGCTGCAATGCCACTGTAGGATCGTTGACTGATGATTAACTTTTTTCTGTTTGATGCACACTTCTCTCAGAGGGAATCCTAAAACATCTTGGATAATATAACATTGAAAAGTAGTGTTGTTGTTTTTTTCTTAAAGTACCACATAGCATCAATTTGCATGGTTGGATAAACCTCATCTCACCCTGAATGCCGCCCCGTATTTTCGTAGTTTCTTTGAAAAGAGTGTAAAATATAAGCTAATGGCATCATCTAGTCTTCCTGGAGTACGAAAGGCTTGCCGTGAATTATGCCTGCAGTGGATGCTCTAATCAAATTATCCTCTGCAATCGGATTAAGCAATAAGGACATACTCGTGATTTTAGCAAATAATCACATCTATCATATCCATGAGACTCTGAAGAGACATTTGTATGAATTTGGCCTATTCAGAAGAAATAAAACAACTGATGTGGATGAGGAGATAGCTATGTGCATTAGGAACTGCTATTATTGCTCCTCCTCACCAACTTTTGTGTGAGTCTCTGTTTACCTGCGCCATCAGTGGTGTGATGAGGTTGACCCACACTTGCAAAGTGAAGCGATGTGGTTGCTGCAAGAAAAAAGCACTGTTTTTCCAAAGTTTTTCTCTCAACTTAAATACATGTCGGTTTTCTCCTAGATGTACCTATTGAATCCTGTTTTGCCTCAAGAAGATATACACAATTCAGTTGTAAGTCACTGTTAACACATTATATAATAACATAACATAAGTGTTTAAATGTCATCTTGTAATAGTTTGACTTGTAAATACATACCTGCTAAAGGTAGACAGAAGAGGAGTACGATCCCGAGTTGTAAACAAGACATGATGCTTTCAGTAAGAAGTCTTTCAAACTATTTTCAGATAAATATTCAAGCAGATCCAAAAGCCCCTCTTGGGACGTTACAGCTCTCTATTCAAACGTACTGCTGATCCGATACGTCCCACAACACATTCCTAAATTGAATTAATTTTTGTCTGTGAAGTCTAAACCCACACCCTCGTCTTTTTCTTTCTTTTTCTTCCACTGTATTTTAAGTAAAGCTGTTCTCTCTTTATGTCACTCTTGGTCCTGCCTTGTACGTTTTGCCCCCTGTTACTCAGTGACTCCTCCCTAAAACTTCTGATTTCCTTTAGAGTGGTTGTTAGGATCAGCTGACCTCACAGAAAAGGAGCTTCAAGTGAAGACACACCAAAGAAATGTCCTCAGTAATATTAATGTGAATTGCGGGTTTTAATAACAAAGAGAGTTTATATGCTATGATGACACAAGAAGGAAGATTTGGCTTTGACATGATTATTTTCCTCCTGGAATAGTAAATGCAATCTACCCGGGCAATTTGACAGACTAAGAAATAGACCAAAACAAGTATAATTGAGAAGGTTTATTTACAGTACCGATGTTTCTTATGTATTTCTGCTGTGTTTGTGTTTATCTTTCGTGAAACAATATGTTCCATATCTAAACTATACAAGTTTTGTGTTTTTTTTAATGCTTTATTTTTTCAGGTTGTCCATAACTTTGTTCATCCCATTTTCATTGTCACAATATCTTAGAAACAACTTTATTTCAAATGTGGCAAAAACTTCCACTTGGACTCAAGTAAAAAGTGGTTCAAATGTGGGGGTCAAAGGTCAAGCTCAATGTTACCTCAGAAAACTAGTTCTGGGACATATTTTAAGAATTTTACGGGGATTATGACAGTTTCAAAGTCAACACATTTTCGACAGACATGGACGTAAACTGCATCATGACTGGTTGGCTGTGCATACAACCAGGAGGTGGTAATTTCAGTTTATATCTATTTGGTAATTGACTTGTGTTTTGGGTTCCTTGTAGCTTTAGACTTTGTTTAGTTTGACATATAAGGGTTTTAGCATGGGTTAGGGACAGATGTAAATGTGCTAAACAAACACAAAAGAATATCAAATAGAAAGTCTGCGAGAATTATGATTTATTAGAGGATTATTAAAATGTACTTTTACTCTATTACAACGCTAAGAGTTTTGTTGGGGCAGGGGCTACATTTTAGGTATAATCTCAGTATTTTTACAACTCTGGCTACAGTGTTGTTCTCTATGATCTTGTAAGATTTTTTGACTTGATATATATTTGGTTAGGGGTTTATGTGTTGTGTATGAGACAGCAGCTAAGCAGTCGGAAGAGACAGAAGGCACTAAAGTCAGCACACTGTAAATGGAGTCAGCATCTCCGAAAGAGAAAGAAAGCAGAGAGAGAACGAGAGCGTGACAGAGACTCAGTGGAGAGTGAGCAGTTTAACTGAATTATACTTTAGGGCGTAATGGAAGACATGAGGGTCGGACGGTCTGCTGACAGCAGTCTTGTGATGGAGTGAGTCGAGCAGGCTCAGACTGAATAAGCTGTTTACCAGTCGATTAGTGTCACACCACAGACTCCTGCTATAGGTGCAGAACAAAAAGTATTTACAAAGCATTTTCCTTAATTTCTCTTGTAAATCAGGGTTTTTATTTTCAGTCTGAATGTTTTATGTGGAAATGATAAGCTGGATATAAATCATGAAAGTATTTAAGGATTTATGACTTTCGTACCTGTGTTTGTTGATAAAGAAATTAATGTTTGAATAGAGTTTGGGTTGTCTCTTTAGCCTGTGGTGTTGACTTTGGATTCACTTTCTGAAGGGGTCCTGCAAATGGAAATCTTAAATATGATCACTTCTGTTAGATAAAAGAGATTTTATTTATTTAGAGCTCAGATATATATGATAATACGAGTTGAACAATTATTTAAGGAGGAAATGTGGTTCTCAGTTAGCACATCACTACCATTTGTTTTGGGCTTGCCCTTTAATAGTAACCTTTTGGCAAAAGTTCCATTTAGAAATGGAAATGGTACTACAGGAAAAAAATCATATTAAACTGGGACGAATTTCTATTTGGGCTGGTACATTCAATTCCCACAAACCTCAAAACAAAACAGTTATTTGGAATTCTTACTGTTTCAGCAAACAAAGTAATAACTAGAAAATGGCTCAAAGCGGACATCCCTTCTCTGGTACGACAAAATCCATGAAATGGATGTTATGGAAAGAATCACCATCTCAATGAGGCTTCAGGAAAACACATTTGAGGAAATATGGGAAAAATGGAGAATTTACAAATCCCAAAGATGACCATCCCTTGTTTGACTGTGTTTCTATACACCGATTGAATGTATATGTATAGGTGTGTATGTATGGACACATGTATGTATGTATGTATGTGTGTGTGTGTGTGTGTGTGTGTGTGTGTGTGTGTGTGTGTGTGTGTGTGTGTGTGTGTGTGTGTGTGTGTGTGTGTATATATGTATGTTGATATGTATGCATATGTACATGTGTAGACATTTGCCATTTCAAACAACCCCTGTGTACTTTTTCGTTTTTTTTAAAACTAATTTTGTTTGCTATTTCATTTGTCATTTTCGGGTCTCTAAAAATATATGATTTGAAAAACTGTACTTTTAATATAATGTGACCCCATATAAATAAAGAAGAAAAAAAGAAAAAAAAATTAAAACTGTAGCTGCATTGTCCAAAACTTCCAACACAATGTGGGAACAAAATCCCAAAACATTAACTGACAATGAAATTAATTGAGTATTGAGGGGAAACAAATACAAAACTGACGGGGTCTCAACTGGGGTGTCTGTGTGAGTTCATATTATTAACTTCAGCACAAATAACTGTTGGGTATTGCCTCTATGACCCAATCCTTAACAAATACAATGTATTTGTCTGCTGTGTTAGAGGAGATGGTTTTCTGAGGACGAGGTTTCATCAATATTTAACTGAATGGGTGTATATCGGACTGTTTTTGCACACAGTGTAGCAAGACTGCTGGTGCTATTTTGGCCTGGGATGTTTTGTGTGCTGGCTGAAGGATCTCAGTGGACAGATGGTGTTCTTTAATCCTGTCTGTGCCCTCTGCCTTCCATCCTCCATCCCCCATCCACTATTACATCAACCTCACATTTCCTGTCTCTTTCTCCTCCTCTGTGTACAGAAATACTCACGTATAATTTGTCCTTCTTTCGTCACGAGTTGCCTCTGTTTCTCCGACTGTCTTTTGAACAACCCTTTGCTGCAGTGACTCAATCTATTCAATAGAAGGGGATAGTGTGCAGCTCATTGAATCAAAAACATGTTTATGCATATTTACACTGCACTGACCTAAGAATATAAATTCCCAAAGTTTGATTAAAAAAAGACTACTCAGTGTCTGACAAACAAGTCAACAGTTTCCAACACAATTTGACCCACATGGAAAAGCCAGATTATTTGTTGTCGCGACACACAGTCGCAATGGCTAAGTAATACAGAATATAAGCATTTAATCTGTGATGATTTAAAGAAATGTGAACCAGATGAGGTTAACGTCATTAATTTAAAGAAAATTGGGAGAGGTAAAAAATAATCATTTGATTTAAAGCACACAGTCAATTTGCCTTCAAAAATTCAGCATAAAATCTAAAAGCAGTATCTGATGATACAGCATCTAACTTTACACAAACAATTCTCCAGGATTAAGAGGAGAATATTAAATATGGGTCCTTAATCCTAGAAAATCTTCTAGAACCGTTCCAATCTGTTCCAATTAATTCAGTGATACAGTAAAGGGTGTCAGAGTTGGTTTATACTAAGGCTAGCCAAAGTAGGGATTTCATCTGAGGGACATAAACTGTTAATGTATGAGCCAGCTAATGTGAAAATGTTAGAGGTGTTTAAATGACAAAACAAGACATTTAAATATATTACTTTTGACTTTGATTAATGTAAGAAATGTGCAGATTAGTGGATACTGAATAATTGTTATTGGTGGTGATAGTTGAGTCCTAAACAATGCTAATGAGTTAGATTTCCATTAACCAAATTGTCCAGCTAGTGCTAATTATATTGACGGTAATTGTTTAATTGTCATGTAAACCCTTATTTGTGACACCGTTTTGTTTCTATTCTATTTATATACATGTATAAAATCCCACTTTAGTTGTATAAACCTTAAAATCAAAGTAATTAAATCCGAGAGAAGAGGTTAATGAACTTGGAGATAGCCTACCACAGAATAGGCCTATCTAAAAGAGTAATTATAAAGTTGACTAACAGGCGCTATGGATCTTTTGCTCACCGTTATCGATTACCTTAATGTGTAGCTACACTCAACAGTATTGACAGCCGATACAACAGCAGCTGTGGTGACTGAAATCAGCGCTGATTGAATCCGGACAGGACGTGTGGGGGATGGGGGGTGCTAGATGAATGGGAGGTAGAGCTGCTGCATCAAGCGCAACTAAAATAGGCTACGTGAAGAAGACCGGAAGTTAGGCGATGTTGCTTTGAAAGAATAATAGTTTAATTTTCCCTCAAAGAAAAAACGCATTTTAATGATTTAATTTAGGCTGGACCACCATTGTTTAAAAGTTGTATTACATTGGCTACTTTTGATAAAGTGAGATTTTTTGTTTCAATTACCAACCCTATGGAAAATTAGTTGAAATGTTGACACAACATAGCCCTATCTCTCTTTTTCTCCTTAAAATAACACATTTATAGTATACAGTAACATAAAACATAAAAGCTATGATGTGATAGAAAGCCAAACCATAATTATTTTACAATTGTATCAAAACATGTAAACACAAGTTTAGAGATTCCTGTTCGTATGTTGAATGAAGTAAAAATAATTTTGAATTGCAGTGCACATTTTAAATTATTCACAGCAACATTTATGTAGAGTATTTTGTTCTGATAATAATGATATAATTAACTAAAACATCAATATAACAACCTTGTAGCCATCTTATTTTGAAAACGTAACCGGAACGGTGCGTGTTGATAGTCGCCATCTTGACCTGACCTGTAGTTGGTCGGCAGAGAAAGACAAGGCAGAGTAACGGGAACTGGGTCGGTTTGGAAATTAAAACTAACAGAATAAAACACGGCCGAGCGTGGAAGCTGCGACACTCCAAACAGGTAAGATACAACAATATACCTGTGTTTGTTATTTGTGCAACTTCTGGCAGTGTTGTGGATAGTTTGCTCTTTAAAAAGATGTGTAACATCATCAGAAGTATTTGAGAAGGAGCAGTGAACTGCTGGGCGGTGCACTCCTTCAACACTCAAGATGTTTTCTTCTGGGCTGAGGAGGTCCATATTCATTTTGCAGCTGGATAACTCAGAACTGCGTAGTTAGAAACATTGATTTTATTTAGTACCAAAACAGAAATGAGTGTAGCCTCCTAAATATGGCAAATCATATCAATAAAATACTGTTCCGCAAAGTAGCCTAACACTAATCTCAATAGTAGGTAGACTAACACAGGCTTAACATATCCTTAGTTTAGGCACTCTTAACTGGGATTGAATAGCCTAACATTTCCATTAAGTATTCATAATATACTCCTTAAGCTGTTATTATTACAAAATAAGATGCATATCCAAGTCCAGCACTTGTTGCATAAGTTATGATGCAGATTTAGGAAGCATCCTGTGTGGGAGTCCCATGTGCAGCCTCTCAGTGGGTGCCTGCTGTGAGTTACAGGGAAGATGATGAAAGGGCAATTGTCCCAGTTCCAACCCCCTGCCCAAACATGGAAAGGCTTAGCAGCATGTTGCAGGGGTACTAAATAGAGTTTTGTTGTAACAATGCTCCTCCTGTCCATGTTCAGCTGTTGTATCTCTGTTTGTTATTTCAGCTGCCCTTGAATGTTTTACCAGTGATACTGAGTCCTCCTCTTACAGATTAACAATAACAAATTCTCATTATGAATTCTTTATTGCCACACTTCATTTGAATCATTGGATAGTGTTATAGATATTGACTTGTGCAGCCTTGAAATATTTCCCAAAGAAGGCCCTTGTTCCATTGCATTTGTTAATATTTCCATCTCTGTCTGTGTTAGGCTGGGATCCTCTGTTTCCACTTCCTGGCATCTACAGACGGAGAAGTAGCTGGTGGAGTACTAGTACAGAAGAAGGGGTGAAAAGTGTGACAACTTTGGCTTCTGGCAACAAACTTCCTGGAAATACTTAGAGTTCTAAGTTTATTTAAAGCATGGCAAACATGTGCCCATATGGCCGCTTCACCCACGCCGTGGTGCGGGGCATCCCAGAGACCTTTGGGAAGGCAGGGGGAGACAGCCGTAAGAATGGAGAGACCTCGGTGGAGCTGGCCAAGGCTCAGCGTCAGTTCGGCTGCCTGACAGGAGCCCTGAGGCAGAAGGTGGGTCTGCAGCTGATCGAGATCCCCTCCGACCCCGAGCTGCCAGAGAGCTGGAGGATAGAGGATGTGGCCGTCATCCAGGGAGACACTGCGCTCATCACCAGGCCCTTTAAACAGCAGAGACGCAGCGAGGTAACACGGTGGAGAAGAACAAGCCCTGTCTGCACCCTAATCCTCTCAGAATGCACTTAATCTTGCTTTGTGGGATAAACAGCAGTGGCCATTTGTTTCAGGTCATATCAGTGTGGTACTAGAGGGAGACTATAGAGACTTCACTTGTTCACCATGACATGTAGTTGCATTTAATGGTGCATTATTCAAATATGGTAAAATAACCATATACATTTGTTAGATTCATTTTGGCAGCTAAACTATCTTATAACTTAGATGTCAGAGATTCCGTCGACACTTCATTAACGGGATCTGTCATTTCTAAAATGGGAATAAATACGAGAATGATGTCACTTTGTCACCGATTATAGTTCTGTAATATTTGAGCAAGTTCAGCTTAAAGACCTGAATTGCGTCCCAATAGTGGATTAAATAGAGATTTCCCATTAGCCACCTGCATTATAACCAAAATATATGAGGACACTTTCCTGTGCATCTAACCCTCTATAGGCTATACCCTGACAAACCTCTGTTATTCTAACATTATGATAATACTGTAATAATTACAACACAATGTAGTGAATTGCAGTTTGTTAAGAAATGGTTCCTTTAGTGTACTGTTCTTTGGAACTTGTTAGGCATTTAAGTATTTTTCGAGTGTATTAAATAGTACAAATGTTTTCAAGGAAACATGGGAACTTATGTTGATCCAGAAAAACATAGTCAAATGATCATACAAAATGTAGTTGAGTCTGAATATTTCTCTTTCCTCTTCATTTCTCCAGGCGGAGGCGGTGAGGAAGGTGGTGTCAGAGCTGAACCTGACCGTGGTGGAGATGGGGGCCGAGGAGGGGGACTCTGGAGGGGCGACGCTGGAGGGCAGCGACGTCCTCTTCACAGGGAGGGAGTTCTTTGTCGGCATCTCCTCACACACCAACCACAGAGGGGCGGAGGTGCTGGCAGACACTTTCAGGGTAAGTGGAGCGGAGAAAATATAGTAAGGACTGAATCTCTATGTGAAGCAACAGAGGGTATGTTTTCAGACTGTAGTAATAAAGAGTGTTAAACAAACAAAAAACACTCCAGACACTGAATCCAGCTGCCAGAGTGAGCAGGTGGCCGTTTGCTGCGTTGTGTTTGGGGATTAAAGGTCTATAAACTGTGATGAATGACGTTGTTCCATCGGCCAAATAATGACCACACAATCAAGCCCCTAATGCTTTACAGAACCCTTCCGTTAATATTGATCCTCCACTTCTCTTAAGTGCATTTTCCGTACTTCTGCTCCTCCTAAAAACACACACACACTTGGCATTCATGTTAAATGTGTGTGTGTCTTTTTTTTTTTTTGAATTAACATACGTTGTAGGACTCCTGGTCAGAATGGAGGATGAAAGAGGAAGACCAGCCGACTATTTACCTTCAATGCATTTTGATTTAACATTTCTACTCTAGCGTTTTCATGCGGTTCAATTTCCATAAAACAAACATTTAATGCTTTAAAGGGCTTTTTAGATATGTATTGTTGCATAGTTGTTATTGTGATATTAACACTAAGTGGTAGTGACAGTACAGCTTTATTCAATTATCTTTGGTCTGTTAGTCGTCCACTTCAGCTTTTGACTGAAGGATTACCATAAAGTTTGATTAAGACATTCAGTTTGCGTTTTTTAAACTGAGGACTTCAACACCCTCTCGTGTCACTTCATATTCCAAAAACCAGATGTTTACAGACATTTGATCAAAACACCTTGTAGCCTTGAGTAGCCTATGTTTCTCTTGATTAAATGTAAGTGCATTAAGCCCTACTAAAGGACTAGACTAAGAGGTAGCACCTGCACGACTGCCTCTGATCCTGCACAGGAAGCGCCAGAATCACACAGCTGGCCGCTTTGTGTAAAGATAGCAAATGTACAAGTACTTTTCCTGCTGAGACAGAAGTGCCCTCACTAGATAAGAGAACATGTCTCTTTTGATGTCTATCTTATCATCTGAACTTAACCTTTCAACTTCCATCTGAGCAGGACTTTGCTGTGTCCACTGTCCCTGTGTGCGGTGGAGCCCGACTGAGAAACATCTGCTCTATGGGGGGGCCAAACACAATCATCATCAGCAACAGTGATGGGGCCAAGAAGACACTCCGGGTAAGTGTGCATGTGTATTTGGTGTTGACGAGTAAATTGCCATACATTGTCTTATGAGGAATTGTTTGACTGGTTTTATTTTCCGGTTGTATAAGGGAATTTTCCAAAAATATGACTTTTAACCTTAAAGTTATGGTCTGTTTCAATAACACTGCGGCTAATACATTTAATTTAAGGTGTAACAAAACATGATATGAAAAAGGATAATTCCAAGCAAAATCCCAACATACATTTTGTAACTATTTGCAGTTAAATAAGGTCACAGAAAGTTAAACATCTATCTACTCAATATCATCCCTGTTTTCTATGATAGTGTGTTTCTCTTCTGTCCCTATGTGAAGTGCACACTCGATGTATACCCTTACTGCTGAGGTCATATTAATAACATCACTGGAGCCTGTGTGTAATGCTGGGAGCAGTCAGGGCGGTGCACATGGTAATAATAAGTGTGTGTTTGTCTCCAGATGATGGAACAGCTGACTGATCACCATTATGAAGTGCTCACTGTTCCAGAGGACTCGGCAGCAAACTGCATCTACATCAAAGGGCCGTCTAAACATGACTTCCTGCTCCACCGGCCTGCAGAGGAATGTCCTGACAGCGCCTCTGTGAGTACAGCTGAGGAGCTTCTTTTCTTAATGCAGGCCTAAGTTTAAAAAGAACAGTCTTTGTTCAATGAAAGCTTGGGTAGTCGCTATACTTTTGGGCAAAAGATAATCTCCAGCCTAAGCCCCTCTCGCTAGCCAGCAACTTCTTCCCCGAATCACTCGGTCCTATGAGTAAGTTGTGTCCTCCCTCCTCTCTGCAGGCCTTCCAGAAGCTCCAGGACTACACCCTCCTGCCTACTGCCTGCAGCGAGGCCTCCAAACTGGGAGCGTCTCTGTCCTCGCTCTGCCTCCTCGTCAACAGAAAGCACACTTATTTCTGAAAACACACTAACCATCAGTACATTAGTTGTACACGTGTTCATTGGAGCGAAGTCACAGAAACACTTTCCAGACTAACATTCTTGTCTATTTATTTCTAGGGGAAAACACTGACTCACAGTATTTGTATGAGATCCAAATGTAACATCTGCTAACTGATTTCCAGCACAGCTGTACAAACAGCACATCACCCTGGTTTAACCACTACATTCAACTTGAGTCCACTGAGCAGTCAATCATATTTAATGAAACAGAATAAAATGTATAATGGAAAACCAGTCAAATGTCTTAAAGTTCAGTTTTCCAATACCTTGTTTTGATAATTAGAATGACCTGTATACTTACAGGTTGAATGAGGAACCTATATTCATTGTTTAAGACTTGCCGATCCTGTGGTACAAATACATTTAGCCAGATGTGACTCTACGTGCTGAATAATCTGTAGCTGCTAATGGAACCAGTTTGAATTGGTTCAGCTTTCTTGTGTGTAGAGATGCCAATAAAATTATTCTGACAAACTGTCTATTGTCATTTAACTTCACTGTCCAATAAGCGAAACAAGTGTGGAAGTGCGTAAAAGAAAGGATTTGTGACATCAATGGAATTTCTTCAAATTTATTTGTTTTGGTAGAAAGAAAACATGTTAACGGTTGGACTTGGCAACTCTCTCCAACTCGTCCTTCTTCTTGATGGCGTAGGAGTTAGACGAACCCTGAAATTAGGAGAAGAGGGCTGCTTAGTTTAACATGCAGTCACAGGACAATATACAAACTGAAGACCAGAAATGGAAGTGAAATGTCAGGCAAAAATAAAAGACACTTTCTTTAAATTTTAAACACCCCATATGAGATAAACAAGAGAAACATTATTGTTTGGTGAATTTAACGCTGGTCGGTAGTGTAATGTATCTTTGTTGGTGATTGACTGGGCCACAAGAGACTACAGCCAATGAATAAGCAAAGATATTTCCTCTACGAGCACTCTAGCACACCAGGACAACGGGTGTATCCAGGCGTGACTCTAGCCTCGCTTTATGCACAAAATACAAACAGTTATTACAGAAAATTAAACATGAAGTCAAACATAATCTGAGGTTCCTCTACAGCAAACATTTATTTCAATCTGCCATGATGGGATTTTGGAGTTGGACGGAGACTTTGATCACTGGTCACCATTTGCTCTATTGCAGCCTCCAAATATGAGTTTAAATCAGCCGTAATCAGAACTACAGACTGCATTGTGTTAAGGTACTGCTTCAACGCTACTTACAAATCAATGCACAAGCATCAGAAGCGTGCAATAATAGGAATGATATCAAGTTCTCTTCAACAGCTATTACACACAGCACTTCAATCAGATAGTGAGCATGCTATAAGTGAATAAACCGTTACCTTCGCGGCATTGATCAGCTCATCAGCCAGGCACTCTGCAATGGTCTTGATGTTCCTGAAGGCAGCTTCTCTTGCGCCTGTGCACAGCAGCCAGATAGCCTACAGGACGAGTAGAGACATTAGTGGCTGACAAATTACATTTGATGAATTTAACGCTGGTCGGTAGTGTAATGTATCTTTGTTGGTGATTGACTGGGTCACAACAGACTACAGCCAATGAATAAGCAAAGATATTTCCTCTACGAGCACTCTAGCACACCAGGACAACGGGTGTGTCCAGGCGTGACTCTAGCCTCGCTTTATGCACAAAATACAAACAGTTATTACAGCAAACAGCCACTTTCAGAAAAGAAAAACATTGGGTGCAGCCTTGGATTTGTAGCTATGTAGTGATGAGCTGAGAGAAATATAAAAATTGGGAGATATTTTGCACAACAGCTTCATGGTTACACTGCAGTAGCAATGGAACATCCAATGGGCTTCCTTTTCTCATTAATGGAAGTTATTGGCCCACTTTTACAGCAGTATTCATTTTCTTTATGGACTGTACAACTCCTGCCACGTAAGCTCTAAATAAATGAAAGGTGAAATTGTCATTTGTCTAACGTGTGTGTCATTAGAAGGAAGAATGCAAAAAAAGCACATTTTCTAGGTATGTAAAGCACAAGCTCTTTCATTTTCTGGGGTGATTCCATTTTCATATTTAAATCAAAGCCTTTAAGAAAACCAATGTTTGTTTTATTTTAAATAGTATATTTGAGTGGGTTTACCTGGTTGACCCTGCGGAGGGGTGACACGTCAACAGCCTGCCTCCTGACGGTACCAGCACGCCCAATACGGGTAGAGTCCTCACGTGGACCACTGTTGATGATGGCGTTCACCAGGACCTGGAGGGGGTTCTGTGGACAACATTTTCAGTTTTAACTTAATTTATATGAAACCTGACACAAAAGTAGTTTTTTCTTCAAATGTAGTTCCTCAAGGTCTGCTAGCTGCATGTTCTGTGTGTTACATTTATAGTTTTTAATTAATATGGGATAAAAAAAGAGACATTATTGTCTGATGAATTACATTTGGTGAATTAAACACTGGTCGGTAGTGTAATGTATCTTTGTTGGTGATTGACTGGGCCACAACAGACTACAGCCAATGAATAAGCAAAGATATTTCCTCTACGAGCACTCTAGCACACCAGGACAACGGGTGTGTCCAGGCGTGACTCTAGCCTCGCTTTATGCACAAAATACAAAAAACTACAGTAAATGAAGCATGAAGTAAAACATAATCTGAGGTTCCTCTACAGTCTCCAGCAAACATTTATTTCAATCTGCCATGATGGGATGCTGGAGTTGGACAACCAATTTAATCTGTGGAGACTTTAAACTAGCATCACTGTTCACCAGTTGCTCTATTGCCGCCTCCCAAATATTAGTTTAAATCAGCCTTAATTATGCTGCACACTCCATGCATACCTCTCCTGTCAGCAGATGGATGATCTCGAAGGCGTGCTTGACGATGCGACATGTCATCAGTTTCTTGCCGTTGTTGCGGCCGTGCATCATCATGGAGTTGGTCAGACGCTCCACAATGGGGCATTGGGCCTTACGGAAACGTTTGGCCGCATAACGTCCTCCAGAGTGAGGCAGGTACTTGGCATACTTCTCTTTCACAGCAATGTAATCCTGTAGTAAAAAAGGAGGCGATTTAAACACGGTCTGTGCAGATTTTACCCAGGCTTTATTAACGTACAGCATGTATGAAGACTTAGTGTGTCTGAGTTGGTGATTGACTGGGCCACAAGAGACTACAGCCAATGAATAAGCAAAGACAATTTCCTCTACGAGCACTCTAGCACACCAGGACAACGGGTGTATCCAGGCGTGACTCTAGCCTCGCTTTAACAATCATATACAAACATAGCGTTCTATACATCGTGAATATTGAAACAATTTTAGTTGCCTTATAATCATGTTTCTATATAACAGCTACTTTCACTTCACTATATACCTGCAGGGAGATGTCATTGATCTGGACATCGTCGGTGCTCCACTTGCCGAAGAGTTTGATCTCTGGGGACTCAGCCACAGCTGGGGCAGTTTCCCACTCAGTCACTAAGGAAAAGGTCAAAAGAAACACGACGGTGGTCAATTATTGCTGTAAAGGTAAAACAAAGCACATTGCTCTATTTGTGACCCTTAGTGTTCACCTATTACATTTTACACAGGACTGGCGAATTGTAATCGTTCTAGGACATCCATCTTGGGAACATGGATATGCTCCCAATCACAAATGGTAACATGCAGGGTTGATATTGACCACATTATAAAGACAAATGTTATTGTCGCATTACACCGTATAAATTAAATTGATCTAGCGCTAACGTTACGTTGCAAAGCTTACTCCGTTTAAATGTTTACCTTCACGGGGTTACATACGTAGCAAAATAAACTACTTAACTATGTAGCTTTAACAATGATACGCGAATGTGAAGTTGTAATGGAAGAAGCTTCTTAAAAAGGACAGCCACATTTTCACATCAGGGCCCGAGATTAAGCCTGGTTCTCCTTAATTAACGTAACGTTAGCTTGCCGTCAGCTAACAAGCTAGCGGACACTTGACAAATTGCGTCATTTTATAAGGATATACATGGGTGATATTTTCTACTGAAGGATAATGTGTCACGTTTTTACACTATTGCAGTATTAATATAAATAGAGTACTGAATGTGAGGTCTATCAATGTGGCTGATCAACATGCCGCATCCACATGTGCTAAGAAGCTAGCCACATGCTAACGCTCAGCGTTGTGTGCTCGTAGCAAAACTCTTAGTGCAAATAAAACATCAGAATGGCAAAACTTTGACGTGTATTTCTTATTGTTTAGGCAACAGGAGTAAGCATCTTGTCTACTTAACAGATAAAACTATTTTTAAAGACGAATGGAAGGAGAGAAATGTGAATTCTTTACTCACTTGTGTCTGCCGTTCTGTACCACACTTCTCAGAGACGGAAAAGGGCCTTTTCGAGGCGCCGCGTGCAGATATCCGGTGAAATGGAGGGTTACTTCCGGTGCGCAGAGCATGCAGGGAATTGTATTTTTTGTTTCTAAGAAAGCAACTAACAAGAGGGCAATAAAGACTTCTCAAATACAAGTACTTGGAAACTACAAGCCTACTTGTTAAGAATATAAATAAGTTGATAACATGTTTAAGCTGACATTGCACAGGTCGATAGTCCATTTGACTCATAACACGTGAGTGAGCAATGTTATGCAAATGAGGATGGAAAGAAAAAAGTTTTGCTTTGGTTTGTTTCATGTTCTCAAATGTATGTTGTCCTTTTTTTGTGTTTTGGATATATTGAAAATATAAAGTGATTTTTTTTTCCAAGAAAATTATTGATGTATCTATTTGCTTTAATCTGTTCACTCTTCCATTCATCCAAATACAAATATTTTACAAAGTAGGTTGACCTTTGTCACACCTAAAAACTACATAAGCAGATCCAGATATACATAGTTTGGCTTTAAAAATCAAATAAATATATTTATATTTTATTTAATAATTAAACTAAGAATAGAGATAGAATTGGAGGATGACCCCTCTTTAATGGTCACACATTTCATTTTATTTGTCCCGCATACCCAAATGTACAATAATTGCCAACAAAACATGTCTCTGTAAACACACCATTGAGCGAAAAGGAGCAGGGAGAAGAATACAATCTTATATGACCTGCCCCTTTCTAAAAAAAACGAAATAAATACAACTGGATCGTCTGCCCTATTTGTATTTATTTCGTTTTTTTTAGAAAGCACACAGTGACATTTGACCTCTGCATGTAACCCATCGTAGTACTAGGAGCAGTTGTGTGCTGGTTTAAATATTTTAGGGTTTCCTGAACTTATTAGACAAATACTTTTTGTTGTAAAAAATAAAACAAAAAGAGACCTTACAAATTGCCTTTTATTGAGGAATTGACATTGGACACATTTTCATTTTCCAAATACTGTAGAAATTGTAGGACCGAGTCAAAATAGTAGTTTCTGTTTAAATGTTAAAAAAACTGTCCACAACCACATTTACATTTTTAAAGCAATAAAACTTGACCAGAGAAAGGACATCCCTTAAATACTTAATGTATGCAGCTAGGTTAACTAACTTGTACAAGCAGGCATGAAACAAAGGATGCAGCCATCAAAATAATACTGCAAAGCTAACAACTTTAAAAACAGTTAATCAATTCCCTTCTTTTTATCTGGTTAAACCTTGTGCAATGAATACTTTACTCAATAAAATCCACTTTTTGTTCTATCACACAATCGATATTTGCATTGCTTTTTTCCTTTTGAGCAACACCTATTTTGTACATAACATCCAATAAAATGCAAACAGTTAATAGAAATCCCTTCTCCAACAAACATGTAGGTAAAACGCCTGAGATATCTAAATGGGATGGGATGTAAAGAGCGCCATGGACAATAGTCTGGTGGACAAGTAAACACTAATATAGCACTGCCCCTTCTCTGGCCACTCCTCATCCACCCCTCTTCATCCTAAGCACCATCATTAAAGGCAGTGTGTTGTAGCACTTCGGTATGGGACACAAAACACAGAGGCATGAGGGGAAAAGGTAAGGCTTAATCTATGAAATCTCTAAAGCATTGCATGATAACGATAGCATATATGATATTCACGGTCAGATTTACACATATATAAAATGGAGGAATACAAATATATAAATTACTGCATCACAAGATGAGCAGGACAGTGAGTCTGTACATGTAGACACAATGACAGAACGTCGATCAGGCACTGTTGAGTTGTGGGTTGTTTTGAGGTATGTGTGATCAAACACACAAATGGATATATTCTGTGTATTTATTTATTCGAAATAAAGGGGCACTCCACCGTTTTTTTGCAGTCATGAGGGACTACTGAGCCTGTAAAAACTGTAAACATGTCTCATCTGCAGCATTGATACATGACCCTTCTGAAAGTCCCTTTCTGAAATGCAAATCAAAACTGCTGCAGTCCTCTTTTATGTTGATTTGCTTTACTGTTGCAGAGTGTAATAACATAATGGCTAGTTTAACCTCTACCAAGTTTATAGGAGCCTTCAAATTGGTTGCTTCTTAAAGTTTGGGCCTTTTTATTTTCTGAGAAAATACCTTTAGCACACATGGAAATGCTGGATTTGTTTGACAGCAGAACGGTTAATAATAAATAATTAAAATATGTAGTTTTACATGTTGATGAAAACCAAGCAGCTGGCTGAAGTTTCATATACACTGTACAGACACCAGTATTCCCACACGTTCTTAAACATCAAGGTTAAATAATGTTGTACTTCCTCAACGCCGTTTACATGAGAAACAATAAGCATCTGCAGGGTGCAGATGGACGATTTAACACTGTTAAAATAATAATTTAATTTCTATTCTAGACTATTCTAAACTTACAAGGCCCCTATTTACCTCCTCAAATTTACAAACATTAAATGAGTTCGAGGACTTATGGTCATGAGAGTGATATAAATCTTCTTATCTGATACGCTGCAAGAAAGCAAAGTAGTGGAGATTCCCTTTTATGTAACTTAAATAGTTCAGAAACTATAGTTCAGAACCTATAGTCCAAACTTCGCCAGCAAACACTACAATTACGGAGTAATTTCTTGAATCTGTAATCCAAACATTGAGATGACATGCTTCATAGTTTACAGTAGAGGCAGAGTTTCACACATGGTGGAAATGAAGAGCTCCTTAACCTGCAGGGTGTGTATCTCTGTTTGTGTGTATCTGTGTGTGAGTGTTTTGTTCTACACCAGCCACTTCTCCATGCACAGGTGGAACACAGTCTCATTTGAGTGCCAATACACGTGTTCCACGCCGGGAACAGAACAGATGATCAGATCTCCACGAGCCCCAAGCGTCTTCAGGCCAAAAACATCCCTTAAATACACCTGAAACAGGAAAAAACAAGCAATATGATTTATGGCAACTTTGTATTTATATGGAGATTTCAGGGATTTATTTTGTAAAATGTCTGTTATTTCTAACAGCTTATTTAGGTTGGAGAACAATTTAAAATCTTTGAAACTTTCTATAAAGAAGTTATTTAGTTGGAAATGTATATATGGTGTCTGCTTGTCAGGTCAATATTTGTTTTTTAGATATCTTTGACCTATATGTTTGCTTGTGCATGACACAATAAATAAATATGGATAGAAACAATATACAATAATGTTAGGGTATTAGTAGTGTTCACAAGGGGCAATACAATCAAATATAGTCTGTTGTTAATGTGTTTCTGTGGAATGATTCTTTCACTCACATCCTGGTGCTGCATCTCAACGACCGTGTCGTTGTCGTCAAAAAATCCGAACTGACTAAAGTCCATGAGGCACAGAGAGAGAGAAAAGATCAAGTGTGAGCATCACATGAGAGTCATCTGATCAGCCAACACAATTTTTCAACAACAAAAGCAACATTTTCAAAGCAGAGACGTGTGAAGTGAGCGTGAAACATGTCATATGACAACGGGAAAAAAGGATTTGGTGAACAACAACAAGGCTTTCATAAAGGGTATCAATGATACTCTGGTATTTTTATCTGCATTTCTGCACTGGGGTGAAGTTACTGTTACTGGGCGCCTTAAGTGTATGTGCTAAGTAATGTTAAAGCATTTGAATGCAAAAAATGACACCCAACCTTTCAATATAAAACTTTGAAATGGCTAAGAATGACTCCTTGGCTATGTGTACTTTGTCACCAATAACTGGAGAATACTGTAAAACATTTTTGTCTGCAAGAAAGAGCATTACATGAAATCATAAAGCGGATGAAAAGCGTTATAAAATGTTTGCGACAGAGGACGAACTTACCTCGACTGCCAGGGAGTGATGACTCCATCGTCCGGTCCTCCAACCAGCACCAGCTTTTTTATTTTCAGGAAGTTCTTCTTCCACTCTGAGATAGAGAGGTACACTTTAGTACACTTAATTATGTATGGCTGCACAACATATAGCAATCCAGTATATACTGTAAGCTCTGCCATTAACTCTACTACGTACTGTGTATGATATCATTTATTAAATATATAAATGATTTGTTTATTATAAATAAATGTAATAAAAGGGATTACAATTGTAAGACCTGGATAGTCAACGTTTTTACTGTCAAAGGATAGACTAACTGAAACAAAATGCAAGTTTAGATAACATTTACCGACATCCGTCTACTTTTTTGTAGCTATGAGCTCAAACCTACTGTTGCATCATAACAATAAAGCAACATCCACTGATGGTTACATTCATTCAACTTTTGGATGAGTTTTACCCTCAAAGAATTTGCTGACCTGTTGAATTTGGATTTGATCGCTCGCTGTTGAGCAGAGCCAAATAATCACTGCTGTTCACATACATGTCTCTGTGGTGGGGGTCTGGAGGAAGAGGACAAACAACCAGGATGTCAAAACACTTATTTATGAAGCTTTCTTACACTTAATCTCATATCCTTTTCTGAGTTTGACAAGATCCAGAATATAAATAATTCTCACCGTTCCAGTAGTTGCAGATGGAGATCCTCTGACCTACCGATGTGTAGCAGAGGTGGAAGAGGTTGGACTTCACAAACTGTGGGAAGAGGTACCTCAAGTAGTCGGTGTCTGATGAGACAAAGAGCATGATGAGACACACGCTTAACGAGTTATGGAACAGTCCTTAACATGTTAAATCTGGAATAACTGATTTTTTGCCAATTTGGGGCGGTAACAGGTTAACAACATAACATTGAAACATAGTCTCTTCTGAGTAGTAATCTTTCTAATCTTCTTTGTCTTTTAGCTGTTTTTTTTTGTTTGACTACCAACTTTTGAGTGAAATATTTGTCTCTTTAACTGCTAAATGCTCCACTATTTACACCAGCTAACCAACATGGGTTGTTAAAGATGTCTTTGCTGGCTGCTGCAGTCGTAAACAACACAATGAGCATTCAGGGTGAACAGAAACAGTGAAGCTCAAACAAGAGCTGAAATCCCCTCTAATGGGTTTATAACAGAGAGAGAAGCTAACATCAGGGGATATTTACTAGGAGTGTTGCCCCTCTAAAAATCACAGATTCACCGTGATTACACATTGTCATTTGATGAATTGTTATAACAACTATTGATTATAGTTGCTTATCATGTGTTCAGCCTTTAAAGTAGAACTCACCTCCATACTGCCCGGCCTGCGGCGAGGACAGAGAGATGAAAGACTGGACGTTGTGGTCGTTGAGAGTCGAGAGGATCCCTCTGCAAATAAGTCCACCTGTGAAAATGACACACAAGTCTGTACATGAACATTTGTTTACACATTTTGGATATTTAATGTACACACATCATGTTTTTGATTATATATTTTCTTTTCCAGTGTATATTTTTTATGATAATTGTACATACAAATGAATTATACACAATAATATGCTACGACTTCAGCCTACACTTTTATTCATTATAAGTTTCCTTTGGGCTTACTATTTCAAAATTAATGACTTTTTTTATATATATTATTCTTAATATGTGTATTTAAGTTGTACTTGAATAAACAAAACGGAGTGCCTTGTTTTGACCAACAAACCGACAAAAAGGTGCTAAATTGACTATCAGATAAGACAAAGTAAAACATTATGTATTTATTAACTAGTTGTTTTATTTTTAATCTAATCAAGATTGCACACTACTCTTTTAATATCCTTGTTTCTGATGATAAGTTTCAGTTTCAGTACATTTTCAGTAAAGCACAACCTTTAAATCTATAAAAGAAAAACATTTTTTAAGGTAAAATCTAAACTTCTTTACATAAATATGTGTGGTAACAGGTTGTATAATTTCCACATGAGAAATTCACTGTTGGGCAAAGGAAATGTCATGGGCATTCACATATATTCCCCTGGTTTTTACCATAGACTGTATATATAGGTTTTTACCAACAGGAACATTTGGCAGTTTAAATAACACACTGCAGGTTGGGAATTTCCAACTCCAGACTGAAAGTGAAATCTCAGGAGTTGAGAAAAAAATCCCTTGTAAAGCCCCATCTTTTAAATAAAAGAGTGAAATACAATGAGGAAACTTATAGCAAGATTGGCACAAAGACTGTTTTATAATTTTAAGAGAATACCACATTGAAGTTCATGTATTTCATTTGCAGACATGCACTCACAGACCTTGAGAGTAGCAGATAAAATGGACCCCATCTTCTGCATTTTGCATTATTGGGTGAATAGCTTCCTTGAATCCCTCCACCTGTTTCCACATGGGCTGCAGGCTGGCACTTCTGTCAAACAAGTCGATGACGGAAACATTTGTGCCAGGATGAGACTGCAGGAGAAAGAAGAGGAACATTTCACAACTGCACTTGTAGACGTATTAATGGATCACTATTTGTGTAAACTGTCTTGAAAATTGAGTTTGATATCAATTAATATAAGCAATAAAGCCATTCTCACATAATCTGATTGTATCTAATGGGGCAATCACATGACTCGATACAAAGGGCAATCAAATGACTCAACTCCATTTGTTATAAAAGGTCCACAGGGTTGTTGAGGTATACCAAATGGAAAGGATGTGCTTTAAATATTCATTGGGCAGTACAGGCTTTCTAAAGCAGACAAACTAGGGTCTTGATTTGCCAAAGACAAACTAGGGTCTTGATTTGCCTTCAGAAATATGTTTAGTCTGGTTCCAGTCTAACAGCAGATGTGAAAAAGAGGAAGTTAATCTTGGTTTAACCTAATCAACCTTCATAATTAAAATGGCACCACATCCACCGCTATCTTAAAATGTACTACTAGCCTAATCATCATATTTTATAATCCAAACAGCGCACATTAGCTCAAGAAAGTTTTTTGTTTAGTACAGTGCAAACTACAGGTAATATCGTCCTATTAAACAGAAATAGCAAATGTACCTCTATAATAATACATTTCAGTGCACCAAACCTTTATTATAGTAGCCTACTGATCACTCAATTTCCCGTGTTATTGCAATTAGAATATTGCAATATATTGCATTACAATACATTTTATTATTCTACTCTTATTATAAAAACTGATCAATGTTACAGAAGATTGCATGTTTTAGGTAGGCCTACACGTTGTACTGATAAGGCAGTGATATAACAAGGCCTGAAGTATATAAAGTATAAGGTCAACCCCTGAAAAAACAAAATGTACCAGTCATGTTATAAAGTATAAATATACTAAAAATAGATAAAAAGGAGCCAAATGTAGCGACTCACTGTTCATTGCGACCACTCACCTCGTTTATGAACCGCTGTAAGTCTTTAAAATCCCCTGAGCTGTCGAATAAACCGTGCACGATGATCACCGGCTTGTACCCGACCGCTGCAGCCCAGAGACAGGCACCGAGCAGCGGGTAGAGCAGCCCAGCCGCCCCGCTGATCCTCCTCACCCTTCGGCTTGACAAAGCGGGAAGGGAGTCCTTCATTTTACCCCAAAACTGTTTTTTTAAAAAATCGCTTGAGTCGTGTTAAAAATAAAATTGATTACTTTCAAATGTACATAAAAACATAAAATCTTGATGTTTTTGCTAGTGTTTTGCTATCATCTTCATTTCCATTTTTTGCCCAAGCTGCGGTAAAAAAAAAGAGCAAAAATGTCGCTCATCAGTACCTTGAATAATCCTGCTTTACACTAGTTGTATATTCCTTAAAAAACCAGCTGCATCGTATTGCTTTGGTTCCTTTTGTTTGTTCCGGTTTAAATTAAACGTGATGCGGCCGCTGTAACGTCATTTCCGGTTTCAGCTCGTCCAATCAGCAGCGTGGGCACATAACACTCCCCTACAGTATGTTACTAAAAAGGTAAACAATTTGTTTTAAATGAAAAATTATAAATGTCGTTGTTCAGATATTCATTTTCCATCACAAATATGTGTCTTTCTTTAATAATGTTGTACTAATACTGTCCACTTGCATAGCAGAACAAGAAAGGGATGAGTGTTGGTTCTCACATTTCTGTTTACTGCAAATCCCACATCATTGTTGTCTCCTTTGCACATGTACAATTCATGTAGGCCTACTGGATTTCCCTAATGTTTTCTTAATTTGAAATGAACTTTAATGTCCAAAGTAGAACAGGATTATTGAAACAGCACATCAAATAGGTGTTGCTTGTTCCCTATCTCAGCGGGTCAGCGGCCTGAGAAGTCGCACCAGACACTGTACGACAAGCAGACTTTTGAAACAAACACAGCTGCACCTTTGCCAATCACTGTACTCTCACTCTCTCACTCTCTCACACACATTCACACAAATCATTCAAAATGCAAAACCATGTGATCACAGGCTTTATTAACCAGTCCTGCAGGTTGAGAGTAGAACAATAGGTCGTAGCAAGGGGGAGTGCCAAAGCCTCTTTACATTCATTTCAGCATAAAGTAAATACATCCTGAAGATCAGGTTGCTCCAAAGTAGGCAAAAGCTGATACTTCTTTGCATTGTCAACATATAGAACCAGATTTCTGGCTTTTGGTCCATTTCAAACAGACAGGTTAATACGACAATAAAGGGTTTCCAAAAACATGTATCTATTAAAGCTGATGTGCAACAGCTGGAACATATTTATTCACAATAGAGGGTACTAGAAAGCCTACAGGTCATCTCATGACTTGGGAGTGCAGTCAGTTTCTACAGACACGTTTTGGCTTGTTCTGATCAATGACTGAGTGTCACGTTGACTTTGTTTTGGTTTCACATAATGGAGCATTAGATGACCTTTAAGTGCTTTCGCTGGAGAGCATAATGTAGGCTGCTTGGTCAGCTCTTGCAAGAAAAGGAAAGTGATTTATTGCTTCATGAAAAAAAGCATCAAAAGCACCCCAGAGACAGTTTTCTGCCTTCAAAATTAGCTCAGATTTAACCGCTCCAGTGAAGCATTACATGTACAAGATAACATTCAAAACAAGCCGTATGAAGACAACAACATTGATAATAACATTTTCTTTATTTTCCCAGGTTAGAGAGGTTGGAGGACAGGAGCAGCTCTACACAGTAGGCTGCAGTAGCTCCTGTAGCTGACACAGAGTGTCCTTCAGGATGAGAGCCAATGTTTCCGCATGTGTTTCCTCACAGCAGTTGAAGGCGGTGATGGAGAAGTGTACGTGGTCTGCTTGAGGGTTGTAGCAAATGGCATAACCGTCAGGAACGAGGGGCCCGAAACACATCACGCTGTCTGTGTTCGCAGGCACCTGAAGGAGCAAGAGGGAGGATGCACGTGAGCTCATGTACCAAAAGAAAGAGAGTTAGAGATGAACAAATATCTCACAGCATTGTCTTCTGGATTTCAAATACTTAATTAATTTGAGTATTGAGCAAATTAATCATGAAAGTAGTTGTTCCTTTCCTTTCTTTTCTTGATAACCTCATTATCCAGCCCTTGTGAATATTATTCAAGCAAGCAATGGCTAAAATAGTGCTTGCTAATATTGAGGAACATTTCATAGAGATTTCTCTTCCCCCCGCAGTTGACATGACATTAAATGGCACATACAATACATGATATAAAGACAAAACTCATCTCAAATTTGGCCATTTAAAAAAAAAAATAAACATATCAAAACATACCTAAATGTCTTTCATTAATATCAAAACATCTGGCAACTACTGCCGTTATTCATCTTTTACTAATTAATCTATTGATCTAATGCTGACTCATTAATCTTTGTTCTATGTATATTAACGGCTAGAGACTGAGAAAAGTGTGAAAAGGAAGTAGTGTTGACTGATTAATTAATCACCAGGGAAAAGAAAAGCAAGATAACTCCCATTATGAAGCAGCTAGTTATATTGTAAAGGGGTAATAACACAACATGTAAAAATAGAGCCATAAAGACAACACAAGCTTCTGCACAGAACATCAGCAGAGTGATTGCTGGAAACTCCTAAATTACATTTTGTGGCAGTAAATATGCCACATTAAGAGAACATCACATGTCGCATAACAGAAAAACTGCTGATTCACCTGCTGAAAGTTCTCTCGTATATTTTCACTGTGTCATAAAACAAAGACAAATTCCTCTTGTGCTACATGACTGTCAATTACTTCCATAAAACAGACCAGCAAAGCCACACTTGTACACACAGAAACATACCTGTCCGGTCCGGAGTTTCCAGTGTGTTGCCAGGCCGTAAGCGGTGTCCATGAAGATTTTGGGGACGCTCAGTCCTTCCTCGATGGCCTGCAGCTTGAGCCCCAGCAGGTGGTTGTCTATGCCGTGTCCATTAAGTACCTGAACAGAGCCGATAAAGAGATTTCAGAGAGAAGTGTTTATCAGTTAATATCAAATGACAAATGAAAGTTGACTTGTCACTCACCTGATGAGTCAGAGCTGTGTAGGCATCAACAGCTTCTCTGAACAGCTGTAGCTTTGCTTCGTGCTGCAACACAAGAAATTAAACACGCTATGATTACATCTCTCCACACCTGAAAGACATGCTGAAATAAATGCTGTGTTAGCCACAGGGGATCAATTCTATGGTGTTTCTCACCGAGACAGATGGATCATCGAAGGCCTGAATGAACTTGAGCGTCTGGTTTGTGGGCGAGCGGATATACTCGGTTCTTCCTCCTTTAAACATCCTCTGAGAGGCGATATCACAGGCAGCACAGACCTCATTGTGGACTCTAAAAACAAAAAGGAAAGGAGTTAATGGAGTAAAACCTAATAGCACTGTTCAATTCAATATTTGTTCATCAACATTGTACGCTACAGGGCAAACAATCGGCTACGTTTTGACACTGCAGTTTCCATAAAAGTTTGTTGGATACAAGCAGGAAGTATACTGTTGCCATTGATTCGGTTAGATTTGTGCTACAATTGAAGCCCATTTCTTTGGCCTAAATTGAAAAGGATGCTGAATTAGCTAGTAGCAGTTCTGTTTGCCACACAGCCACGTTTTAACAGACAACTTTACGCAAATGTGCTTGATACTGAAGAAAATTTTAAAATATGATGCATGTTCTTAAGTTAAAAGGAACAACTTTTCTATGATTTATTTTATTTTATTCAATAAACTACTGACAACATTTCTCTGTGTTGGAATTCAACAGACATTGGATCGAATGGCTGCCATACATGTAGAGATTGAGATTCAAGGGAACATTTGAGTGGTCTCTGAATTTTTTTCAGAGCTATAAATGGATAAGTGTTAGTCACACTGGATCTAAAAATAGTTATATTGTCTCCTGTGTGTTCAAATATGACTAAAACTCCTGAGAAACTTCCTCATGCTAACAGATTTTAATTTCTTCTGAGTTGTGTTCACTCATTAACTGTATTTTAATTTCTCAGTGAATCACCCTGGTCAACCTTTATTGTTTAAGTTATACATATAAATCACTAACTTGATTCGACTTGATTTTATACTATTTTGCACAATGTTTATATTGTGTTAATTTTCTTATGAATGAGGCAAGGCAAGTTTATTTATATAGCACCTTTCAACACAAGGCAATTCAAAGTGACATTAAGAAAATGGCATTTAAAATCAGTCATTAAAAAGCAAAGATAATAAAATAAACATTAAAAGAAAAAATACATGGATAAAAGTCACAGTGCAGTCTAAGATGTGAATAGTTCAATTAAAAGCAGCGGCAAAAATAAAAGTCTTCAGACTGGATTTAAAAGTAGTCAGAGTTGCAGCGGACCTGGGAAAAACAACCTGCCCTTTAGGGACAATAAAAAATAAAAGTAAAGCTTTGTTGCTATATTTTAAATCTGTAAAGTTAGTGGTGTATGTGTGTTAGTGTGTCATGTGGTGGACCTGTAGTAGGCGAGCTGCAGGGCGACCTGGATGAAGGAGTTTGGACTCAGGCTGTGCTGTTTAGGAAGCTCCTTGCCAAACTTTTTGAAGTTGAACACGTTCACGTCAAGGTCGTTGATTAGTCTGCAGGAGATTTCAAAAACATTACAAACAGACTTATAGGAAAGGCCTTGATCTCAAAGGTCAATGACAGCTTCCTTTCCTGATAAATGTGTTTACACCTCTGGGGCTAAGGTCACATCAGCTTTGTTAGTTTTTCAAGACAAAGCAAACATGTAGCCTACGCTGAGTAGTGAGGGCATTCTTCTCTTATCATCACAAGCACTCATCGTGAACTCTACATTTATAGTGTGAAACTTACATATCGAGGTTCTGCTTGGCATGCTCTATGTCCCTCTTGATTTCTTGGTCTATGTTAAAGTAAAGCTTCTTGGGCATCGGTAGAGGAACCAGCGGTGCTCTCTTTGGGTCTGGCTTCTCACTACAGTCAAGAAAACATACAAGTGTGCATGATGTAAAGCTTTGTAGGATTTTATTATAACATATTATGATTAAATCAGGGTACTTTTATTCAGTAACACAGGTAATCTTTGTGAGTGTTGTTTGGAGTTATTAAGCACCCTTTAATAAGAATTTTAGCAGCAGCTTTTAAAGGATTCTTTAAATACACTTTTTAAGGAAATGCATTACAATTGGGCCTCAAAAACCATAAGACATATGGACAGTACTTTCATGTCAGCATAAGGCGCTTTCACACCAAGAACTTTGCCGTACTTAGTTCATCAGAACTCTTTAGTTCTGATGAACTAAAGAGCAGATCGCGTTCACACCGGAATAAGGCTGGAGCCACACGAGGACGATAACGCAAAGGGACCGCAATCGTTATCAAAAAAGTCTTCCGTCCACACGCAACAGGGACCAGAAACGTGTCCGTTCACACGAGACCGCACATTTCACCTCTTTCTTTCAGAATGAGGCGAAAAGTATTAAAAGAGGTGAAAATCACTACAAGTCTGGGCATGTTGAGAACTGTACACACACAAAAGGGAATTAGTCGGTTCCGAGCCAGCATGCGGGACCGGCTTTACAAGGTTAGTTAGGTTGAGTAACACGAGTGTAATATGTAACGTTAATGACATCACTTATGGCACATTTCCACTGCAGCGGGGTAGCCCCGTTTACGCGTCCCTAAGGGTCCTCGCTCAGGCCTCGGGCTGCCTCGCTGGCCGTCCGAGGCCGTGGTGCATTTCCATTATAGTTTAGGACCTGGGGTAGCAACGCAGTGTAGGCGGGGCATCTGTGCAGAGACATCCTGGAACACTTTCACATTTCGAGTTGTTCCGCTGGATTTTATCATCCCCAATGAGATGTAGGAACGTCAAAAAATGCTGTGTATAAAAATGCTGCAAGCTTGCTTCTAGATATATATGCGACGCTAGGGATGATCTCGCGTGCGATCTTGTGACGATTCTCTCTGACCAATCAGCAGTCGAGAGTGTTGACGTCACTAGTTCAGCCCTGGCCTGATAGAACTACGATTTTATGGGGCCGGAAAAAGAGGGAAAAAGTACCCGCTAGCCGGTACTAGGCTATATGGAAAGGCCACCAAAAACTGGCCTGGCCACTTGAGGACGATTAAGGACGCTTAAACGGGGCTACCCGCTGCAGTGGAAATGCGCCATTAGGCGACCCTGGAATTTGTAGTCTTTCTAGTTGCGTATTTTTCATAGTCTTATATTTCAACAGTTTTACGACAAACTGACTTTTTTGACATGGAAATAATTTTTTAAGATTGACAAACATCATATGTGTAATTCGTGGCATAATTCAAACGGGATCGAGAGATAATCTTTCTCTCCCCATTGACTTCAATACATAATTTTTCCGAAATAAGGTCCCATGGGGCGGAAGTAGAAGGGCGGGACTTCGCCTCTCTATAAGTCCCTGACGGCCCCACATGGCGGCGTGCGTTGAAGCTTCAACGCTTCTTCCCATTCACTTTGAATGGGGTGACATCACGCTTCGCCGAACTGCATTAAGTAAAACATGTAGCCTACGCCTAATGCTTCAAAAGTAGAGCAATGTTCTACTTTTGAAGCTTCGACGGAAGCGTCAGCCAATCGAATCATAGGTGTTGAGAGTTTTCATAGTATGTTTAATACTTAAAACGAAAGTTAGTTATAATCAAATATAATCAATTATATTCTTGTATAACCCACAATGAAAATGCTTCATATTTTAGGTTTTTCTATAGTTACAGTATAAACAAAACCAAGTGGTTTGTTAAGTTGAGTGTAAGGCCTATAAGAATTATGGGTGTCTCTGATAAGAGAGTAGGCCGTTTTTCCCCTCTCCTCTGACAGCAGTTCACAGGGAGGGGGGCTCCTGACTGAAGGAGAAAAACATTGAGACCTCAAAAAGTTGGTTATGATAGCCATAGAATATGTCTGTTCATGTCCTGTTTTCTACACAAACATGGGAAGGTGTGTCTTAGGCCATAGCCAATAGAAGATGTTGGTTGGGAATAGAGGAGGTGTTTGTTTTTTGGGGTTTCGATCCGGTTTTTTGAGCATAAAGAGACTGGTTTTTTGAGAGAGCGCGAGAGAGAGGGGGGTTTCCCCTGGTAAACTCTCTCCCGGTAGGCTTTGTCCTTCAAAGCTGGGTTAATAGCTCTCGGTAAGGTTCTCTCAAACTTGGTAAATATCTCCTGAATTTGTTGGTTGAAATGCTGAGTGAATTTCTTTGAATGCTGAGTGAATTTCTTGGTTGGAATGCTGAGTGGAATGATTTGATGGGAGATGTGTTTGTGATTAGTAACCGCCACCGTGAGGATCTTCGTCCGAAATACCTGCGGGAGATAGGTATGTGTTTGTGGATTTTAGTACCCGCCATCTGTGTCAGATAGGAGTGTGTTCGTAATTAGTAACCGCCACCGTGAGGATCTTCCTCCGAAATACCTGCGGGAGATAGGTGTGTGTTTTTGAATGTTAGTACCCGCCGTCTGTGTCGGAGAAAAGGTATGAACCTGATGTGAATTGATTTGGTGAATGAAAAGTTGAATGCGCTTTTTATTGTCACCGGTCTTTTTATGAGGAAATACCTCTAAATTCTATCGGGAGATTTTTAAAATGTCACAACTGAATTGGGCAGTTGAAATTAAACATTTTGGTAATAAATGTAAGACTGTGAATTAAAGTTTCATATTTGAACATGATCACAGCACCATTTTTTTAGTATGATTATAATGTTGTAAAGAGAGAAGGTAAAAACCCTGTATTAGTTTGGACCTATTTTTCTTCAAATAAACTGATCCCACCTTTTTGGACTGGGATAACTTAAAAGACACCTGTGCTCTCCTCTCCTGCTTAAAAGGTAAGACTGCACCCTGCCACACACACTTAGGTAGGAGCACACTCCATTTACTGATATCAAAATCCTTCGGGATCCCTTAAACAGATTAAAAAAGAGTTGTCTGAATTGAAACAGCAGTTAATTGAACCTGGTTCTTCGGGGAGTTAATAGAGGTGAGATCTTGCTGACGTTGGTGGATCTGAGCCAAGCAGTAAACTTACATAGACTCAATAACTTCGGTCAGGTCAATTAGTAGGTCAGAGTAATTTACCGGAATAAATTATCAGGACCTCGCCGACTCTAAACATGGCGCCCAACGTGGGGCTCTGTGAAAAGTAATACTTTTACAGAGTCAAAATACAAGAACCAAAACGACCTAGTGAAAAAAGTCGATGAGTACAAATCAGCTAAATACAGGCTGAAAGTCTTGTTAAAATACCTACCCGAATCCTAGAAATATATATTTTAACCTAAAAGTGTAGTAATTTAAGTTGATACTATTGCACCGGACTGAGGGTTATATTATATCGGATATTGCTGTCTGTTAAAGAAGCTAAAGTAGGTTCTTCTTCCCCTAGCCAAATTGAGAAGCCCCTGTGGTCCTTTTAAATACAGGTTTGGTGGTAGTGAAGTCAGCCGTAGGAGCACTGCTCGGTACCTGTCCAATTACTTTGAAACTTATAGGTAGGACTTGACAAAGAGCTGCGGTTTGAACTTTTGCGTTAAAACATAACGTGGGGAAGAGTTAATGGGAGATTTAATAAAGATAAACATAGGTCTAAAGGTACCTATGCTGTTGAAAAAACTCGAAGCTCGATACATAACACTCTTAACTGAGGTATCCGCATGTACTAGCTGAATCCAGAAAGAGTAACCTAGAACCAAGTGACGGTATAGTCGGAACTGATCCTCCGGTGTGAGTAATAGCCTAGGAACTTGCATGTGTATAAAAGAGTGAACGTAAACCCTTAAATAAAATTTAAAAAAATGTAAAAAAAATAAATGGCGGATGAGGTTAGAACGCAGTTTTTAATGACTCGGAGCCAACCACACAGGGAGGGATACACAGAAGCAAAATCCGGAGCTTCTGCCCGCCCTGGTCAGCTTAGCCCAGACCCACGGGCGTACCGCGACCAAAATACGTTTCCTGTCAGACTACCGTTTGGACAGAGAGCAACAAGCAGGTGGTATAATGTCTGAGACCCTACCTCCACCATACAGGGATAAAAGCTCACAAATGCCATTTATGAGTATCTCATCTACTACTCCTGGAAGAAAACACATTGTTAGACATGATATTCAGGGAAAAGGAATGTTCGAAATAAATAATGTCAAATATTGAAAATCCTAAAACTGGATCAACAAACCAGGTTAATGAACCCTGCTAATAGGAAGCTAAAACATGCAGGAGAAATAGCAGTAGCTCTGGCAAAGAGAATAGGTCCTAGCATGCAAGCACAGAGTGATAATATGATAAGGACTATTAAACTGTCAGAAGGCAATGTGGTGATCAGATGACCCACAAATACCGGTTGTTTTGCATGTACTTTTAAGAAAAAACCTATGTGGGAACTATCAGCAGATATCAAGCCCCAACAATATCTTCAAAACTAATATGCGAACGTTTTTTGCGAAGCTAAAGCTCAAATACTTTACCAAAATCAACTAAACTATTTGCTTTTGACCCCTTTTTGGGAATGGGATTTTCCGTTACACAACAGAAGACTCAATTCAAGCCTTAAAGAACGCTTTAAAGACAAGTCAGGGAGAGTAAAATGTGGTGCTATTTTGCTCATGAATGGAGCTTACACTTTTGGAAAAAAAATCTCCTCCTTTCTCTGCTCCTAAGGTGCTGCACACAGGGTCAGAGACAGGCGTGACCTCTGGAGGGGAAGAAAATCTGAGCAGACCACGAAAGACCATTAAAAGTTTTATGGCCTCAGCACAGAGGAAGATCTGGAGATTTTAAGGAACTCTCCCAAAAGTAGGCTACCCATCCCCCACCCCAGCACAAGGGAAATAGTGTTCCTCTCACCAATGAACATCTCAACTCTTAACCAAGTCGGATCTAAAATAGACATAGCTCCAGTTGTTAAGAAAAGAGGGAGATTCAAAAAATGATCTTAACACCAGAACAATAATATCAATATCAAAAACCAAAAGAGTATGTTGAGACCCATTCTCAGAAACTACCAACGCGAGATATGAAGAAAGCTTGAGAAGTTCATCTAGCCACGAATGATTTAGGAGGAGGTGTGGAGATAAGGAACCAGGGTGATAGAAAATCTGTGTTATTCATGTCCATGACTTGATCAGGAACAGAGGAAGAATTCTCTCCTGAAGAGAAGCATCTTGCACTTGCATTCAGATTTTATCCAGCCCTGAGGGAAATGTCTCAAGGTACCAAAATGTGCATATACACTCTTTATTTTTCAATATCTGAAGCTACTAAACAAACTGTTCAGGGAGCAAAAGCAATGATGAGTAGATGGGGAAAATGGAAAATGATGTCTGATCCAGATGTGGAGTGTAAAGGACATCAGGAAGTAAGCCACAAAGGGAAATAATGACACCTTTACAGGAAACCGCTGCTCCAAAGATAACATTGTTGACAGAGGGGAGTTTGCGAAAAGGTGACCAAGCAGCCACTTGGGCCTTTATAATAAAAACGAATTCAGGTGAAGTACTTTGCAAGCAAAGGGGTACAATACCAGGAACAGCACAAACTGCTGAGGCAAATGCCATTGTTTAGGGACTTCTTTTTGCTAAAAAAGGTAAAATAACACACATCCATATTGTTACTGATAGTGATTATTGTTACAAAGCGGGTAAAAAAGAGCTTAATAATTGGGAACAAAGGCAGTTCATAAATGTGAAAGGTGAAGCGCTGACACATGCCCATCTATTGAGGGTCTTATTGCAGAGTTAAAGGCAGGCATGTAGAGTGGAATCATGTCCGTAGCCATACAGATAAGATCGAATTTTGACTATCAGGGTAATAGAGAAGTTTTACCTTGCTTACAGCACGGGACGAGTTAACCACCTGACTGCCATATTCCCTAGAATATGGAAAAAGGGTGGAAGCATTCACGTACCACCTGAAGAAGCTCCTTAGGTTGTGCGTGAATTACACAGCAGTTTAGGCCATGTGGGCCTATTTCGGATGAGAAAATAGTGTCTCCACCATAAAATCCTCTTACCGAAACTGCGATTGCACTTACAACACACATGGTCAACATGTCTTCAATGTGTAGAGGTGGATGGGTTTAAGAAAGTTCATCCTGAGCATCTTAAAATAATAGAGGAAGAACCACTAACCATTTTTAGTGCTGACATAGCAGGTCCTTTTCTGACCCGCACTCCCAGTGGGAATAAGTATTTCCTTGTGACCTTTGATAATGGAGGGAGTCATAAACATGTTTATCCTCTGACCAGAGCAACTGGAACACAGTGTCTGCTAAAATGGCGGAACATATAAGTATTTTTTCCTAAAACTGAGAGAATAGGAATGGATAATGTCACTCACTTTAAAAATGAGAAAGTTTTGTCACCCTTGCAGGATAAAGGGAATCACACCGATCTGGTCTTTACCATAGAAGTATCAGGCATTAGAGCAGCCAAAGAGTGGAGTATAAAAAACTGTAAAACAAATTGGGACATTCCAATCAATTTGACAAGGCTGAATATATTCCTATATGTATGGAAAAGCTACCTAGGGCAAAGGTCAGGTCATATCTAACTATCACACCTTTTCCGTTTAAGTTCAGAAATCGTGTATGGGTGACCAGAGAGGGGCGAAGTCCAGAGAAGGGTTAGCTTAAAACTAAATCAGAAGGGTTGGATACAGTGAAGTCAATCTCTGGGAACGTAGTTTCACTCCAGAAGAGAGAACCGGTTCACCCGAGCCAACTGAGTTTAGAATCCAGATAGGAATATGACTGCGGCCTACCTATCCACTGTTGATGCTATCAGTCTCACATCACATGACATGTTTTGCACACACACACGTGGCAGTTAATGTGCTTTCTTCCACAGGAGAGGATGGCTTTTTCTGGGATCTTCCCACAATAAGTTAGAATTTGTCTTGGTAAATTCTGTACCAAGGGATATTCGATAGAGCAAAAGAGGGAATTTAAATCTGAGTAACAAGCAATAGCTCAAATGCAAAGGATTTAGCAGTAGAACTGTTAGAATCTTAATTGAATTATGCAAAGAAAGATGGCAAGACGAAACTCTGTCTATTAGCATATGGATCATTAGAGCTTGAATGAAGAATACCTCAGTATCAAAGAGGAAATGGAAAATAACCTTTATATTATTTTTCTCATTGTTTTTTAACTTTACACTATTAGTTTTCTTTTCAGTTATTTTAATTGATATACGCTTACACCCTAAAAGAGTATTCATTTAAATTTGATTTTTTTTTTAGCACATCTCTCCTTCTTTTTTGCTGGTTCTCACACAGCATGGAGATGTAGGACTGTCAGGTTGTTAAACTGATAAGAGTAAATTATGGCCCAGTGCTTTCTGCCGTTAGAGGCCAACTGAGTAAGAGGAGAAACAATCACCTTGCTGTATATAGAAATTCCAGAGCAATATGGAATACATATGACCCCCTTGAGAAAACCCTTGGGGAAGTTGTTTATTTTTTTAACTGAAACAACTTTTTATGAATCAGAGAAATGATTTATACTTGATTTTAGCTATATTGTTGAGATTAATACCTCAGCAATCTACCAAGAGGATTTGAACCTGCCTAGCGGGGAAACTTCAGTCACAGTGCCTCAAGTGAAGCCAAGTCCTGGACCCAGGAAACCTGTGCAGCATGGATCAGCGGCTGAGTCACCTGTACCCCTGTGGAGGATGATGTTTCTTCCAGCTCTGTGGGACAGGCTGCATCTCTACCCGCTGAGCCACTCAGATCGCAGTGGATTTCCCAGAAAAGGATGACGACTACCTGATAACTGCATGGTCAGATATCAGACGCCAGGTAGCAGCAACCCCACCTACCCCCTGCCACTGGTCCACTTCACCATCTCCAACCCGGCGACTTGGTGCTGGTCAAGGACTTCCGGAGAAAGAGCTGGAAATCCAACCGTTGGCAAGGTCCCTACCAGGTGCTCCTCATCACCCAGACAGTGGTCAAGGTCACCGAGAGAGCCACGTGGGTCCATGTCAGCCACTTCAAGGTCGTAGTCACAGGCCAGGAGAGACGGTAGAAACAGACGACAACAAGTGACGTGTCCTAGTCACCAACGGAAGACGACAACAAGTGACATGTCCCAGTCACCAACGGAAGACGACAACAAGTGACGTGCCAAGTCACCACGAGCACCACACTGGCACCACATACACCTAATCTCACACTGCACACACAGGATGTCATGAGCGAGTGCCAGCTAAGCTGTTTCATATGCCTCTGGTTCCTCGTTTGTGCTATCATTGTGTGGGGCCTCATTGACCTTGTCACAAAGTCATGAGCGATTATTGACGAGGTCTAAAAAATCCATAACAAATGTCGACCGAGTTATCTGGCCTTTCGTTTGGAGATGTCGTCCAGCGAAAAACTGCAACCCCTCCATGGTCAGGGTCAAGGATTTACATCAGATAGCAACATGGATTTAGGAGTGTACACTGGAACAACAGATGGGCCCCTCGCTCGAGAACATTCCAGTGAGGTACCATGTTTTCGGTGTTTTTCACACCAGGTTCATCAAAAGGTCGTCCTGATTACACATACTGAAGAACTTTTCATGATATTGATGCTTGAAGTTTTACGGATGTAATATGTATGTGTTTTTACGATTTTATCTGTTGCTATTTGATAACTTTGCGTTTTAAAAAGAGGGTGTTGAGATCTCCATATGAAGTGAATACTTAAAACGAAAGTTAATTATAAATCATATATGATCAATCATATTCTTGTATAAACCCATAATGAGAATGCTTCTTGATGGTTTTTGAATATGTATGCTTACAATTTTATCTGTTGCTATTTGATAACTTTGCGTTTTGAAAAGAGGGTGTTGAGAGTTTTCATAGTATGTTTAATACTTAAAACGAAAGTTAGTTATAATCAAATATAATCAATTATATTCTTGTATAACCCACAATGAAAATGCTTCATATTTTAGGTTTTTCTATAGTTACAGTATAAACAAAACCAAGTGGTTTGTTAAGTTGAGTGTAAGGCCTATAAGAATTATGGGTGTCTCTGATAAGAGAGTAGGCCATTTTCTCCCTCTCCTCTGACAGCAGTTCACAGGGAGGGGGGCTCCTGACTGAAGGAGAAAAACATTGAGACCTCAAAAAGTTGGTTATGATAGCCATAGAATATGTCTGTTCATGTCCTGTTTTCTACACAAACATGGGAAGGTGTGTCTTAGGCCATAGCCAATAGAATATGTTGGTTGGGAATAGAGGAGGTGTTTGTTTTTTGGGGTTTCGATCCGGTTTTTTGAGCATAAAGAGACTGGTTTTTTGAGAGAGCGCGAGAGAGAGGGGGGGTTTCCCCTGGTAAACTCTCTCCCGGTAGGCTTTGTCCTTCAGAGCTGGGTTAATAGCTCTCGGTAAGGTTCTCTCAAACTTGGTAAATATCTCCTGAATTTGTTGGTTGAAATGCTGAGTGAATTTGGTTGAAATGCTGAGTGAATTTCTTTGAATGCTGAGTGAATTTCTTGGTTGGAATGCTGAGTGGAATGATTTGATGGGAGATGTGTTTGTGATTAGTAACCGCCACCGTGAGGATCTTCCTCCGAAATACCTGCGGGAGATAGGTATGTGTTTGTGGATGTTAGTACCCGCCATCTGTGTCAGATAGGAGTGTGTTCGTAATTAGTAACCGCCACCGTGAGGATCTTCCTCCGAAATACCTGCGGGAGATAGGTGTGTGTTTTTGAATGTTAGTACCCGCCGTCTGTGTCGGAGAAAAGGTATGAACCTGATGTGAATTGATTTGGTGAATGAAAAGTTGAATGCGCTTTTTATTGTCACCGGTCTTTTTATGAGGAAATACCTCTAAATTCTGTCGGGAGATTTTTAAAATGTCACAACTGAATTGGGCAGTTGAAATTAAACATTTTGGTAATAAATGTAAGACTGTGAATTAAAGTTTCATATTTGAACATGATCACAGCACCATTTTTTTAGTATGATTATAATGTTGTAAAGAGAGAAGGTAAAAACCCTGTATTAGTTTGGACCTATTTTTCTTCAAATAAACTGATCCCACCTTTTTGGACTGGGATAACTTAAAAGACACCTGTGCTCTCCTCTCCTGCTTAAAAGGTAAGACTGCACCCTGCCACACACACTTAGGTAGGAGCACACTCCATTTACTGATATCAAAATCCTTCGGGATCCCTTAAACAGATTAAAAAAGAGTTGTCTGAATTGAAACAGCAGTTAATTGAACCTGGTTCTTCGGGGAGTTAATAGAGGTGAGATCTTGCTGACGTTGGTGGATCTGAGCCAAGCAGTAAACTTACATAGACTCAATAACTTCGGTCAGGTCAATTAGTAGGTCAGAGTAATTTACCGGAATAAATTATCAGGACCTCGCCGACTCTAAACATAGGCCAGTACAAGCTCTAGCCAATCAAACCGCTGCTTGTGTGTCTGGGGCGGGAGATTCATGTGATTGGTTGTTGGTCGAGTGTCAGACATGCCCGCCGGCAAGCTTCAACGCACGCCGCCGTGTGTAGGGGCCGTGAGGGAAGATTAGTCAAATGATGCCGCTGACGTCACTTCTTCTTCTTCTTCTTCTTCTTCTGCTTTGGGTTTACTGGCAGGCCGCAAACAACTTCACGGCGTATACTGCCACCCGAAGTCCCCGGCCGGAAGTCCCCGGAGTTGGGGACTGGCTTCAGTAGAAGCTGCGCCTTCCGAGTAAATCGCCAGAACGCCGACACCTCCTCATTTCCACCGCTCCCATGTTTTCTTTTGTGTTGCCATAAGTTAGTCTCTCTGCGTTTGTGCGCTGGGCTAATGCTAATGCGAGGAAAATAAAATGGCGGCTTCACAAAACTTTTTGGGAGTTTTACGGGGCGTGGTTTGCAATCCGCCCAGCCAATCAGAAATGGGAACCTTTTTCTCCCATGAAAGTACCTGCTCTTCTAGGACTGAAAAGGGGGTGGAAAGGTTCTCATGAACTAAGTTCTAGTTCCGGATTTTTTTGGTGTGAACGCACATTTTCGGAACTATATCGGAACTCTACTGGGAAAAGTACTCCGGTGTGAAAGCGCCTATTGTCTTCATTTAATATGGTCCAGCATGGTAAGCGCTATATATATAGATACATTTAACTAAGTAACTTACTTAATACACAATAAAGAGATAATACCACTAAGTAAACAGTAGTGAGAACAGGATATTATCTCGTCTCGTCTCATGTTATCTCACCAGTAATCGAGGATGTGATGCAGCAGTTCTGCTATGGGCGGACCCTCGGCTGTGGCTGGTTCATACAGAAGACCCCACGAGCCGTCCTCGCCCACCACAAACTGTTGAGACACAGTCAGACTGCTGTATCAATATGTAAGCTTTTCTTGTCATACGTGAATACTGCTGCTGCTCACCTGCAGAGTTTTATCAAACCAGCGGTTGCCGCTGTTTGAGAACGTCCCACCTCCGTGCAGAATCTGTGCTGCCTTGCGACTGGCATACCTGTCAATCAAAGTTGGAAAAAACAAGATGGACACAAAGAAACAAAATAATCAAAAGTCACTGGTGGTAAGTACATTTAGGCAAGTACTGTGCTTTAGTACAATTCATGAATACTTTTAAATGACTATTTCTATTTTTGTTAAGTTCAGATAATGGTATTTCTGATGATGGTTTTGTATGTTTGTTTGTTGTCTGTTGCATGTTTCTTATATAATAAATTTCTTATACTATTATTTAGTAAAATAAATATTGCTTTAATCTTAAAGGTGGGGTAGGTAATTTTGGAGAAACCAGCTCGAGTGCGCTAGAATTTGAAAATACACAGCCGGAAAAAATCTGCCACTTCCTTACAGAGCCCCTCCTCCAACACACACGAACGCGCACATGACCAATGAGGGCACGAGATAAGTTTGTGCACAGATGGAAGGCTGACAGGCAGGTAGGCCATCCAGTTATTTTAGCCGGGCCGGCTAAAATGATTCGTCGTGCTTTTTACAGTACTACAGCTTCCACAGATGACATTTTGTTATGGATTTTTTGTCAAAGCACTTAAGATATTCATTGCTATCGGGATGTTAAGAGCATTCCATGCAATATAACAAAAAGTGTATCTCGAGCCGGTTTCTCAAACTTACCTACCCCACCTTTAAAGTCTGTTTTAATCACTTATTACAACATTGGAGCCTCAAAATTGGAATAATCCTGCTTAAAATGAAGGTAAAAGAAGAAAAAAGAGGACTAACTATAAGGACCGGAGTACTTCTTCCACCACTACAAGTCTAAAGGCCTTGAAATATTTCTTTTTTTGCAGACATTAAACCTGAGTATGTAAATGTCTTTAGTTATAAAGCTGCACATAAGTAGCGACTGCTCCAACGTTTCAAATAAAGGAAATGACAAATGTACGCTGTTGCTTAAGAACCTGATGTCAACACACAATGGTATCTTAACAAACACACAGGATTGCTCAACACAAATACCTGAGTGGGGACGAAACAGAGGTAGCAGACTGAAAGAGTTAGAGATGCAGCTTGTTCGTGTCAGTGTGTGTGTGTGTGTGTGTGTGTGTGTGTGTGTGTGTGTGACCATACTTTTCATCCGATATCCTCATGACGGGAGAATCCAGACACAGAGAGAAAAGTCCTGTCTCTATCAGCCGCACTGATTCCTTGTTTAGTTTATCTGAGTCATAAAAGGAAGAAATAAAAAGACAGTAATAACTTAGTATTTATAAATGTCTCGGTTTATTCAGTGACATGCACAGTAAAGGCCTCATACACCCTTTTCTAGGTCTGCATGTAGCTCTGATGTACCTCTCAGCAGCCGGTCGTAGGCCTGTCCCCAGGTGTGACGGTGCTCGCTGGTCAGGATGCCCATCGGCTCTTTGTCCGTCTTCCAGGACTGAGAGCGGATCCTCAGCAGCTGTCCGTGGATCTGACTCTCCGTCATCCGAGAGCCGTCGCTGTTGTAAACCTCCAGCTGGAAGAACTAGAAGAAAAACAGGAGGCCATCTTTGTTACGCCTGTCTTCTATGAATGATTTATTGAGAAATGTTGGATTGGTTAAGCTTTCACTACGCAATGTTTTCCAAGATACAGACCGTCTCAAGGAGGGCTGTGTTCTCAGTTAGCACATTTTTTGTGATTATTTAAGCTCTGGGACTTTTTTCTTTGTCTTTGTCTGCTTCCAACACAAATACTACACTAACAGCACCAACAATTATTCTGTTAATCGATCAGCCAATCCTCAGAAAATGGACCGAAAACTATTCAATAATAATAACATATAAAGATATGATAAGATCAAATTCATTCCCAATTCATCCCAAGAAAAATTGCAGTGCAACATGTTCAATAAAAGTGGGAAAAGTGCATTACAAAAATGCCAAAATAAATAAATGAATTGTGGCCTTTATCAGTAGTTATTTAAAAATTAACCAAGATAGAGTTAGCTGGAAAATCAGCAAAATTACTAATTATTAAAAAGACAATTACAGGCAGATTTTTACATTATTATAATAACATTATTAGCATGAAAACTAACTTTATCTCATATATAGAAAAGAGATGGTAAATTAAAGGTAGTGAGAATGAGGCTTTAAAAGCACTGCGTTCAGATTGGTTTGGTTTCCTTTCTCTGACCTGCTGCCAAAACTAAAGTGATTCCCAATGATCTGCACATTTGTAATTGGTTGAGACAAGGAATCAAAATAATAAAAAAGAAAACAAACAGAGGTGTGATAACACAAGACTCAACATGTCTGCACTGTGGTATGATTTACAATCCAATAAGGATGATAAAGATCAGAGAGACTAAAAGAGCAAAACATTTTTAAATCAGACTGCTTCATCCCACCTGGTAGTTCCTGACCACTGTGATGTGTGTCGGCGAGCGTCGGGCGCGCCCATGGTGAGCGATGTGGTCGTGTTTGGGGCCGGGGATCCTGCAGGAGGAGAAGAGGAGCGGGTAGAGCTCCATGCACAGAGGCTTCCCTCGCGAGTGCTCCAATGGCAGCTGGCCGCTGAAACAGAGAAGCACACACATCCATCTTAATGTTTGTATGATATAATGAGTACAAAAGCTATATGTTTCCATCTGTACTGTAGATACAAAGTATCTGATCACTTCTCTGTGTTGTGTAGTCAACACTTTATAGATTAGCCCATACCAGACTAAAACTCTACAAATGGATGTTATAGCTTGTGAATGCTATGTAAAATGTCCATCTGCAAATTTACTACAGCTTTGAAGTAAAAATTTGTGGAGTGAAAAACTATTTTTCTTTGATATGCAGTGGAGAATCGGTATTGTGTTTGTACATTTGGCGATTTATTCATCAGAATACCTTTAAAACATGAAAATGACTAATTACTTTTTGAATATGTCATACTTACGTGTTGATTATGGCCTTAAAGTCTAGAACTGCTGCAATGAGTTTAGATGCAAACCTAAATGGAGACAGAATGGTTGCGTTTGTATTATGTAACACAGTAACATTACGTGATCTCTTTTTAACATGCAGATGGAAATTAATTAATTTACAACACAAACAGTCATTCATTAACATACGCTCGAGGAGTCAAATTACATTTTGGAGATTACTTATACACATGCGTTTTTAAGGGCAACATCATGACCCAGTGTTTTTACTGGAAACAAAGACATCACAGCACACCCTTATTTATTATATTTTATTGTTTTTGGGGGGATATTTTAATTTATGAACCTCCAGCAATGACAAATACGGGAAGTTCGAAACAATGATGTAACAACAAACAATACAATTGCTTTCAGAAAGTATCACTATCTTAGTTTTCTATAAAAGCAGTACACTGCTTCATCAGTGTGTCTGTAGTGTGTGTATGATATCATTGACTCACACTAGCTGGCTCCTCCAGCCGTTATAATCTCTCCTGGGCAGAGAGATGGCCGGGTTTGAATGCACTGGCAGTGGCTGCCTGCTCTCCAAGTACGCCCACTGCACCCACAATGGAGAGATCTACAGGGGAGAGAGGCCACACACACATAAATAGGACTGACATTTAACTCTTGTAAAAGGTTTCCATGAATCTGGGTGGAACAGATTTTTTTCAAAGAAGAAATCACAGTTGAAAGATATTACATTTTGAATACATTTTAAGCATTGAAATATAAGTATTTTTGTGCAGGGTTTTTGGCGGATGCATGTCGTTTTTGTTGTGAATTTGTGCTTTTTCTATTGTCCAATGTATAATTGCGTTACTTTGCTTACAATGACAAAAACAAACTGGAATTGATTATTTGTGGTTGTTTGGGGTCAGAGCTACCTTTCTACAAGAGTGGAAGGAAAGGTGCTGTTTTGCTTTTTGGCACCACTGCTTTAGCCTGATATTGATACCTAGCAGTGATGTTAAATCTGCCTGTGAGTGCTTCAAACACACCACTGTTGCTCTATCTGTGCTTTATTAAAAACACCCATATCCGTCCCTGACATCTGTCACATTTCCCACACTGATACCAGCGGACACAGACCCAGTTCTTTGTGCGTCTGGCTCTCTTCTCCAGTCCTGCCTGCAGCCATGCACCAAGGCCCCCGGGCCTGCCAAACTCCTGCACTATCCTGCGGGTGTGGCTGAGCTCATCGGGGGGCAGCAGGGGCTCCAGGCTCCTGAGGTAACTCTGCAGCGTCTGGACCAGAGGGGGCACCGGCTGCGGGGGCACTGAGGAGAAACACAGCTCCTGCCTCAAAGAAACCTGGAAGAAAGGGAGAAGTTTAAAGATTGTTTTTCTTCTTGTTCCATCTTTTTAATGTTTGAGCTTCACTGTACACAATGATGACAGAATGTGCAGAGCTTGACACTAAGAATGGATTTTATAGTGAAGTAGGGCTGCAACTAACACTTATTTTCATCATCATTTATTGTTTGGTCAGGGAATACTGATAAATGTCCATCCCAGTTTTTGAAAGTCCAACGTGATGTCCCTAAGTTTAATTTTGTCAGTCGAACACCCAATTATATTCAGTTTATTAAGATGTACAAAAAGGGAAAAGCAGGAAATCTCCCTTTTTTAGAGAATTTATGGAAATGTTTGAATGGAAAAATATTGAAATAGTAAATAGACTATCAGAATAGTTGGTGATTATCTTTCTGGCCATCAACTAATCTTACAAAGGAGAAGGAGTATATCCTTTCTAAGACGTTTTATAAAAATAATAAATAAATATGACATAGTATAACAACTCAACTTTGCAACACTCATGTGTACATTTCAGGTAATATTTTCCATTGTATTTATTGTTGTTATAATATTTTGGTAAAATACCTTTATATTTTACAAAATGTATATGTATCGTATCATATCATATGAGGGGGGGAGGGGTGTTAAGGATATGGCTGTTCAGTGCACACGCCCAAATAGTGACGTTATAAGAGTAACCAACGTTTTGGTACAGTTTCACTGCATGTCAGCACAGTGCAATGACTTCCATGAAGGTTTGATTTAATGCCAATAACAGCAGGGCAGGACTAGGGGGCGTATCAAAATAGGAAGTGTATAAGTTATGACAGTAGAAACATGATTAGCGGCCTCCTTTTCGACTAATAACACTGCATTAAAAGCTATAAACCAATATGTAAACAGTATGACTCTTTAAGTTAACTCTCAAAACAGAAAACGACTCACCCGAGACAGCCATGCTCTGCAGGTTCCTGGTTGGATTTTCCTCCAAATCATGGTTCCTTAAATCAGAAATCCACCCCTTGTTGCATCTGTGTCACAATAGGCAGCTTTAAATTTATATTCTGATAACTTTCTGCACAGTTTCCACAGTCAGGTCGTCAAAGTCAAGAAGAAGAAATCCCTCCTCCTACTTCTTCTTCATGGTGGACGCAGAAGAGAGTCGTCGCTCGATGGATCCTAGTTTGACAACATCAGCGCATGTATGCATGTGGTAAAAAGAAAAGTGTTGTATCTTCAAACTGCGAACATGCAAAGATGCACGTACTGAGCTGAACTGACGCTGCAAGTCTGCACACGTGTTGACGTGAAAATGTTGCTGTAAACATCTACGTCACCGAGTCACGAACGGCTCAAAGAGCCGGCTCTTTTAAGTGAACGACGGGAGCCGGCTCGCGCCCGCGAACGAGCAATTGTTTGGGTGTTTTTGTTGTTGTTAAGTAATACAACAAGACAGAATGATATCATGATCTCCGCGCTACGGGTGCTCCGTGCATGCATGCAGTGACATGTAGCCTAATATCCAAGGATTAGAGACGGTTGGATGCTGCTGTTTTGCACATTGCAATACGTTTATTTGTATTATGTTTTTTTATGATAGAGACGGTCGGATGCTGCTGTTTTGAGCATTGCAATATATTTATTTTCACCATGTTATTTATTTATGATTATCTTTAGGCTCAGCAAATATGTGATGTCAGCTGCATGTTGCTGTCTTTTTTTCTTTAGTTAATACTGAAACAGAGCCCTGCTGTTTTGTTAGGGCTTTTTCTTTAATTAAATACAATTTTAAAATGTCGATACAGTATCCCCTTTTTTTAAATGTCTATGCTTAAGTTTTTACAGGTGTTGCTATCTGCTTTGTGTAGCGTGGTTCTACAAGAATCCGTGTATCTACCGTCCATTTGTTTTTCTTTATTAAACACGTAAACGGAAGAGCGTCTGAGAGGCCATTTTGCATTTTGAGCGAGGGGCGGGGCGAAACTCACGGAAGTGATTTCAAAACAAAAGCACTCGTTTGCTAAAATCACACTTGAAATCACTGCAGTATCCTGCTGAAGGAACGGTGATTATTATAAACAAGGGGAATTTAGCGATCACAACGAAAACGGCCAAGACACATATTGAGCCCAGAAAATGAATGTTATTAAGGGCTGTAAATATAATAAGCCTCTGTCTAAAATGGACAACATTGTTAAGAGATTTCAACTATACAGCGGTTCTGCACTGCGGTCACTCAGCCGCCTCTCGAGTTTGTTTTTTCAAATCAGCTGCTCTTCTATGGAAGCAAACAAGAGACAGAAGTATTTGAATTTTATTAGACACCGAATTTATAGCATTGAAAATAATTACTTTGAAAATCATGTATCTGAATGTTTTTCATCACATCAGCTTCTCCTTTCCCTCTTGGATGTTCTTCTGGACCCTCAGAGAAAGAGAACATGGTGAAGCAGTCCTGTCTCTCAGGCGTGTCCTTTCCTAACAGAAATATCAAGAAACATATTATTGCAGAGCAAGTGTGTTATTTAAGAAAGAGGTGTGTTTGTTTGTTCATAAATATAATGATTTTTGTATTTGAATGTGTTTTTTAAATCCAACAGTGTACTACAAAGATAATCAGATTATGAATCAACCGTTCTAAATTCATCAACATTGAAATAAATGTATTATTAAAATAATATTTAACTGTTATCAAAACTTAGTGCAACTGTAGAAGCTTGCTCTGTTCGGTTGTCTCACTGAAAGACAAAGGGTCGCAGCTCTCACTATGTGATGTTGCTTGGTAAAATGTAAATGTAACCTTTTGCTAAGAAAGTCCACTCAACATCACTGATGTGTGGGTGATCTAGTATTCAACCATGTTTAATGGCATGTATATCAGTGTATTGGAGTCATTACTTTATGCATTCTTTGTAAAGTATGAAAAAGGTGTACCTTGGAATCCGTGCTGAAGTTCTCTGCTGTTAGGACTCCAGATCTGTCTCTCCTCCTCTGGTCCAGCCTGTCTGGATCACCTTGAGGACACTTTGAACAAACAGATGTAAAGTTACATGCATGGGTTACAGACTTCTTTCCATGCAAACAACTTTTTATCTTCTTTTAAAAACAGGTCATAATCTTATTGTTATACTTAAGAAATGGCTGGATATCACAGTCCTTATACTGTATCAGTTTGATTGAGTATTATTGTGTAGGTCCTTTTTATTTTACTGTTACTTTGGACGAGGTTTTCATGAGTCAGTCAAATTAATTTGTTTTCATATGCCATATTCATATGTATCACACACGTGAGGGTAACACACAAACCTATTGAACAAATGCAATGCAATGGATAAGCTTAATTTCCACTGAAGTCACAGATAACGTCATATCTAATATTTAAACAAATCATTTCCTTGTCACTAAAGCATTGACTACGCCAGGGGTGCCCAACCTTTTTTGAACCGAGAGCTACTTTTAAAGTTGCCAGTCTGCCGAGATCTACCAGTCCAAATAGAGAGGCGTAGCCATTACTGACAGCCTACTACCAGGTAAATACACACTTCTACTTGTATAAAACTGACCTTTGTACGATTAACACTTCATAAAATACTGCAGATCCTTTATCTTACCTCTTTCTAATCTACACACATACAAGTATTTAACTGAAGTTACACAACAGTGTTGTTGATACAGAGTTGGAGTTTATTCACACGTCACATACTACAGTGGGTAATGTTTTCAAAAAACATTGAACAGTGCTGCCACATATGACACAGGAAAAGAAGAAAAGACTCTGAACCCTTTCTTTGCCATTATATAAAAAATAGTGTTGCTACAAAAGTATAAATTAGGCTTACTAATAAGACAACTCAGATCTGAAGCTACACAGGAATCTGCTGCAACAGTGCAATAAAAAAGACAAAATGAATAGAATCAAACCCTTTTTTTGTTGCATTTTAGTAGATTATAAAAAGAAATGCCTTTAAAATAGGATGCAAGCAACACTAGTTTCTTAACCTGAATTGATAATAGACTATAATCAATTTAAGTTTGCATTATTATACCATTTTGTACAATAATTATAATGAATAAGTTCAAACAAACTCAAACTTACAGCTGATTAATAACGGTATCTAACTTGAGTGTTTATCATATCAAAAACCTGTTGAAATGCTACTGTTATTTTTATTACGCATCGGCAGCCTCCAGGAATGCTTCTTTCACAACTTCGCCGTCTTAAATGAAAGACTTCATGTGTTTCGCAAGAACGTGACTGACACGATAAGATGCTATGGTAGCAGCCTTGCTCTTGTTGTTGGGCCTGGTGAAAATGGACTGCTGTGCATTTAGCAGTCCTTTCAGGCCCCTCCCCTTTTGGAGCGTAGGGCAGAATTAGGAGGGAATTCCGTCTCTTAGCGTTTGTGCACTGTTTTGAAATGCCGCTCCTAAATTACCCTTCTTCGATAAAGCCACGCTCACATTGCAGATGAGACAGATGGACTTTGAATTGGAATAGATACAAAAATAATCATCCTCCCACTCGGAGTGAAAATTATATATGTTTTGCTTCTGCCATAATTGCGGTCTTGTGTGTGTGCGGACTGTCACTCCTACGGACAACGTTAGCGAACTAGTGCACTGCCCACTGTTCACCAGCCACGCCCCGACACATGGGGTCACGCCGGCCAATCACAAAGCTTTGATGCGTTCAAGTGCATTATTCTGCCACAGGAAGATTATGTTACAGGACATTAACGATAAAACAGAATATTGTTGTTCTATTTTTAGACACATCTCGCGATCGACTGGGAATCTCCCGCGATCGACCGGTCGATCGCGATCGACTGGTTGGGCACCCCTGGACTACGCTATTCATCGTCCTTAAATGCAGGAATTAAGTTACATGTTCTGTTCTACAGCCACGATGAGGCTGTTTCTCAAGTGTGATGATAATACAATTAAAAGAGGCATTGGTAATAATATTAAAAACAACAATGTTTGGGTCGTTCGTCGGATAGGCGGTTAGCTGCAATAAATAACTCCAGTTCAACAAACCATATTATAATATCTAAGGGAGCGTTATTTCTGGACCATCTTGAAATGTGACGTTCATATTTTAAAGATACACATATTTCATTGTGAGGTTGATTTAATATACACTAAGCCTCTCTTCAAAAATACGTTGACGTTAGCTAGTCTATTTTATGCTATAGTAGAGCATAGCGAATTTAAACGAACCTTAACAATGCATACAGTAACCTAACTAGCAAACTAACTATCTAACGTACAAGGATTACCTTATTTTAGCAACCTCGCACAGAAGCCTTTTGGTATACAGTAGCATCCCACTTAATGTTTTACACTCTTGGATGCTACGCATAGCATCGTTATCACAGATGGAGCTACGATTGCTCAAATGCTAACCCAACTCTAAACATTCATTAACGTTAGCTTAATAAAAACACCAGTAACATAACATAAAGTACGCAGGGTTGACTTACCGAAGAAACTGCATTCATGGACGGTCTGTTTCAACCGCAGATAAATCCTATATTTGCATGACGAATAGTCCACCAGGAGCCAACACAACAAACACGGCCGAGTTCAAGTAGTGTTCTCCTCATGAGCTGAGCCGCTGTAGCATCACGGAGCTAACGGAGCTAGGAGCAGCAGTCCCGTTGTCATGAAGGGGGAATCTAACTATATACAGAATATGTTTTTGTAGATCTAGGCTAGAAACATGTTCATTTTCTGATGTTAAGTTGGACATTTTAACAAAGGGTCTACGGGAATTGCTCCCATCTGTATCCATCGCCTACAGTTTGCAGCATTGGGCTTCACCGCACTGTCCCGGGGTTTGCCGCTTGGCTCTGATAGGCCAGAAGTCGGTTTGATTGCATTAGGGCTCGATTGCTTATCCTGTCTGAGTAGCCCGGATGATGCTGCATCGCAATTTTTGACGTCGAATTTTACACACCGAATTTTTTTACATCGAATTTTAAACACCGAAATATTTGACGTCGAATTTTTTTCACTTGAATTTTTAGGATCTGAATTTGAACATTCGAATTTTTTTAACTTGAATTTTTACATTTTTATTTCACATAGATAAATTCGGAGCAAAACAAATTCAGATTCATGATTTTCAAAGTAATTATTTTCAATGCTATAAATTCGGTGTCTAATAAAATTCAAATACTTCTGTCTCTTGTTTGCTTCCATACTCTTCTTCATTCCTGCTATATTTGACGAGTGATACAAATATTTATTACCACAAATTCTTAAGGAAACTGACACTGTTGGACTCGGTTCTAGTTTGACTTCTACCAGAAATAAAATGAAGTACTTTACTGTGTACTTAGTGAGTAATCCTCTGGCAAAGTTCCCTCCATAATGCATGTTTTTCTGCTATCTTTGATGAGTGATAAAAATATAATTTTACCATTAGTTCTTCATGAAATTGATACTGTTTGACTTTGTATTAGCCTACTTACAATACATTGAAGTACTTTTACTGTGTATTTTTTGAGGAATACTCTGTCAAAGTCCCCTGCTGAGAACAAAATCAAGCCACTTCTGCTAAGTTTGATGAGGGAATTCTTTTTTGTTGCCATTAGTTATTCGTGAGATTGATCCTGTTGGACTCAGTACTACTGAAACTACCCCCACAAGTACTATGAAGTACTTACTGTGTACTTTTCCAGTAATCCTCTGTCAATGTCCCCTCCTGAGAACAAGAATGCATGTTTATCTGCTATTTTGAATAAGCGTTAAAAAACCTTTCTTCATGAGACTGATATTGTTGGACAGAGTATTTTAAGAGGATGGTAGACTGCACAATGACACACTGTCACTCTTGTTGGCCTCTTATGATGCTGCTGTCTTTTAATATATGATTATTTCTCAGCCGCTAGTTCCTCGCAGATTCTTCATTCTCATCAGCCTCATCCTTCCATCAGTCCCAGTCAACGCCTCCAGCACACTTCCAGTGTCTGACTCCATGTGATATTGTCCTGATGCTGTAAGGGTGAAGCCCCATGATCACACAGTGCCAAGGACCTCATATTATGTATGTCATTAATCTTGTTGTAGCTGACATCCTCATGGATTCATCTTCTTATTACAGACACATGCATTTCCTAACATTCGGTCTATATGCTGTAAAATGTATTATCTCTTGGATTTACACACGGCATCTATTGCACGTCTGTCTGTCCTGGGAGAGGGATCCCTCCTCTGTTGCTCTCCCTGAGGTTTCTCCCATGTTCCCTTTAAACTGTGGGTTTTCTCTGGAAGTGTTTCCTTGTACGATGTGAGGGTCTAAGGACAGAGGGTCTAAGGACAGAGGGTCTGAGGACAGAGGGTCTAAGGACAGAGGGTCTAAGGACGGGTCTGAGGACAGAGGGTCTAAGGACAGAGGGTCTGAGGACAGAGGGTCTAAGGACAGAGGGTCTAAGGACAGAGGGTGTCGTTTTTCTCATACTGATATTCTGAACAATCTGTGCTGTTGTATTTGCTGTAAAGTGTCTCTAGGCTATTTTTATTATATGTACAGCACTTTGGCTCGACCAAAAATCGTTTATAAATGTGCTATATAAATCAAACTTGATTTGATTTGATTAATGTCACATCACCCATTATAACAATTTGCTTTCCTTTTTCTCTTCTCTTAACTGAATAGTCCTGTCTTTAAGTATAATACAATGTAAAGTCCTTTTCCTGCACCATTTTAAGGCTTCAAAACAAGCATTTTTACTGTATGTGTTTGGAGAAATGACACAATCAATGGTCCAGAATTGTACTTTATAAACTCTTGTGGTGCTTGAAGAATTACAGACGGGTTAAGCCGGCCAGGTTATATATATATATATGCCTTTTTTGGAGCCCTTTTTTGTAATATTTATTCAAATGTCACTAGTTATTTAAACAAACCACTATCTGAGGATAACACAAGCAACCATAAAACGCCCTTTATCTAGAGAGCCATTGAAGCTCATGAAGAATGTATCCTTCCACAAATATTTTCAACTGCTGTAGAAGTTAAGGCACTCTCTGTGCAGAACATTACAAATATTCTTCATTTGCAGTATTTAATAAAAAAAAAGTGTTCAGAAAGATTGCATCAATTATATAGCCTATGTATATATATATATAATATCAATATCTGTATTAACTAACCAAAGTCAATTTAAATAGCGGGCAAAAATGGGTTAATTGCCATGGATGTGGTGTTTGATATAGTTTACGTTCAATTTCAACTATTTTAGGCAGAAAAACGTTTATTGACCAAAACCTTTTTAATAGTTTACTATAATTTAGAAAGGTTTTTGTGAGAAATCATTTCAAAAGTAAACTTATTTTTCATTTTATATTTAAATTTGAAATGTTTGCACACAACATTATTAATTTATACATTTGTATCATTTTAAAAAAATTATGAATCCATTTATTTTATTGTATTTCCTTGAGGCTGGGGAAGATATCATGTAGTTCAACATGCAAATGTTATAATGCAAGTAAGTATAAGTATAACATGGAAAAGGAAATAAAATACGTTTCGATGTGGATTTATTTTCTCTCACCTTGTAATTACACAATCAAACAATCTATAATTTAGCTCTGGCCTTCACTCACAAAAAAACATTTAGTTGAATTGGACACATTTTTCAAAGCTCTATTGACTGACATGCAATGACTGGGACCGAAGGAAAAATCTGAGAGGAACGAACTAGGAGCAGAGAAATAATCATATTTAAAAGACAGCAGCTTTATAAGAGGCCAACAAGAGTGGCAGAGTGTGTCAGTGTGCTGAAGGATAGACCAGCTATGCAGGCCTCTCAGACGCTCTTCCGTTTACGTGTTTAATAAAGAAAAACAATTGGACGGTAGATCCACGGATTTACAAGCAAGTCAGTGCATTCATTGGGTGGTATCAGAGAGTTACAAGGGTCTGTAAACGCAATGGCCACAATCATTTATATTTAAAAATGTAATTTTTTACTTTTGAATACTTCAGAACAAAGGATGTAGGCCTATTGAATAATTTAAATGATATATGCGTACACATATAAATCATTAGTCCAAACAGGGCTACATTTGATTGAATTATAAAAGGTATTATGTGGTAAAATGAAGAGCCATTTGGGAGCCGAAAGAACCGGCTCTTCTTGGTGAGCCGAGCCAAATGATCCGGCTCACTAAAAAGAGCCGGAAGTCCCATCGCATCCCTCCACATGGTGTCGCTACATTTGCATATATTTTTTAAAGCTTTTTTTTATTTTTTATTGTTTTTTATTTCTTATGTTGTTAAATTGACTTGACAATTTATTTTCATGCTTTTAATGAATCTCATTATAATCATAGCATGTATTTCAGATGACTGCACTATCCAGTCTGGTACTGGAAAAGAAACAAGGAAAAGCCTTATTTTAATCAAAAACCTAAATGAATACTTATTTTTCAGTGGATTTGACATTTTATGAATAAAAGAGGAGACGAAAATGTTTTCAGAAATATGTATTTGTTTTTTCTTCTCTTGAAGCCAGCTTCTCTTGAAGCCAGCTTCTCCAACCATCATAGAAAAAACATTTTGCTCAGAATTTTGCATCTTCTTTTACAATATATTGTTTTATAAACATAGTACAGCCAAACATCAGATAGCAGCTGTAATATGTTAGTTATTTTTTATAAATGTTCTCAACTCAACACAACTTCCTCTCAGGGACTTTCACTCACACAGCTCTCTCCTCTCCTACAAGACGAATGTTAACAAATATTACCTTTATTTATATCCATACTCATGAACTAAACTGTTGTTGATGAACCTGAGTTGTCATTGGAAACAGTAAGGCTCAATTAAACCAAAAATACACACACCTCTAACTCTCTAACACATTGCACCGACCCTGCAACATTCAACAGGAGGCTTCAGACAAGAAAAATAAAACATCTATCTGATCTTCATATCATCTGTATGGGCGAATCCAGCAGGCACATTAAACCAGATGATACAAACATCACTCCTCTATGCCGAGGCAGACAAATATATAAATGAGTTAACATAAAATAAGCTATGAAATATATTAACTAAAAAATAAAATATTTTTATATTGCATGGACAAGTGATCTTTTAATACCCATCAGAGCACACCTGATGGTTGTTTATAATGTACCATACTCAGACATACACTTTTCCCCATATTTCTCAGGACATAAAACCAGATGAAACAATGTCCCCAGTAAATTATGTTTTCCTATATTTCGATGCAGGAGTCGAACTGAAGACATTACATTTATTCTCATTCATTCTGATGCTAGATAAAAACACCACAAGGATTATAAACAATTGCTTCAACAATACAGATCAACAAAACAAACAACATTCAAACTGTTGGTGATCTTGTAAAATGGGGAATTTTGGCGAGTACCGAGATGGAAGGTAAATAAGGTGAATTAATGATTATTATTATTACTTTATTTTCCCATTCACCCGCTGTGACATTTATGGCCTCTGGGGTAGGCCTACTATAAATGCAACCATACCTTTCCACCGCTCAGTAATAACATACATTTTGTAACAAATCTACCATTTCGGCATTAAAAAAATGTGTATAAATGTTCGTTATTTGTTTTTATTGCCTACATTTCTAACTTTGTTTATCAAAGCATGAGATTATCCAGATTTTTTCTTATTGACAACAAATCCCAAAAAGAGTTTACAACACCATGATTAAAGTCAACAACATTTCACAGCTCAAAATATTTACTCCAATGTGACAATCAGTGGACCTTTGCTTAACTATTTTTTCAACCTTGGTGACCTTTTATTTTAAATGTTGTGCCATTAGCAAATAGCAGGCTCTTTTTGCAGGGACCTCACAATGTTTTTTAAGGTAATGGAGAACCACATAGTCTAAAATAGGGGAAACTCTTTAGCTGCATTGCACCGAGTTTAACCTTCTCTGTCAGAGTCTGAACTGCTCCACAAAAGTAAAATTGTAGACAGATATGAGACAAAGTCAATAGTACAAACACATGTATTGAAAAAACAGTGATAGCAATTAAGCTAGCAAACTTGCTCAGTGATATTATGCTAGCTAATATATAGCAAGCTTACTAGCTCTCACTTTCTCTTGCTAGTGCTTTTAGTATCTCCATAGTCAATCTGTGGCATTCAGTTTTAAGCCAATTCATTATCTCTGATCCATTGAGTCTCTAAAAATACATCACACTTGTTCTGTTTTTATCTTTGAAACAGGTCCGTAATTAATTAAAACAGCACAGTGCTGTAGTTTCTAGCTAACTTTACTCAAGCTTGAAAAAATAGCTCAATATAGCTGAGGATTCATTTAAGCATCAGATTAATACATATTTGTTCTAGTAGTGACTTGAAGTAAAAATACAATGCCAACGTTCTTTGTAGGCTTTTTAAAGAACACGTCAGGGATTTGTGGACAATAAGAAGGTTATGCAGTAAAATATTGCCAGACATATCATTTAAGGAAAGTTCGACACAGTGAAATAAATGGCTTTTTTAGCCGGAGTAAAGTCCAAACCCATGGAGAGTTTCACAGTGAGACCAAACATTTTTTTTTAAACCCATAACCCCACTCATTACACGTTGTGTTTTTTGAGAAGGGGTTGACACTGACCCACTCTAAGAGCCCCTCCTGTTACCATCCCCACGTTCCTCGTGCTTTTGGATACGATTGCTATTTCTTCCATCTCAGCCTCCTCCTCCTGCACCTCTTCTCCCTGCTGCTTCTCCATCCTCCATGGGTCCTGAGGGTAGGGTGTGCAGGCCAGCATGGAGGTCTCTGATGGGTACTCATACACCTGCTCCAGCTGGTCCTCGTCAAAACACACATTTCCCTGTCGACAAAAGTAAAGGGGATTCTTTTATTTTACATTTATGTCAACAGCTAGCAGGACATCCAACATCCATTCACACAATATTCACAACATTGCATAAACCATTTAGACATAGCATTTTTCCTTAGAATACAACATTGATTTAGCATGTTTTGTGTTTATATTATGGTTTGTCAGGTTTTGCAGCAGCAAAAGGCGGTATTCGTTCTTTACCAACACTGACTGTCATCTGACACATCAGAACCCTTGAAATTTGAGCTGCAGATAAAATATGATAACATGAGAATAAAGTTATAACGTTGTGAAGTAAGGAAAAGAGTGTGAACACAGGCGCTGAGGAGAGTCTCAGCCTGCGTCTGTGAGATGTTAGTAATCTGTCATTGTAATGTTAACTGACAGCAAGAGGCTTAGCACAGAATCAATACTCTCTCAGTAGAGTACTTACTGACTTGGACTTCATGCACTAACTTATTGATTCTTTAGGAACAGACTGAGAGAAAACCGAGTTACACCTTGTTTGTAAGGAAAGGAGATAAAGGATATGTTTAGCTTGTCCTTGCCAGCGTATGTTTACTCAAAGGTCAGCGTGGTGTAAACAGGACACAGACCAATGGTGACCCATTGGTCTGAGTAAAGCATAGCACACGCATTCGTGTACTCGGCGTGTACAGTTGTAAACACACCCAGAGGTGCAGACATGATCTGGATGAAGCCTACAGAATCCACACTACACAAGTTTCCGCTGCTTCATCCTGACAGCGGCTGTCTGCAGAAGAGTGCAGATAATAGCTCTGCATTAGTGAGGCTGGTCAAATCATGCTAAGGCACAGCAGGCTAATCCTCCCTCCCTGAACCCGATTAACTAGGGCTAACACAGCAGGACAGCAGAGGCACCGGGTGAGAGACAGAAGCCTGAGAGAGTATATACATAACAAGGACATTTTCCATAGCAGGAAGTTGGTATACGTTTGGCCACCACTGTTTATAGGTTCAATACTGCGTGTTTAGTAATGCTTTAAGTTGAACTTTCCATCTGTTCAGAAAACATTTTAAAAATAGGACTGATCCATGCCTTTTTAGATTAAGAAAAAAACATTAAAATCCTTTCAAAAGCATGCACACGATTGCTTGAAATAAACTAAATGCAGACGATGATAAGATTGTGACAGAAATGTGAACGTTTCTTACATTTCCAACAAGAAAAAAAGCCATAATTGAGGAGCCTGAATCAAGAGAGCAAAGGACGACTTTGATGTAAAGAAAGTCCAAGAAAATAAAAAACATACAAACTCAAAGGAGGAGGAAGGTGAGGAGCAGGCAGGTCACCCCCCTCTGTGACATGATGGCGTGGATGGGGGAGAGGAGGAGGCCTAATGTCAAACAGTGTGAAGGACATCACCGAGAGAGCGACAGGTGGTCAGGGATTCAACGCCGTAACGTGTTCACTGCCGCTAAAGAGGCCTGTGCTTAGAGACACATGTTTGTTTATTGAATTAGAGGTCACAATGAAAGGCCAGTCAAGAGATATTAGTTTGCAGAGAACCACACTAATTCTAGTTTGACTCTTGTGTTGACATAGGCTTAGTATCTGTGTTGCATTTTGCCATTTAAAAGTGAACACCATAATCACTTCCTCGTGTCTTTCTGAGTCTCGTTTGGAGGAAGTAAAGAAATTAGAAAGAGGAAGTGAGCAAAAAAATACAGTGTGACAGGGAGTTTTGGTTAGACCCAATGAGAAGCATTCCAACGCCTTCAATTCCTCGCAGTATGACTGTCAAACTGTAATTTTCTTGAGACCTAAAGTTATTTTAGCATAATGCTGTTTCACTTCTTTCTCTTTACATTCTTCCCCAACTAAGAGTTGGCAGCCTGGCGTCAATACTGGTGAGGGTCAGTGTGGTCAAAAAATCCTTTGCCAAGACTGCAGTCTAACAAACCAAACACCTCTAGGAAGCAGCCATGTAGATACAAAGACAGATTTGTCTGAGGAAGGGAGAGCTGACTCAACAAAATTGGTAGAACTGGTACAAGGGAACAAGGAAACACAACACACTCAGTTCTAGACTGAACTAACCAGCAGTTTAACCACTGTTAAAAGGAAAAATATCAATTAAAAAACACTATCATTCTTCAGGTGCAGTAACACATGAATACAGTTGGATTCATCAACACAAGGTGGTTTAAGAAAGAACAGAACAAAATTATATTTCCGCTCTGCTCCCTCTGTTACATAAGAGTTCCTCATCCACTCATCCGCAAACAAGGATTGCATTCAGGTAAAAGTTAAAAAGGAGGAAATAGAAAGTCCAAATCTGAACTGTGACTCATTAAGATTCATTTAAAAATACTGGTCTTTGCATGAACCAATCCACACAGACAAGCATGTGATGTTATGTAGGCAAAACGCAAAAAAATAATGGAAGGAACATTGATCTGACTTAAACAAACTAAGGGGTGCTTTATTTAACACTTTTCTGTTGTTTGCATTCATAGTTACCCTCATTCTGGAAAACAAAGCAACAAGCAGTTTGCTTTCACTTTCTTTCTTAGGTTTTGAGTGACAGAATATAACCTATAAACCTCAGGAAATATGGAGGTATTGTTGCTGCCAATACATGTTTAAGCTTCCATTACATGTATAAGTTGGTATAATTGTTTTTACTTTTACCCTATTTTTTTTAATCATAGGGTAAAAGTAAAAAGTCTGCAAATAACCAGACCTCAGATGCAAATGGCAAAGCAGATCACTCTAGGATTGTATGGCTAAGAATCAAGATGCCGTGCGTGATAAGGCTTTAACTGGCTTAGGTCGGTGTCTGTGATTGTACTTCTCAATCAAAAGGGATGTTCTCTAGATAGAGAGAGGATTCTGCTTGACAACCAGGTGATGCCCTCTGAACTAACTCTGAAGACATTTAGATATATTACCCTCCCTTTCTGGCTTACTCAATCGTTTGAAATCAGTATTCTCCCAAACCGCCATTTTTGCAAGTTGACATGTTAAAGTTATTGGAATAAGCAGACATGTTGCTTTTTTGGTACCACTTTGTGTATAGTTAGGTAAGGTAATGTGTCTTTGCTTGAATTTATCTGTGAAAGGCAAACAACAAAACTAACTTCTTCCACTCACCCTTTTTGAAGTCGCTCTGTACTTGACTAGACAGGATTTCTCCAGATTCTGATATCCTCCAATCACCTCGATCTCATCCACTGTGGGAAACTTCTTCTTCGCTGGCTCGTTCCCAGTGGAGGGCGACTCGGCTTGCTGCGCTGGGGAGTTGGACCCTGCTGCTGCTGCTGCGGGACCTGTCACCCCTCCTCCTTCAACAGGCTTTCTTGGGGTGACCGTGATGGTGGCACCTCTCCTCACTTGGCCCCCAGAAGCACTCCTGATGGAGAACAGCGTGGGCGATGGGGTTGGAGATGGAGAAACACTAGGAGACTGAGCAGGCGGTGTGGAGCTGGGTGAGGAGGCCGGGGTCGGGGCTTTATCCGAGGGTTTCAGAGCATTATCTGGGGATTGGCTCCTGAGAATTGAGTGTGTATTTTGGTTGGATTGTTTGAGCTGATTTGTCGGTGAACAAACACGCCAAGGAGACACTTTGACCTTTGATTCTGGTGTTTCTTGATCTTTCTTCGGGGTCTTGACGTTGTCATTCACCTTGTACTTTAGCACCCCTCTTGGGCTTTGCTGCCCCTTTTTCTCTTTGTCTTTAAGAGGAGTGTTTGGTGATGCACAAGACTTCAGCAGTTCCTTCTCTTTAATCTGAAACTGTTCTATCTGACGCTGTATCGTCTGAACTCCAGGGGTGTCCTCATCTGAGGAGGCTTTTCTGTCCCCCTGCTGTGCATTTGATAAGAGTGGCTTCACTTTAACTAGATGCACTGATGGGATGTCCACAGTCCTGTCCCTCAGACATATGGCCGACCTCGAGCTCACTAATTCCAAGTTGTAGATCCGACTCATAGCTGTGATGGTGTTGGGGTGCGGCTGCAATGGGGAGAGAGAATTCTCAGAATTGAGAGGCAATATATTTTCCTCTACCTTCTCCTCTGACTGCTGCTGTATCTCCTCCTCCTCCTCCCTTCCTTTTTCTCTCTTCTCAAGTTGGGCCCTGTGTCGCTTTAGCTCTTCTTCCACATGTTTCAGGGGGTCATTTTCGTCCTCAGATATCAAGAAGCTGTCAGAAATAACTCCGGTGGTAGAAGTTGTGTAGCCGCTTGGTACTTCCTCAGCTCTGATGGCTTGTGAGACAGAAACAGGAAGTTGAGGGCAGGTTTTTAACACACTTACTTCCTGCGTGACGTCAAAAGCAGTCGCGGTTGTCTGCGCTGCTTCGTCTTCCTGTCCCCTCTCGGCTTCGATCGACTTCTTCTGCATGTGAGGTGCAGCTTCCCTCTCTTTCTCTATTGCTGTTGTGCTCTCGTCATGCTTGTCCCCGGCTGTAGGAGTGTTTTTTATGTCTGCAGCTTCACTCCCACTTCCATTTTGCGCCTCTATTTGTCTCAGAGTCTCCAGCTCTTTTTGTCTAATTTTCTCTCGCAGGGACTCAATGCGGCTCAGGGGTTTTCCAATCCTCCAGCTATCCCTCCTCTCAACCCCTTTACCTCCTTCCCAGTTGCCGCTTTGAGCCACAGACTTTTTTCTCTCTGCCATGTCTTCGGCAACATAAAACACACTCCTGGGGATTTGAATCTCAAGGGGCCCTGGAGAGATCCCCATGGGTGGAATCCTTTTTGGAGATCTGGGCTTTACATCATGACTGAGATTATCTGATCCAATATCCTGATATGAGCCTTGGGACTTGTCAAACACCCTTTCTCCTCTGCTATAAACAGTTGTGTCTCCTATTTTTTCTATTTTATTTATAAGCTCCTCTGTGTGTCGGGACAAAACAGAGTGTGTTGGGAAAGGTCCTTGTGTACCACTCCACTCCGGCCCTCTGTTGGGGTCCCTAGATCTCTCTGTGACAGCACAGAGGAGACTGGAGCACTCTGTGAAAGCTGATGCAACGTGACTCTTCAGTGAAGGTGAAGGTGGGATTATGCCTCCAAATCCCTCCTTTTTGCGGAAATCCGACACCTTTCTTTTGCAAACTTGCGCTTCAATCTTTCCCCCTGCCTCTGAATCTTTTTCATCATTAATTTCCCTTTTTAAAGTCTTCTCACCTGTCTGTCTCTTTACCTCAGCTCTTGCTTTCCCGTCCTGCCTGATTGTAACTCTTCTAGCAAACGAGATTCCTTCTGTGTTCTTGACCGATGCCACTGTGAACCCCTCGTCTCCATCCGCATCACATGCCCTTTCCGCAGCCCTTGTGTCAACAGGCGTCACTTTCTTAACTTTGTTGCTTTGTTCGACGGCAACACACATTTCTGATGTATTTCTCTTTTGCATGGGCCCCTCGTTTTTATCCATATTTTGTAATTGTCCATCTATAAGCTTTCCAAACCGGCCTTTATCTGAAAGCGATGTGCACCCCAGTTTGATCTTTTCTGTGGTTTCCTTCCCTACGGCTGTAGCGTCAACCCATGCCCCTACGCTCTTTTCTGAATTTACCCTCCCACACCTTCTCCTTTCATGATGCCCATTGTCATCCAAACCATTCTCCTTACCGCTGATGACTCGATCAGAGAAGCTTAATGAGCGTTTTGGCACACCTTTCAACATCAAGTTTCTCCCATCTGACACAGACTGCTGGTCATCTTCATCTCCAGAGTATTTCCTTCTCCCGGGCCGGAGTAAATTATCAGAGCTTTTTGATCGAGACGGAGGCTTGGGGTGCTGTCCAAATTTACTCAGCAGCTGACTGACCCTCCCTCCTCTTTCAACAAACACGTTGTCGTCCGAGCTTTCCTCCCTGTCGTCTTTTATAACTGTCGCCTGGCCCCATGGTCTGTCTTTGTCTTTTTCTCTCAGCCAAGACATGTCTGTTTTGATCTCCCTGCAAAAGCTCTTCCTCCTTTCATCCATGCTGCATTTGACCTCTCCATCCTCTCTACCTGATCCTCTCCCTCTCCCTCCTCCTTCTGGACTCCTCTCTTCAGAGCTTGATGAAGGCTTTATAATCAGAACCTCAGAGGCTCGGATCTCTGTTATGCTCCCTCCTCCGGCCAGGATCTCCCTCAGGTCCATCTTCATGCCTCTCTGCCCCTGGTGGTCCTGCTCAGGCCTCTCTCTCTCCACCTCCCTCCATCTACCCCTTCTCTCATCGCTGCCTATCCTGTCCTGCTCGATGATGATGATGTTGTCGGCTCGGAAGGTCCGAAAACATGATTGTGGATCTGTTTCCTTTTCCTCCCCGTCTTTTCTGACTTTGAGGAATTCCCACTCCCTGTTGTCATCTTTAACTGACTCTTTCCATTGGTTGCTGTTCTCTCTTTCTCTTCCTTGACTCCTGTCTCTGCTCCTCTCTTTTTCCCGTCCTTCACTCACATCTCTGAATCTCTCTATTTTCATCTCTACATCCCTTCCCAATCCCCCATCTTGACTGCTTGGGCTTGATTTATCTTTTTCCGTCTCCTTGGCTTCTGTCTCATCCACTCCGTCTGCATCCTGGCCCTTCCTCCATGCACTTTGTGTGCGGAAAAATGGGTTTTCATGAACTGGAACTATAGCTTCTTCAAACACCTGACTGGCTGGTTTGATGTCTCCATCTTGCCATAACCCCGGGTCTGGACTAAAGGAAAGTTCGCTTTCCAAATTGACCGTCCCAAAGCTGTCGGTGTCACTCAGACCATCAGAAGCAGATCTGACATCCACCTGCAGCAGACAGACGTCCGTCTCCTTTTCCCTGTCACCCAAACTGTCCAACCTCGCCTTTCTCCTCTGGATGATGCCTCGCTTCCAGGCGGGCATGCTGGCATACTTTTCCTCCTCCTCTTTCTCCCTCCTTTCGCGATCCTCCTCCTCTCTCTTTTTTCTCTCCAGCAGGAGTTGTTTCCATTCTGGCAGAGAGGTGACAGACATCACAGAAAAGGTCGGGGACAAGACGATCGCTGTTCTTCTTTAGGGCCTCTGGGAATTGTCTGTAAATAAGGAAATGATTAATCAAATCAATTCTCTCTCACAACCATGTTAAAAAGAGGTGTACACAACAAAAATATTAAACTTTAAGGAAATGTAAAACTCTATAAGAGTATTATCAAATGGATATATGTTAAATACTCCTTATATATTATTATTATTATAAAAATATGCAAATCAATGTAAAATCACCTTGTGGGACAACATTCATCAGCACAACCTGCTGTCCTAGTTTACCGTTTGTTTAACTTAGTACAACTTTTAACACAAACATTTGAATAAACTTAAAATGTGTTTGCTACATATTACCAAAAAACATTGTTGATTCTGTGTGTAAAATCAAACTCACCAAAACCCCAAAGATATCAGTGTATCCGCCTCAGATGTCATCTTGACTTGTGTCTGTCTCGGCTAATGCGCTCCCCTCCTCCTCGAGGACAAAATCTCCTTCCACAAACAGATTAATCTCTTCTGTCGAAACAGTAGCTTTTTAAAAGACGTCAAATCACCCCACGACCTGACTGTGCATCAGAGCATGTAAACACCTCCGTCCTCGGTATAGTAGTAAATATTTCCAGCCTCGGAGCAGCAGCACTGTAATCCTATAATTACATTAAATTCTGTCAGGAGAGTTTAGTGGCACACACCATATTGTCGGACCTAAGAAAAGGCGTTTAAATAACACAGCCGTCTGCCCGGGCAACAACCCCCACCCTCGCCTCGTCCCATCCTCCTGCAGGGCTAATTGGAAGAGAGGTGGAAGGGTGTGTGAATAAAAGCTGCAGGCCTGATCTACTTCCCTCAGATGGCATGTTTTTAAAGGACTATTTTATTAGTTTCAGGAATTATTATTTGCAATTTCATGTCAGGACACAACATGCAACTCTCCCTCCTGTTACGACATAATTACTCTGTAGCTGTTAGTTTGACAATAAAGAACCTTGAACCTTGCTTCAGCCATCTAAGGAACGAGACTAAGGTCTTAATTTGTAAAGATGTGAATATAAACTAAATCCACCTGAAATGGTTCAAATAAAAAAAGAGGAAACAAGCCAGTAAACATCTTGATAAATGTAACATGATACACAACAAAATAGGCATTTAAGTGTAAATAGGACAACTGCAGGTATAACGTTTTCCTAGTAATGCATTTAACATATTTCATGGTTTATTTCTAATTATTTTATTTTTGCAATCAGGAGGCTCAATTTGTTTACATTATGTGTTTCTTAAATTATTCACATAAACAGTATTTGACTAAATATGACTCCCTGTTATTTAATGTCTGCTCCGACAATTGTTTTTTAATCAAAGATAACAGTACTTTGAAGTTTGAGAAATAATAAATGGTAAATAAAGGTATTCTGATCTGATTAATGATGTGGGCAAAGAATACTAACTGTGTTCAATTGGTTCATTATTGTTGATGTGAACCCACCACAAAGAAATACATTCATTATCTCAGAAATACAATTATTTATTATTGAAGCTGTAACTTGTGAAAAACAAACAGCTTTTTGTGCTTTTACCAGTGTGAAATCTTAGTTTGACATTTAATAACAATTCCATTTTAAATGAGTGTGCACGAATATAGCGTAAGTGCAGATGGCACATGGAAAGTAAAAGCCTATAAAAAAGAAACTATACGACAAACAAAATAAATTCTGTTAAATTGCATTACTTTTCATATGAAATATAAAATAAAAATTATATTATTGCAATAAAAGACTAACCTGATAACCTTAAGTAATCTTTAAATTGTAACATATAAAAATATTCTCAAAAATATAAAAGAAACTACAATGACCTGGGATTCAGATCCACTCCAAAATGAAAATCCAAAAAGTAGTTTTTACGTAATCTTGTTTACAAACAAACAAACCAAAAACAATAATCATCTAATCTCCTTGGCCGAGGTAACAATCATTTGTTCAAACTGTAAAACCTTTTGCCTTAAAACTCTCGCTTTCTAAAACTACATATACAGTGAAATGTTTAAAAAAATACAGTGTCAAGTTGAGTGTGTCTTTTGCAATTTCCAGAAATGGCCAGATCATCTTTAGGCTCATTGAGAAGTCTGAACAATATTTGATTCATATAAAAAAACAGCAGGCAGCTTCACAACGCAGTGGTAAGAAGACCGTTACTTCACTTCTCCTTGGGGTCGTTGGTGCTGGTGCTGCCGTGGTGCGGCTCAGCAAAGACCTGCAGCTTGCTGTTAAGCTGGACGCAGAGGTAGGCTAAATCCTGTTTGTCCAGAGAGTGTGCCAGGGCCAGGTAGGACGACAGAGTCCCCGCCAGCAGGAGCCTATCCAGGGACAAAGCTGGCAGGAGCCACAGCACGACGCCCAGCTCCAGGCACACCGGGTGGCGGAAGTGAGACAGGAGGCGCTGGGCACCTGGGGACTTGTGAGACAGGGGGTCTCCTAAACCGAGACACTCGTAATACACCTGAGAGAGAAGAGGTAAAATAAGGCCAAGCAGCAGCACAGACATTTTTTAGAAGATGTCATCACTGTCACAGATTCCACACTTCCTGTATGCTACACCCAGTTTGTTCCTATTATAATATCATAAAGATATGAATTATTGGCAGTTAAATTAAATATAATGTTGATCCTCTTGATGTTTTATCTGACCCTGCTCAGGTTTGTTCGGTATGAAATATTTGGGGTTAAAAGTTCAATTCTGCCTTTAGACACAAATGGGTAGTAATCTAAACTAATCCCAATTTGAGATGTCGTCAGAGTTATGTTTTTTAATGCACATTTCTTTGAATACCTTGTGTAATTATTGTTCAGAATTAAATGGTACAGTACATCTTGCTCAACTTGTAACTTTTCTTTGTGCTGTATGCATGTGCTCAGTTATGGCAAAGTAAACTTGAGGAAACTGAAATTAAACATTAATACAAATAAAAGCAGTAACAAATTCAATAAATATTGATATAGGACAGATTGAAAACTATAGAAAAATACTATAAAACATAATACATTGGAATTAAAGTGGTACAACTATTTTCTGTAATATAAAGGCAAAGTATCCCAAACATAATGACTTAATAAGAAATGCTAATAAGTTACCTGCTTGAGGCCTAACAGTTCAGGGTAATCAAAGATCATGAGGATGCTGCAGATGATGGCCCAGCAGAGGAAGTGCAGGCTGAAGCAGAGCAGAGGGAACCAGACGCTCCAGGGTGCATGAAGCACTGACCACAGACAGGGGGCGTCAGTCACAGGCTGCCAGTAACGCATCAAGATCTAACACAGGAGGAGAGTTGTGTAGGGAAACGTGTATAACAAAGCCAAAGACACGCTCAACTTAAACTGGTGTTTAAAGATGCTATTTTCCAAAATGCAGTAAAATGTCCATGGAATATATTTTAAATGTGTTGCAATACCTGGAGTGCCACTACAGTGCTGAAACAGTATGCCGTCCTGTTCAGGGCCCCCAGCCCTGACTGGAGAGCCTTTTTGACCGGAGCCCAGGCGAGCACACTGTGCTGTGTGATGAAGAGAGCCAGCAGCCCCAGATCCACAGCGAGAGACCCGAGGACAGAGCTGTCCCGCAGGGCCACAGACCACGGTATGGAGTCTTAGGTACGGGCAAATGACGTAAAGAGAAAAGTCATTTTATATTCTAAACACCAGTGGGGTATGAATATTGTTGTGAATTAATCAAAGGAAGCTATACGCGTTTGGTTTCCAACTTCACCACGAAGAACTTGGTGATATTGTTTTATGAAACAGGATTTGACATTGCCAATTTCTGTCTTACACAAAATCGTTAACATAGAAAAAAAAGAAAACACTACGTGCAATGCTGCCAACGAAAAGTTGTACGCCCAACGTGGGGCTCGAACCCACGACCCTGAGATTAAGAGTCTCATGCTCTACCGACTGAGCTAGCCGGGCACTGAACCCCTGTGGCGCATTGTTACAACTTCAACTCCATCTCATTCCTACTCTCATTGCTGATAACGAGACTTGTACTGGTGGTAGAATCACGTAAAATAACTTACCTAACAGTTGTGTTTTGCTCAATTTCAAATACATATTTCATGTTATAAAATACTATCTATGATACAGCGTAGCAGCACAGACAGCCATCTCATGTTAGACTTCATTAATGACCTCCTCCTCTAAAGTTAGCTAACTTCGCCCGGTAGCCAGCAGCAGCGGTCTAGTAGCTTACCTTGACACAGTGTCGTGTCCCCAGTGATGTTGTGGTAAATGGCTCGGAATGATATAAACCGAATAAAGTCTGCACCGGAAATGAAAACAAATGCAAAGTTTAGCAGAGAAACAGCGACGAGAGCCCACCTACGCACCGTGCCCGACGCCATTTCAATCAGCGTTGATATTCATTTACCAACTTCCAGAATGGTTTCTTCCGGGAGCACAGTTTGTGGAAGTATCGAGTATTACCACATGATGTCGCTGCTGGACCAGTCTTTTTCGGTTTGATTTCCCTTTTAGGTCTTCCAACAAGAGCAAACATTATATTGCATATTGATGATAGTGTTACTCATTTGTTTAGTTAAGTTGACATAAGGGACTGTTCAAGTTAACACACATGTTAAAAAGGCTATTTTTCATGCTTAGTTCCTGTCTAGGGTGTCTTACTAAAACACAGTCAAACATGACTTATCTGCTGTTTTCATACTGACTACAACTCTAACAAGAAACAAAGAGCACAAAACAAAACTCAAGACTTTTGCTCAAAATTGGAGTGACTTTATTGCAGGAAATTGTTCAAAATGCTACACATTCATTAGCTTAAATGTTATATTCTTAGTTTTACATTTACAAAACAAATATGTCAGAAAAACACAGACAGGTGTATGTCAACCTGCACCAGTCTTCAAATTAGGTTAACTTCACCCCTGTAGCACTCCGGGTGGTAATTTCTGTCAAATGATACCACTCGAATAGACCCCTGAGACCCCTGAAACAATACAAAAAGAAGGAGAATTTGTTGAAGTGTCATGGTGATATCAGTTGAATGTTTGGCCTTTAACACCTGTAGTGTCTCCTCTTAATTTAACAATGCATTCAGCTCACCTCGGTTGGCAGTATCGGCTCTCTGCATGCAGCACACAGAGGAGCTTTGACCCTGAAACCATAAAGAAGTCTCAGTAAAAGGTCACAGAAACTCAGAAGTGAAGACACTCTGGGTGTGACTCATCTGTTGTCTGTCTGGCACGGTTTGGTTTCCTCTTTTGTCTGGAGTGTGAATATAAACGCTTGGCCCATTGTTGTTGTTCTGTGTAAGAAACTCACTTGTGGTAGTCGCTGACACAGTACACTCTGCTCTCTGCGTCCACAGTGAACTGCTGCCCCTCCAGGCTCTGTCTGCAGACCACACAGCAAAAGCAGGACGGGTGGTAGGACTTCCCACGAGCCTGCAAGACCTGACAATGTAAAACAAGCTTTTAACACAACGTGAGAGCTGGTGGAAAGTTGTAAAGTGCCTTTTCTCAAACACTGTAGGCCTACTTATGTACAATTATAAAGTCATTGTACTTGCACTTTTAACTACAATACATTTATTTTATAACTTATATTGCTTTGCATATTCAGAATATTATTGAAAAAATATTTGTAACATATACAACTGAAAAAAGATACGACTGTATTCATCCCAAACACTATATAGAATGACAACACATATTAATGCATCAAATATTCTAATTCAGTTACAATAAATTGAAACTCTAAAATAGTTTTTGTGTTAATATGTTTGTACTTTTACTTTAGTAATATTCTGAATGCTGGAATTTATGTTACACTGTGGTATTGACACTTTCATTTAAGAGATCTGATAACTTGCTCCACCATCGATGAGGTCATGCACCACATATAGTATAAAACACAGTAAAGTAATACATACTCACCATGTCCATTAATAAAAACCCACAGCTGTTACACACTTCTGAGGATGGATGAACCCCTGGGTACTACATTAGATAACAACACTTTATATGGTTAATTGCCAATATTTCTCTGAATAATCTAGGTCGATCATGTTTGTGTAATATTTTACTCAGTATAAAGGTAAGCTCTAAATAAAGGATGTTCTTACCATAAAATCTTTCACACAGTAAATTCTTCCTGACACTGTATAAAACGGCTTTCCTGTGAGCTTTTCACCTGAACATGAAACAAAGGACAAAACACAAGGTGACCTATTTGCATAATGCAACATTTGATGACATACAAAAATATTAAAAAGTCATTTTTTGATAAAGAAAACAACACATCAATTCACGTTCACAAGCGGGTTTAAGTTATTTAAAATGCAAAACATCACCCTCACATCAAGATGACTCACTGCAAACACAGCAGGTGAAACAAGTGTCGTGGAATAAATGTCCCATCGCACGACACGCTCTCCCTTCCCCGTACACCGCTTTCCTGCAGCCTGTACAGCTTCCTGAACACACAACAAAGAAGAGAAACACAAACAAACTGGTTACGGGGAACCCTACAGAAGAGTATAGGTGCCAAGCCATCCAAGAATTAACAAATGTGTAGAATAAAGTCAAAACGTTGACATTTTGAGAACCAAAAATAAATATATCAAGAACATTTCCAGAATGTTAATTTCTTACCAAAGTAAAGACTGGGACTAAAACTTGGGTCCATCCTCTAGAGTATTTCTCCAGTTGTCTCTGCCTGCTGGAGGCTACGTTACAACTGTCTGGGGTCTAATTTTATGTGCTGGGCAGACAGCTGTAAGTGGAGCTGCTATCTGGGATCATGGGTGTTGCATTCGGTGCTTTTGCTCTGAGACTTCCTCAGACCCTCTGACTTCTCCATGGTGGCGGAGTGGGTGGCAACAGGCAAGACCAACTAGTACCTTTTTGCACAATTTAGAGATACATAATCTTTATTTATAAATGATGTCATTGGATAATATTTATTGATATTGTGTGTATCACTTTCTGGTATATTTTATCATTTTATATTCTGCTGGCTAGTTTCCCCCCCTAGGGTTCAGTTTAATGTATATCTATAATATTACATCATAATCTATTTGTAGATAATGTTTTGTGTTATGTTATGAATCTGAATGTTCAAATTCATTATCAGATAAATGTTCTGAAGTAATAGAATGGAGAAGCAAATAGAAGAAGAACCTAAACATTCTACAGAACTTGAAAAATAGTTATTTCCCACCACACACCCAAGATGTATTCAGATCCCTTGAGTAAGTTAAATGATTGTCAAAGTACTACAATTCAAATATTGCGTATCTCCTATTTTCAGTATCAAAAGGCCCTTTGTCTTTGAGTGTTACAATAAATATTATTAATGCATTAATTAGAAAAGCAGCTTTCTCTGTTGAAACTGATAGAGATGGAGCTTGGTTGAATGACTTGATGCACAGGTAGTTTTGTGCACTGGTTTTCAATCCTCTAGGAGGTCAGAGGTCAAGCAAGGAAAATGTAATTGTGTGGATAGTAAAACATAATGTTAACTAGGATTACAGGTTTAGATTACATAAAACAGCATACATGCAACTCTAGACCAAAAGTATTCCACGTGTGGGCCGTCTGACATGTAGGTTTCCACATCATTATTTTTACAGTGTGCCAATGGGTGTGGTCATACTACCCCGAGCGATGAGTCTCTATGTATTACTGTAAACTCAACAATCTGTATATCCATGAGGAACATTTTGAACAGGAGCCCTGAAACCTCTTTCAGACATTACAACTTGATGCTGCTCATATATCTTGTGTTACTGCCCTCATGTGGACTGTTCAGGCATTTTATATCCTATGACCTAGAACCAGGCCCGCCCAAATAACAAATGCTGTTATTTGAGCCAAGATATCAGAACAAATTGTAGCTAAACAATTTAGTTGCCTGAATTTAGTTTGAATTGAATGACTCTAAACATTACTTTTCTCATAGTTTTTCCTCACATTGTCTTGGAATTGATCTGCATCATCAACAATAAACAAGTATTCATAACACTATTTGACACATTGTGCAACCTATTATTTCTGTACACTGCATCAATAGCACATTGTCAATGATCTTATCTGATACGCCATGAAACTCCCTACAGCACATGTTTGGCTCTCCTGGGTCTGCTACAGTAACAGTGGAGGGGAAGTGTATGACAGCTGCTGATTCCTCACTGAAGTCTCTTGTTCAGACCCACTGAAGCTGTTCACCACACCGCCCACTCTGCACTCTGTCAGACTGGTTTAACAAAAAGCTTGGAGTCATTTTTGTTTGAATGTAAACATGTGTGATTGGGGGGACCAACATGTCCTTACACAAAACACAAAAAGTGAGCGCTTTCTTTCTTTCCTTTTTACCATTTGTATTCCTTCCTAGGCTATGTTGAGTGATTTAAGTTAGGGGTTTAAAGGGGAACGAATGATAATGTTGAAAAAATGGCTTGGGGGGGGGGGGGAACCGATACTGAGGATAAGTTTCAGACATGTCACATTCAAACGTATTTAATGATAAATAGGTTAAGCTTAGAAAACTGTACCACAAATGTGTGTTTGCAAGACGTGGTCTTGCCCTCAGGTAGCTATGTTTGTTTCTGTGCAGGAATGTCTGCGTCATGATAAGGCATGTGGAGGCAGGAGGAAAGCCTCTGTGACATGGAAGTATTATTCACAGCATAGACATACTATCTTGACACCAAGCATACACACTAAATGACATTTTCATTATCATTTCACCATGGGAAAAAAATGCAACTGACTAAACAAAACCTGACTTTTAAATGTAAACACATTACTCATTCAAACTGTCACCACACGTATGACATCATTCTAATTAAGTCCTGTTGTCTATTCAAATAATACTATCAGATTAGAGGTATTAGAGGTATTAGGCTACTATTGATTTTGGGTAATTCAAACATCCTCTATTTTGAGCTCTAGTTTCCACACCCCTGCTCTGCCTTCACATTTTGGGGAAACACCGCACCATGCCAACTATCCCTGGCATGTTTGGCTCTTTATAAATAGGGCATCCATTGTGCCACACAGTGAAGGGAATCATATTAGGACCCAGAAGTCTTAACCGTGTTTTGCAGCTCTGCAGTGTCTCGGCTCAAGGGTACAACGGCAGTGACAGATCCTCCTCACCCATCAAGTTTGGGCAGGTAACCGTAACGTGCCTGAGGTCCACGCCCTCCTGCGCACAGGTAATGCAGAGCAGGAAGTGGCTGTCAACGCCGTCGTTGTCGCTGCTACATGAATGATAATGCAACCGTGTATTTAGGAGAGAAACAGCACCTTATATATTATCTTTTTTTTAAAAACTTTTCTATCTTTTTAAACAACCGGAAAATCCCATTTTCAGTGAACATGTGGCTTTGTGCGACCTACGCGCTCCTGGGACTTTTGTTTTTGACTGTCTTCGACTCATCAGGTGGGAATCGGGATAATAAACTGTTTTAGCAAGAAACATATGTTCTTATGCTGTTTTGTGAAGCTTTGTTTGTCAATGCTCTCACTTTTCCTTTTTAAAGAAACTGCTAAAACAAACATTGTGTCTTAATTTCAAGTTTGTGCGAATTGGGTCAAACATACAAATGAGTTGAGTGCATGCTGTCTATTGTGGGGAAACGCACTCAGGCGAAACCTCAAGCAAATAAGTAGTCATGGAAAGCACTCTGGCTAAAACCAGCCGTTTTAAAAGCTCAATAAATTAAAAGATGATAGCAAACATTACGTTAGCTTTATGTATCATTTACTGGCTTGACAGTGGAGATGAGAGGCTACAGCACAAACACAGTCTGTTTGTGACTTCTGGACCTCCATTTTCAAAAGGTTTATGAGGCATTTATGGAACTTCCTGGGGGCATGAAATCATCATGGCTTCATCAATGATTGACCTGCAATCTGCTGCTGAGCTATCAATCTGGCAGGCGTTTTATCATTGTTTTTGCTAGATTTAAACTCAGTGCTTTCCCCTCGCTAATTCATATTTTGGGGGAAATGTCATAAGCACAATGGAGGATTTGTTCTCTTTTATAGTTGTTGTGCAAATGATCAGATGAACTTCCTTTCTCCCTCTAAATATGACTATTTGAACCCTGTGACTCCCTTGACCCAAACAATGTTTACTGTTACAAGAAACAGTACTGCACTGTTGCTCTGTGGTGCTTTCAAGTCCTTGCAAGTTCAAATGGTAAATTATTTGCTTCTTTTATATGTGAGCTAACTGCACTATGCTTTAAAAACAGTAAGTATTTTCCAGTGAAACTACAGCTGCTATATAGCTTTACAGCTGCTGGTGTATCACATTTAGATGGAACTAACATTGTCATCTAAGTCTGTAAAAGGCAATTTTCCTAAAGGGAGAAGTTGGCATTTCCCACCTTTTTTAGAGTCAAATATTACAAAACAGCAGTAACTGTTTAAAACTGGTCCACCTCGAGTTTCTCTCTTTACCCAGCACTTTGGTGACTCACATGAATGTGAAGTCAATACATTTGATTTGGTCTGTCACTACACACCATGGGGATAGGTGTGCCTGATACCACTCTGTTTGCTCAAGTGTTTGTGTGTGCAAGTGTTTGTGTGTGCAAGTGTTGACCTTTTATAGCCTAAATACTACTGAGGGGTTGAATTTACATTAAATAGTTTTCAGGAGAGCTGCTCAAACTGATCCCTCAGCAGATTCATATGATCAACACTCATACTCAAGAACCTTAAACCAAAGAATGTTTTATATTTATGTCTTTATCAAACATGCTAAACAGTTATAACTACATTTCATGATAATCCCTCCAATGGTTGTTGAGATATATCAGTCTGGAACAAAGCAGTCAACGAACTGACAGATATTTCCATACTAAGAGCTAGCTAGCTTATCCAAGAAGTACCTTAATGACTTAATGATTAATTTGTTGCCAAAATAGTTGCAGATTCATTTTGTTGATCCACTAATCAATTTATCAACTTAATGTTTCCATGTTATCCATGTTATTTATGACATGGAACAATAATGCTTATGTGCAACATCCAAAGACTCGAGTCCAAATGAGGTTATCTTCCTTTGCACACTATCCAACATCTGACGTCCTATTGAAACCTAATCCAATCATAGATCACATATTTAGATTACGATGACAGTAAATAAAATGTTCATGGAATTTGCATAACCCTCTGTGCTCTGTTCCCTCAGAATGCTTACAGACGGTGGTCCGACCTGACAAAGGCTCGACAGTGACGGTGTCCACTGAGCTGTCGCTGGATCAATGTGCTGTGTGTACAGTCAGTGGGGTGAACGACACACAGACGTCCTGCGACTCCTCTCTGGCTCTGGTACCTGAGGAGGAGGTCAAACTGCTGTTCAACTGCTCCCAGCCCCTCGAACAGGGTTACACTGTGACGATCGCCAGTATCATTGGTGAGTTTTCTAGAGTTGCTCTTGTTCAGGGACTTAAAGGACAAAGTAAAGTTTTACTCTGAAAACTCCTTGGCATGTATAGATTTTGAAATGAGAAACCCCTGATGAAGAGTTGTATAGTTGTGGCTGTTAACAGGTGGGATAATTTCACTTTTCAAGGGTCAACCTTCTCAACAGCTACCTTGAGTTAAAGGACCTGAAAACCAGCATTAGCTTCCTCCAACCCTAACATCATGGTGACTTTTGATAAATCGTACATTCTTGGGATAAGACAATTCCTATGACATAAAGATGTTCAATACACATCAAAATATAATTGATACACTTACACATGAACTACATGAACTACACATTCACCAGAGATGACATTTTTAAAGCTAGAAAGGCAATTTATTTTAGATGCCGTTTTTACATCAATAAATTAAATGCTCCGACAACAATCAAAAAAGAGTGAAAAAGAAGTCTAGTTTACTCTGCTGGATTCTCAAAAGTTGCCTTTCCCAACTTTAAACCAATCTGTGCCTCCTTTTCCTGCTTTTATTTATATTCCAGAGTGCACCAAGGACACCTGCTCCCCTACAACAGTACAACCTCAACCCTCCATCCTCACAGAGTTCAGCAGGACCTTCACCTGGGAGTTAAAGGCTCCTGAGAAGACAGTTGTGAGTCTGGACATCCTTGGAGACGGGCTGATGAAGACGGCACAGCCATGCTCTAATGGATTTCAGTTTTCGGTGACAACATCCAAAACAAGCACCAACGGCCGGACTGAGTATTGTCAAGGAGGTTCTGTGACTCGTTTGGACCTGCTCAATGCAGCTGTTGTGTCTCTGCAAGTTAAACCACAGGCTAAGGTCGACTTTGTGGGGTTCCAGGCCTCCGCTGGACCGCTAAGTAAGAACAAATGTCTTAATACAAAGTCTGTAGTAACATTTATTTAGAGCTGCATATCTCAAGTTCCTTTACTTATGGCTGAACATCTAATTCCTTAATTTAGGTGTTAGTAAAGCTATGTTATTTAGTATTTTGAAATCGTATGGTATTGTTGATGGAAATGCTTTTAATAAAGTTAGTAACATTTCTAACACAATATACACAGACATTACACAGATAGCAAATAGCATGCTGCTAAATGTTAGTTAGCATAACTGGATATTTCCCTCTCATTCTGAATTGCGTGAACATTTTCTATAACTTTAAAACCTATTTCTCAATCTATTCAGGTTTAAATAAAGCAAAGTCATATATCTACATTTATTAATGATTTACAGTGAATTTTAATTCCAGGTTTAATCATTTTTCCTTTGAAATATAATGCTACATCAATATTTGTTCCATTGATCATACACTACAGATATGGCAACATATTGACTAGAATATAGAAGAGTTAAAGAAGGGTTTGACGTTTTTGGATACAGCCTGCTACATTTATTTGCTTTAGAGGAGAAGATTAATACTACTCTCTATTTAGCACTACTGGCCACTGCCAGCAGGTTAATTTAGCTTAGCTCTAAAGATGGTAACCAAGGGGAAGCAATTTATATGTTGTTTGTTTAATCTGCACAAAACAAATAAATAGGATTAAACAATTGTGATACTGAGTGAGTTATAGAGAAGTGTTGGTAGGCTCTTGTAATTACCTCTGGACCAATCAATGCTAACGTTGTGCCCCTGTGTTCTAGACTTTGTGCTAAGATAATTAATCTGGTAAAGACTTTTTGTAAAGCAGTGGTATCAATCGCCTCATCTTACTTTGGCCTATTTCCCTTAATGTTTAACTTTCCATTATGTTTTAATATGTGCAACACAAATTTACTTTGTTTAAAATGTGCGAGTTGCTACAAAGATTTGAGGAAGGAAAACCCTCAAATTTCTGATGGATTTACAAATTGCTATTGTTACTGGTCTGTAACCTTGTGTAACCTTGTGTAACCTGGTCTCTGTATCACTCTTCTATTTACCCCTGTAGAGGGCCGAACAATGGTCATAACTGTGGATTCAAGCACGACAGTGCTGCTCAGCCGGGACGAGGAGCCAGAATGTGAAGTGTGCTCTGTCGGAGGCGCCACTCCTGACTGTAGCCCCTCAGAGAAGACCCTGACAAACGTGGAAAAACTCTCGCTGGAGTTCGGCTGCCTGAAACCTCAGGATGTGTACAGCGTGAAGATGAAGAAGCTAATAGGTGAGAACGGTTGAGGCTACGACGTGCCAACATTTACTCTAATAATTTTAGGATTTGTGATATTACACTTTGAAATGAGGTTGAAACTTCAAAATACAGAAACTAAGAAAGATATGTAAAGATGAATAAAACATTTAATTATTTATGTCACAATCACTGACTATTTATTTAATCAATTATTTAATTATTTATTTTTGTATTTATTTTATTTATTTAACAGGGACAGTGCACATATATTAACATTTCTGTAGATGTGCCAGAGAGATAATATTTTTCAACTGTAGTCCCTGGACAGATTTTATATATATTTCAGCATTTACATGTACCGTATATTTGGTGTGTATACTGTATAAGCTTGTTTATTTAACATACAGGCTAGACTCTCTGCTCTGTATCCAATACATATAGAAATACCTGTTTAACTATATTACATTTAAAATGTATTACTTCTATTCCTCAGAGTGCACCCAGAGCTCCTGCACTCCTGCTGCAGGAGAAGTTGAACCTGACCCCTTCAAGGATTTCAAAAGATCCTTCACATGGGACATTACTGTACCAGAGAGGACTGTTTTAACTCTGGACTTCCCTGGTGGATTGAAGGAGATATCTGCAGCCGAAACTTGCGAAGATAGCCACCACTACTCAGTGAGCACGACTAAGAGTGACGGAAATACTCAAACCAAGAGATACTGTAAGAGCGGGACGGTCACTAGTCTGGATCTGCTTGGAGCTACAACTGTGACTGTGGAAGTTCCCAAAGACGGTGAACTGGGCCCATTCAATGTCAAAGCAGCACCAAGAGGCAAGTATTCCCTCAGTCTGTGGCATGATAAAGAACAATATGTTGTTAACAGAAGTTAAATACAAATATCATAAAATATACATATAAACAGATGCTATTTCTTTTTAAATAACACAAATATTTGTGTGTGGGCACAGTTTGGTAACTAAAGCTTTAATGTATCGCATATCCTAGTTTTTGTTTTGGGGTTTTATTTCATAGGGAAGCTTCTCTTAGATACCAGGGAAAAAAAGAAGTGTAAATGTGAGCAGGGTATTGTAATTGTTTTTTGTTGGTGGAAATACAGGCAGAGAACAATTGTACTGTATCTAACATGTTTCCCAATACTGTTTAAAAAATACGGAAGACAAAATGGAGGAAAGGGAAAACAAAACAGTTAAATATACAATGTACACTCCTTCACAATAACAATTAAAGCACACAAATACAAACAACAACCACCCTGTTTAAGGCTTGGTTTATTTCACTTGGTACTAAACCATAAAGACAAATAAGTTTGATGCTAGTTTGTAAAATAATTGAGGATCTAATCTGTAGTATAGTACAGAGAACATTTACAAGACAATTCATCCTAAAGGGGAACAGGAATGTGTGAACCACATTTCATGGGACATTTTCTGTGATCTTGGTATTAATTCTGTTTTTCTTTAGGTAGCAGAATGATGTCCGTTGTGCCCGATCCCAACACCATCATCATCATCAGCAGGGTGACCACAGAGCCAGACTGCAGTGTGTGTGAGAACAAGGGGCCCAAACAGAAATGCAAACCAAATGTCCTTACACTCAGAGATCCTGGCGACACCACAGTAGAGTTCACCTGCCCTCAACCTCAGGATGTCTTCACTGTGGAGATCAACAGAGAAATTGGTATGAATGTAGAAATGTTTTAATACTTTTCAAAGTATATTTCCGAGCAACGAGGAAGCAAAAAATAAGGGTAATCAAGCAAACATGTAGGTCAAAGTATAGCGAACCATTTTGCTATCACGTTCACTTTCAATGTAGAAAACTGCAACCTTCATTCCTGTTAGGTCTCTTCACATTTCACTTAATCAACATCCAACTTAAGTTAGTTTGATTCACTTTCTTTAATTATTTAAATGTTGTTTGTCTTTATGGAAGTTTGACAATAAAATCCATTCAGTTTTGAACTATGTTTTGCTCTTTTCGAGACACTTTCACATGGCATAGTATATTATTGTAGATTATATGTTTTAATAATCTCCTTCACTCAATGATAAGTTACTTGTTTGCATGTATTAAGAACACAGTTATCTGGTTGGGACAATACTTACTCCCTTATATTCTCTTTCCTACGAATCCAGACTGCACAGAGGCCGCTTGTTCTGGAAACATCGTTCAGGCCGAATCCTCTCTGTTCCCCGACTTCAACCGGACCTTTACCTGGGATCTGAAAGTTGTTGCCACTAAGGCTTTCCAACTGGATTTTCCCGAACCGGGAATGCGACAGATTCCCAACGAGGAGACCTGCCCAGATGAGCACACATACTCTCTCGTCACATATCTGCGCAAGGGGCCAGCAACCATTGGTACCTTCTGCAAAGGAGGAACTGTGACGACCGTCCTGGCTCGCTATAAGGGCCGCATGTCTCTGCAGGTGCCTGGAGACAGGAAGCTGAATCCCATTGATTTCAAACTCAATGTTGGACCTGAGACCAGCAGTAAGTTAGAAGATTTCTTGGTTGGATGATATTTCTGTACCCTGCCAAATGTTTGGTCCATCCCACCCCACATGGAAGACATCACTTCATATCAATCATCATCCATCATGTTACAAGACATCCAGTCTTCATTCTGTTTTACACAAGCAGCAAGTTGGCACCAAAAAACACAAAACTTAAATATAGTTTTAAGTAATGTAGACTTCTACAAATGATACCACAGAAAATAAGAAACTAAATATTAAATGTTTTTATGTTGTGTGTCCTTATTGGGACTTCAGACACAGCACACAATGAGTCAGGAGAACTCAGAGCAATTATAATAATATTAATAAGAAGAATACAAATAATATCTTATTTTATAAATCCTTATCAAAACAATCCATACGTGCTTACATGAAGAAAAGAAAACGAAGAAAAGGTACAGCAATAGCAAAATAAGAACTGAAAAACATACAACTTAAAAAAGGAAGAATTCTTAAAACATAAATAAAAACTAGAGTCTGGTGAAATCAGGGTAGGGAGTGTACTAAGAAGTATGTTTCAAGGTTAGCTTTGAAAGAATCCACTGATACAGCCTGCCTTTTATCCTTGGAGTAACTTACTTACCTACGTTAACAGCAGAGCTTGACATAATTAATGTAAATTAAAAAGAAAGTAAACTGCAACAGTTTTTATTGACAAAAACTTTATTATAATGAAAACGTTTTTATTTGACTAAGATAGAAGTCTAAAATACCAAGCTTTTTTTCAGTCAAATAAAGCATGACAAGAAATAAATTGACTAAATATAATAAAAACGTAAGGACATTTCACACAGGACTTAGACTAAATAAAGAAATAGCTGACATAATAAACACTAAAGCCTTTTTCTTTTTAACACTATTCTCTCCTTTTTTCTCTCCAGTGGTGGCCATAGTGAAGGTCAACCTACCGCGAGGTGCGTCAGAGACAAACTTCATCTCTGCTAACTATCCGCGGGACTTCCCTGATGAACAGCAGATGCAGTGGGACTTCACGGTGCCCGGCATGCACAACTACACCATGCATATCACTGATCACACAGCTCCAGAGTGCCTCAACAATGAAGTGGAGGTGGTGTACCAGAAAGAGGGCAAGAAGGGGACCAAAGTGAGTCTGACGGATCCTCAGCCGCAGCACCAGCAGGGCAACTTCAACATGGTGCTGAAGAACTGTGAAACCAACCAGACGCTGGAGGGACTCAGCCTGAACTACAGGGTGTCTGTGATGAGGAGTGGACATCCAGGTAGAGTGTTTAAACTTCCGACCCTCTGAGAGTTATTTAACTCAGAGAAACGTGATGAGAAGTGTGCTTGTGTCTTACAAAAAAGGCAAGGAAAGGATATGATATGTATGTAATAGATATACTGTAATGTTCCGGCAACTTTTTATTGGTAAATGCAGTGGCTGCTTGAGAAACAGGTAAATGCAGCAGACAGAATATCTGTTAGATGGTTAGAACACAATGCATGCTTTTATATTATATGTACTTTTACTTTTAACACTTAAGGTACATGTTTCTGATACTACTTTTGTACTTTTTACTTCATTCACTTTTTTCACGTGTTTTTTATGGTATTTCTACTTTAACTTTAGTCATATTTGAGTACTTATTTCTCTTATGAATTGCATTTAAATACATCTAATATGTGCAGAAAATGGACAAAAATAAATCCCACCAAGTGTTGTTTTAACATGATTTTGTATACAGTTTTCCCAATAAAAGACTCCTTTTAAATATTGTCTTTCTTACAGTTCTGTGTGCAGTGGATCTTACCAAACACACAGGAGTGTCCCTGCAGATCGAGAAAGTGGGTTCTGATCCCTACTGTGAGATGAGCGTTAACTCTAAGGTAGAAAATAAGATAACCGTGGCTGCAGGCACTAAAGCCAGCCTCTCCTTCCTCGACTGTCCCACTGAAGATGTACGCCTGACTGCCAGTACAGTTATTGGTAAGATGATTTTATTTTACATGTTTATGCTTTTTTAGTTTTTCTTGTAACTTTTTTTTTTTAAGTCATGTCTATCATAGTTTCCTTGTTAAAGAAATATTAAAGGTATAACGTTCATAATGGCATCTCTAAACACTCATGTTTGTATGAATATGAGCCAGAGCTTTAAGAACATTAGCATAGCTTAGCATGAAAACTGGAGACAGGCAGAAAAGTAATATCATTTTGTTTTTCTGTTTCAATAACAGGGTGCCAAAATGTGACTTCCTGCCCTACGACCCTCCTCACTGTACCCAAACTGGACTCCTGTCTACCGATGCCCCTCCACAGCTTCACCTGGCACCTGTCCGCCCCTCAGGACAGGACCGTGGAGCTGAAGTCGCCCACAGGAAGCCTCAGACAGTCGCTGCCCGGCCAGGAGTGTAATAAGTCCGTCTCCCTGCACGTGGCAGAGGGCGATGGGTTTCCTGTTGGAGATTTCTGTGCTCAAGGAATTATCCAGAAAGTCCAGGTGCAAGGCAATGTTTCTGTCACAGCCACGGGCCGGGACTTCAGCAAGACCGGGGGGCAGTTTCTCAATGTCAGCTACAGTCAGGATATCCCAGGTACATCATGAATACACTCCTTATATTTATTTATATATGGATTCATCTGCAGGTTATTTTTTTGGCCAATGGGTTAATGAGTTGTTTTTCTTATGTATCTTTCTTTACAGCTACTGCACCTTTTTGATTAAATGTCTTATTGGACCAACAATCCAAAACCAGAGATATGTCATTTAATATCATATATATTAAAGGCAACAAATTGTTTATTTAAAAAAGCCTGAATCTGAGAATTGTGGGCATTTTAGCTCGAGCTCTACAATGTTGTCCTTTTTATTTATGGCTGGATTTGAAATAAGAAAGTGCTAACATGTTAATCAAGTTGAGTGGATTTTTATTTACCAAAATAATAAATGTAGCTTTCTATCTGCACTCTTCTGACATTTGTAATGCTGCTATATGTTGTGTTTTTCCAGTGTAATTAATAGAGCACATTCCTTTTACTTCAAAGTTCCACACAGGGGCACTATTGTTCCACAGATCCTGGTGAATACAGTCCTGACACTCAGCAATAAGGCCATCTGTTTTTTTTTTAGAGAGCATCATTTACAGAGTCAGTCCAAAGGAGTTGTCTCCCACCCTGCTGGCCACCCCCAACTGGCCTCAGGGTATGAAGCCTATGTCCACCGTGGCCTGGATCGTCACGGTACCGAGTGGGTACGAGGCACACGTGCAATTTGTCAACATCAGCCAGCCCAAATGCAAAGACAGGCACACCTCCATCAAGGTGAGGATGCTGGGGGCGGAGGAGGAGATGATGAGCCGCAGGGAGGATGAGCAGGCGGAGGACAAGCTGACCGTGCCGCAAAGTTTCTATCTCAACATGTCCAACTGTATACCTGAGGAAGGGGAATTTGCTTTACTGACCAAAATCGTTCTGCAGAATAAATCCAGTAAGAAAGCAGGACACATTCAGGCCTTTTACAAAAATATTCCATTAGGCTAAAGTAAAGGATTTAATTTATTTATTGTTATTTTATTTTATTACAGATCTCTTGGCCATCTTCCTTGGGATAGCAGGAGCTCTTCTGTTGCTGCTCTTAGTGCTGGGCCTTTATTGCTTCATCACAAAGTGAGTACACCGGTAGCTTTGTTAACATCGCGGCGCTGTATTTTCCAAATTCTTAAATATAAAAGTAGCAAACCTACCATTTTAATCCTACATCACAAACTGAAGAATAAAAACTTTTGAGTATTCTTGTAACTTTGGAAATAAATACACCCCATATGGATACAGTACAGAGGAAGGTTTTGCACATATACAACTATAGAACATTTCAATCTCATTTGGTTTGTAGAAAAACCCAAAACTGGTTAAATCCTAGTTATAAAAGGAGTTAAATTCTAATTGGCTCTGTCAGTCAAAAATATTAACAAATACAGAAATGGAACAAAATAAAGAAATTATACACTTATTAATAGTTTAATACCCCTCAAAAAAGCACTTTTAAATGTTATTTATGTATTTTTTCATATTTTTGATTGCATTCTTAGGTGTGTAGTGATATTTTTGTCTATATTCTGTAAGATTAGTCTGTAACCACCTACGTCTTTTGATTCTTTCTCATTGTTTATGGTCTGCATTTATCTTGTCAAACAGGAAAAAGAAACAGGACAAAATGAACATAGAGTCGTCCATCTACATGGGCAAAGGGAACATGTTCCGCCCTAGTGACAGGCACTTCACCAAAACTCGGTCTGATAACGAGTCCCACGTCTACGACTCCATAGACGATTCGAGGGTGTACGGCCACCTGCTGGGCGACGTCAGCTACGCGGACAGCATGCAGGACCACTACAACGGGGTGCAGACAGACTCCTATCAGACATTCACCGGTCCCACTGATGCACAGCTGCCTGTCATCAAAGAGCCGGACCACGAGCCTGAGATGGATCAGTTCAATTCGTTCCTGGACCCGTCCCAGTCCTTCCTCCCGCCCCGTCCACGTACTCCCATCAACCGGCAGGACAGCATCGGCTTCGAGGACCGCAGGATGGTGGACAATGAACTGTACACATTCAAGAGCACAGGGGACATAACCACCATCCGGCTGTCTGGTGTCGACATGGATTCACAGCCCCCCATTATATTAGAGGACTCCTTGTAGTGTGTCAGGACTGTAGCTGCCTGCCGGACCGCTGTTACTGAATCATCCTCAGAGTGCCGAGTATCTTTAGACTGTACTGATGTGAACTCCGTGCCTCGATCACACTCAGGGAATCTGAGATCGATGAGTTTCTGAATGTGATGAATATCTCCTCTTTGTCCGCTATTTCTAAAGCTTCAAGTGAAGCCCTCTTCTTTAAAGAAAGTTAGGCATTTTGGGAGATACCTTTTAGATTTTTTGCAGAAATGTGAACAAGAAAATCGATTCCATTTTCAAGTCTGCCCAGTAAATATACCTTACAAAGACACCTCTAAAGCTCTTAATGATTTATACGGATTCAACAAACAAGATATAATGTTATAATCCGTGGGCTTTAGAGGTGTTGGTAAGTGGGAGATATATAGATACAATTAAGATGTCATAGATAAAAGGAGTCAAAATGTAACTTCTCATCCAACTTTCAGTAAGTTAGTAAAAAATGAGAGACTATTCCTTTTTAATGTTTGATTTGTTTAGTTTTATTACATCTTTGCCTATGTGGCATGGATTCAGGAGCAGGGACAGTGCCAAATGTGCAAGTACCTCTGGTCCTTGTTTTGTTAGTGTTTTTATATTGTTTACTTGACTTTTAAAGAGATTTTCTGTACCTGTAAATATAATGTAATTTTTTTTGCAATAAATTCTAGAAAAATGGTCTGAAACTGTTTACTTAAAGGTGACCTATCATTAAAAATGCACGTTTGTACGTCTTTTATACATGAATATGTTTCCCCGGTGTGTCAGGGAACTCACCAAGTGTCAGAAAACATAACCCTCTCTCTTTTCCTCCATACCCAAATCTCTAAAAACGGGGCTGCAACGGATCTGATACAGACTGATCCAGATTTGAATTATTTTCTACGCTTCGCTTCTTTTTGTCCCTCTTCTCCGCTGCAGCCCAGCAGCTGATCTCAAAGCACGCTCCCCTCTCCTGCAGGGGGGCGTGGTCAGCTGCAGCTCACAGAATCAGCCCCCTGCAAAAACAGCGCTGGAAAGAGCATGTAGAGCGAAATGAGGCATGGCTAAAATGCAGGATCTGACAACAAATGAGGAGCCAGGATTACATAGTTGTACCACATTTATTGCAGCTGCAGTTGTTCAATTTAACAATGTCCATGATGAGACCTGTTAAATGAGGCTGTTCCAGTGGATGCTTAGAATTGATTCACCTCCTCTCTCTCTTCTTTCTCACACCCTCCTTCTCATCTCTCCAAACAAGGAAAAATACTGATGTCAAAAACTGCCATTTGCAGGAATAACAAACTGACCTCAGGAGCATTAAAGGATGGCGTGCATGCATCTCAGCTGGCTCCAAACCCTTCAAATGGAAAGCCAATACAAACCAGAACCATGCCTGGAAAGCATGTGGAGGCTGGCAGACAACTTTCATCAAAGTGTATATATAAAATAAGTAAACAAATCCTGACTCATGTGCTGCATAAATCCTTAAAAATCTGGTTACAATTCCTTGGCTTTAAAGAGTAGTTAAAACCTGAATAAAAGGATGGGAATACAACTTTGTTGGCCAAAATATTTTTGGAAGTCTTTAGGTATGGCCTCATTTGGAACAAATCCTATATAATATATATATATATAAAGTGGGCAAAATCTGATCAGCTCATTTTCAGACAGGTTTTTATATAAATGGATCGGGACAAAAAGAGAGCGAATCTCTTTATACATGTTTATGCATAAAAGACATGAAAAAGTGGATTTTGCACAATAGGGGACCTTTAAATGTTGTGTAACTTTATGAACTATTCTCTGTATACATGTTATATTGCCCAATCTGCTGCAGGACCTCTGCCCATAGGAGTTTGTTTAGGACGTGTCTGCTCTCAGCCAGCACACACACCCCACAACAGTCTGAGTGGAAGTGATCCAGAGTCACATCTGGTCCTTCTGGAAGACCGACACGTGGCGGGAACAAAAGGACATAGACAGACTGGACTTTATTTTTGGAGTTAGACTGTGATCTTTGTTTCATTACTAAACAAAACTGAACTTAGGCTTGATAGGAGGGAATAAGAGTTTATAAACGTTTTTGTGAAAGATATACTGTTGCCACAGCCACTTGCAACATAGTCCCTTGTACAGGGATTAAAATCCTAAAATATTAAATACCATATAAAAAGGTATTATAATTCAAGTACAAAGAGGAAAGGCAGTAGAAATGAATTTTTATTAGAAAAATCTAAATACATGTACATAAAATGTAAATGATGTTAACCAAGGAAGCCAACTTTCTGTCGTGCTTTCCCCAAACTCTCCTCCTGCTGCAGCAGCTTCATGAGCGGAGCATGGAGGGCCTTCCCGACACGTTTACCTGCCTGCAGACAACACAACCTTTTAGAACATTTCTACCACACATCCTCATTCAAACATAAACATATTCAGAACCTGGAAGAGTCGAAGAGGAGGGCCACACTCACCTCTGTCATTTCAAAGATGCTCTCCGGATCCAGGCTGCCTCCGCCCACCTTCCTGGTGCAGGTGATCGTGCCCTTGTGTGTGACAGATATTATCAGGCTGGCCACAGAGCAGGCCTTCTCCTGCAGAGTCGCATCCACCACATGCCTGTGGCCCACCTGCAGGAAAACAGCCAATGTCAAGGTCACTGTTTGTGTGATGATGGTCTTTAAAAATATTTTTCTCCTGAGTATCAGCAGGGTAGCTCACCTTGCACAACGTCACGATGCAAGGAACGTTTTCTACATTGAGTCTCACGCAATCATAAGGGTCGTCTGACAGCTCAATTTCCTTCCCTCCTTCCTCGTCGGCCGATATGTGCACTCTGGGAATTCTGTCAGTAAGGTAATCAGAAGATATATATGTTATATCACTTTACTGTATAAGAATTAGACGCACAACAGCTGTAAGACATCATATTATTTCGCAGTCTGATCAACAAAGACCCCTAAAAAACAACAGGATAACATTTTTCTTACTTTGTGTTGAAGAGAGCAGCCTTGATGGCTACTGAGATGGCATCGTAAAGGTTTCCATCACACTGCAAAAGCTGTGGAAACATGCCAGTGTGAGATTTCATCTTAGATACGATCATGGGAACTAAATATACATTGACAAAATTAGCTGTTCTGAGGTCAATTATGCAAATTTGATTATTCCTCCACTGAAACAAGGAAAGAAGCGCTGCTGCTCTGCATGGTTTATCAAACAGTATTTGACATGCAATAACTAGTTATCATTGTGTCATACAAATAGCAATTGGAAAAAAAGTAAAGCAAATATGATTTTTAAAAAAACAGAGGATTTCTAGATATGTTTTAGGACACATTAGTGCTGCTCAATTATTAACATTGAGATTAAATGATTTTAGCAACAATATGTTATTAAACTTTCACAAAAAAAGAACAGAACATTGCTCTCACTTTCAAGCTAATTACCAAATATTTGTATCAAAATGAATGGCATAGGTAGTCAGGATTTCTGATTTTGATGTGAAGAATGATAAAAGAGAGATAGAGAGAGGCACACCTGGCCATTAGCCGAGCTATGGGGGCTTAATGCTGAATTGCCATGAGGGATACTGAAAGACCTTATCAGATGCTACTCACCAGTACGTCCACGTAAAGGACCCAGCAGTGCTCTCCTGCGCTGATACACAGGCTCTTCAGGTCCACACTGTGTTTGTTGTTGAAGACTTTGTAGAGTGTGTTACTCAGCTCCGTGCCTAGCTCCTCGCCTCCTCTGCCCTCAAACTCAGGGGTTGCATTGGCTGAGCTAGAGATGGGGAGACAAGAAACATGAGCCAACAGAATATCTCTAAGTCCGATATGATTTATTCTAACTTGAGAAGGTGGAAACCTGCTGACCCACTAGCTTTCTGCACACGTGTTGTTATAAATATGATCGTATTTTCCCTACTAATGTGTTTTTTGTCTTGGGATGTGTTGGAGATGCATGAACATATGTTACAACACCACACCCTGGTGGAAGGATTTGCATACAAAATAGTCCCAAAAACTGTTCGCATATTACAAAAGAAGAAATGTCTCTTTATCCATTCCTGTTGGTAAATCAAATCAACGTTTATTGATTTAGCCCAATATCACAAAACACGTTTGTCTCAGTGGGCTTTACAGATTAACAAGCATGAATGAGAGTGTAAAATATAGTTAAAATTACAAGAAGAAACAAAAACAATCATGATAGACCATGAAATAAAATGTATGACAGTAAAAACAATACAATAAAATGTAGGACTTGGGAGGACAAACACAGGGACATTTAAAACCGGCTCTAGCTGAGTTTATTAAAAAGGAAAGTCTTAAACAAGCTCTTAAAATGTTGGACATTGTCTGCTTCCCTAATAAAAAGAGAATGTCGGTTCCAAAGCAAGGGAGCTTGGTAATGCAAAGCTTCGACTCCTGATCTGGTTTTCCGGATCAGATAAAATGTCTGTCTTTTTGGGACACTTTTTAGTGTTCATGCCATGATACCTTTTTATTTATTTATTGTGGGCAGTAATAATATAGAGTGAACTATCAAATAAATATGGAGAGATTATATAGGCTTATTATAGAAAGTCACATTTCCATGTGACTTTCCAGAAACATTATTATATCATGATATGTTATACTATGGTATAAAATACTTTGATGCCTCCTAAAAGGTTGTAATTAGAATTGCTATAATAACTGATTGGCTTGGAAGCCAACACTTTAAAAGTAAACCTCATTCTAACAAGCCAAAGTCTTACTTCACTCATGACAACATGCACCAAACCTACCAGTCAACAAAGAACTCCACGTAGCCTTCATTTGGCACCTTGGGCCTCGGTTTTCCAATGTCAGCTTTAACCCCGACTAGAACCGCCGTGTCCCCCTGAAAGACAAACAGAACATCAGAAAGTAGTAAAATAATCAATAAGTCTTGGGCAATTTGGATAATATCTCCTGGGTGAGACGCTCCTTCTCTCCAGCCAATCTAAACTGTTTTCTGGCCCATAGTTTGATGGTCTTTAATACCATTAGTTTCATTGTTGGGGTGACATTATGACCCCATTATTATTATTATTATTATGATTAATAATAAATATTATGAGACATTACCAGTGTGACTTTGGCTGATCCGTCTGTGTTAGACACCACATCAGTCTCTATTTCCATGTGTCTGTAGTCCTCACAGCCTCTTCCGTCCACTCGCAAGTCATCCTGAATAAAATAATGCACATTATTGTATATGGGGCATTCTACCGAATTAGTACAAAGCACAACAAGAAAAACTATTTAACAAAACAATTAAGTATTCAGACATAGATATTTACTAAGAATATGTTATGGTCTATTTAAACACAAGGCATTCAATTATATAGTGATAAGCTTAATATATACAAAAACATCATTTATAGGGTACTTTCTATTGGGAAGTAGCTGTCCCCAACCCGGACATCTACATTTCAATTTCCAAAATCAGAAAATCGGCGTGTAACCTTAAGAATTGTCACTACCGAACACATATTATCTTCAATTAAGTAAACTTTTTTGGGGTTTCATGCAAAGTATTATGTTTTTAAGTGTGTAAACCTCTTCAAAGACGTGTATGCTAGCCATGTACTTGCTAGCATTCTTTAGTTATGCTCAATTTTTAGCTAGAATCGTCACTACTGAAACAGTCACTACCGAAACATATGGTTACGTTTCGGCAATTTACATGATCGTTTCGGTAGTGACAAAATTGAATAGTAAGCAGGTAAATCCCATAGTTTTGAAATAAATGTGTTTTAAAGTCTGAAAATCAGTGTGTTAATTTAAAGGTCTCTTATTATACTATTTGTAGGCATATATTATAGGTCTCAGATATATAAAAAACATGTCTATGAAGTGTTTTGCTCAAAATACCAAACAGATCATGCATTCTATCCTCATTCCCCTCTATTTCAGCCTGTTACTAAAGGGCTGATTCTGGGTCAGTAGCTTTCAAATATTCACACTTCAACATAAGGCATGTTATGATTTAAGATTAAGCAATAAGGTTGAGGGAATATGATACAAGCTTGAGAACAAAATACTGTGGTCACTAACGAAACACTGGATGTTTTGTAAAAAATTAAGTATATTGAGTTATCAACTAAAATGATATGATACTGATTGGTTTAATGTATGTTCAATTCCAACAATCATCAACTCTGGAATCAATATGATCAGTATTATGCATTTCACAAAGAAAGTTTGCATTATGATTTTTATGAATTGTATAAATTGAACTTTGAAATTTGATAAAAAAAATGCATTGCATTGATTTAATTGAGAAAACCCTCAAGAAATATTTGTTAAAATACTATTTAGAGAAGGGAAGGTAAAACAATCTTAACAGGTTAATATAATCAGGGCTGCACATAACTGGTGCGCAGGTGCGCATGCGCACCTCCGCCAAAAAAAAGCACCGGGTCATTTGAAACAAAGCGCATTTGCGTACCAACATTGAGAGAGGGAGAGAGAAAATAGAGGAGAGATGTGAGATGTGAGGTGAGAGAGAGAGAGAGAGAGAGAGAGAGAGAGAGAGAGATTTGCGAGTTGCATATGAACCATGATATGAACTCAGGGCCGGCCCGTAGCGCTGGCTAGATGTTCGCCTAGGGCGCCAGATCTGGGGAGTCGCTGCGTTGGCAGTTCTGGGAGGGAAAAAACCATTTTGACCGTTGGGGCTCATCCTAATTTTCGGACTTGATGTAACAATATTCACAATTAAGTAAATGTAACACCCTTTTCACCCCGGTTCCACCTTTCATTTGCCATGTACGATGGGCGCTGTAAGTGATGAAAATGGGGGATGTTGGCTTATCTGGCGCCCGCAGCTCACAGACAAAATGCGAGTGAGCGAGGGAGAGAGGGAGGGTGGTACCAGCGCTGTTGTTATTATAATCTGGTGCCGTGCTAGCTGCTCTAACGGAGATAATAAGAAGATGTTTCTTCAATAATGTGGAGGGAGAGTCCTCTCCAGTCAGACTGAGAGGCTGATGAGTTAACTACAGCTCAGTGAGGTAAAGGACTCTTAGTCTAAGTTCAAACGGTTTGGTCACAATTTATGTAAACACATATTTCCAAGGCACTCCTTTGTAATTATTGGGATAAACAGGTTTTAAATCATTCCAATGTATACTATAGGACAGTAACCAAAAATATCCTTTAAAACTGGAGAGATACAAAAAAAATGCATAAATAAATAAATGTTAAAGTAAAATAAGATATGAATGAACACAAATAAAATAAGTTACATTAATTTGTTATTGGCTATGGTAGGCTATTGGTTATGTTCACATACTTATTTGATTACATCCACTTGTCTAAGATGACAACAGAGACTTTCGACTCAAACCCAGCTGTTGACTTGTGGATGCAAGCAGCTAATCGCAGACTCAACCAGAGAGAAAGTAGTAGGCCTACATCATCAGCTACCATGTCTGACAGAGAGGAAGACAGTGAGGAGAACAGTCAGGAGGGTAGTGATGACAGCTTGTAGGATTACTGGTCGTGCTAATGTTGTCTTGTGTTCACCTCTGCATGTGTGTTCAGTGTTCACCTCTGCATGTTCTGTGTTCACCTCTGCAAGTGTGTTCAGTGCCGTGTGTCTGGCAAATAAAGTGAAGACCCCCTCAAAAGTTACGGTTTATTTCATTTTAAGGATGAGCACCAAGCAACATCTCCAGGTGCTCCTTTGAGAACCAGGGCAAAAAAGTTATGTGCACCCCTGAATATAATACTTTTTTACTACAGTGTATTTAACTACGTTTCGGTAGTGACCATTTTTGGTAGAGGAAGAACATTCCAATACAGTCTGAAAATACGATGTACAAATGTACGGTTATTTTACTAGATATGTGTAATTTAGATACAAAACATTTCCAACCTGACTTTGCACCAATTCGGTCGAATGGCCCATATACAGTCAATGGTCAATTGCTAGTGAGCTAATGCTACACAGTTCCTACCGCTGCAGAGCACATCACCCTCGTGGCATGTGTCGATGTTTTGGGGTTAACAGGAGTTAAAGTCTGAAATATAGATGATACCAACTTACCCGTATACCATGAAGGATATACACCTTTTCAGCCTCGCTAACTTGTACTGTTGCCATTATGTGAAAAACACTGCTAGCATGTGTGTGTCGGTCGCTCTTCTTCTACGTCATCAAGAGACGACGCAGTTCGAGTTTTTTTCCTTCTATGAACAACTGAACACAGTTGGGAACATAGATCTTGCAGAAATACATACATAAACAATTAGTTTAATTCATACGTTATCAAACTAAATGAAATAACATTATGTATTAAATAAGCATGGCTTGTGATACAAATCAAAACAATAAAAAAGTGAGTTCAATGTTTTCATTTGTGAAAAAAATGATTTGAAATCATTTGTAAATCATGCAAAGGAGTCACTTTTTTTGTTTAGTATGACTAGCAGTATATTAGTTTATTTTACCTTTGGGGAAATAGCTATTCTAATACATTCAGAATGAGCTTTATCCAAGATAGACAAAGTGTCCTTATCAGGCACCTGTACACTGATCAGTGGCAGATTAAAGTGGCCAGGGTCCCACACCAAATTGTTGTTAAATATTTGTCATGGGCTGATAGGGGTCAAGTTTGTTTCTTTCTCTGAATTCTTGTTTTTAATCAGTACAACATAATCTGGATAATCCATGATGACCCTTGCACTAATGGAACCTCTCTAGGCAGCAGCATTGACAGGATGTGCATTAATCCACCCCTGCCTCTAAATGGCAATTAAACGCTTTGCATTTCAAAACAGCACTAATACAATCTACATTTGTTAACATTTAATTTAGCACATAATCAGCCTATTATGACAATATGTTATATATACAAATAATCAGAATCAAGTTTATTGCCAGAGGTTTACACATACAAGGAATTTGCTTTGGTGTATGATGAATCAAACAACATGAACAACATAAGAAACAATGTGAAACAGTTTATAGTGCAGGGCAGTGTATCAGTAGGCTGGGTGAATCTTCCGCCTGACAGACTCAGCGCAGGGCACGAACGCCCAGGAAGATAGTATCGGACTTTCCTGGTCGCCTCTGTTGCTCTGCTCCTCCTGTAAAGCTGCCTGGAGAGGGGGAAGCTCTAGCTAGGTTACGGCCTGTTTTAAGGCTCAGTCCCCTGCTGTAAGTAGCGTACTTAAAAGGTGAATTAACACCTCTTCGACACCGAGGCGAGCTGCGGAGAGCATCTGTCCGCAGAGCAGTGAGGTTAGCTGGGATTGCGCTAACAGGAGGAGGGGACTCAGTTCCGTGTTTTTATCTATCAGGCTTCAGACGAAGAATTACAAGAAACTTTTGGAGATATACCTGGAGAGTGTGAGGTATGTTTGTGAAAAACAGCGGACGTTAAATAATGCTATTTTACTGTAACGTGGATAACGCTTTAAGGCGGTTACAATCAGCTATCCATATGCTGCTCCAGGTGCCAGAGCTACTTCCTGTTCGCGTTAATTGCATTATCATATTGGGAAGTTATTTAATTAATCGTGGATCACTGATCACTAACTGGAAAGACCCCATTGGTTATGACAACATACTTCCCCTTTTTACTCACCCATCTTTTGGGAGGTCAGAGGTTGATGTAGCTAGAGTCTTGCTCAAGGGCACTTCAGAAATGTTGACTCCCTAGTTATTACCTTTAAGATTTCCAACATGAGTTGCTCATAAGTAGTGCAAGGCGGAAGGTCTATACCAGGGGTGCCCAACCTTTTTTGAACCGAGAGCTACTTTTAAAGTTGCCAGTCTGCCGAGATCTACCAGTCCAAATAGAGAGGCATAGCCATTACTGACAGCCTACTATCAGGTAAATACACACTTCTACTTGTATAAAACTGACCTTTGTACGATTAATACTTCATAAAATACTGCAGATGCTTTATCTTACCTCTTCCTAATCTACATACAAGTATTTAACTGAAGTTACACAACAATGTTGTTGATACAGAGTTTGAGTTTATTCACACGACACGTCACATACTACAGTGGGTAATGTTTTCAAGAAACATTGAACAGTGCTGCCACATATAACACAGGGGAAAAGAAAAGACTCTGAACCCTTTCTTTGCCATTAAAATTAGGCTTACTAATAAGACAACTCAGATCTGAAGCTACACAGGAATCTGCTGCCAAAGTGCAATAAAAAAGACAAAATTAATAGAATCAAACCCTTTTTTTGTTGCATTTTAGTAGATTATAAAAATAAATGCCTTTTTTAAAATAGGATGCAAGCAACACTAGTTTCTTAACCTGAATTGATAATAGACTATAATCAATTTAAGTTTGCATTCTTATACAATTTTGTACAATAATTATAATGAATAAGTTCAAACAAACTAAAACTTACAGCTGATTAATAACGGTATCTAACTTGAGTTTTTATTATATCAAAAACCTGTTGAAATGCTACTGTTATTTTTATTGTCCCCCAAAAGCGCGTCGGCAGCCTCCAGGAAAGCTTCTTTCACAATTTCGCCGTCTTTGAAAGACTTCATATGTTTCTCAAGAACGTGACTGACACGATAAGATGCTCTGGTAGCAGCCTTGCTCTTGATGTTGGGCCTGGAGAAAATGGACTGCTGTGCATTTAGCTGTCCTTTCAGGCCCCTCCCCTTTTGGAGCGTAGGGCAGAATTAGGAGGGAATTCCGTCTCGTCGCGTTTGTGCACTGTTTTGAAATGCCGCTCCTCAATTACCCTTCTTCGATAAAGCCACGCTCGCATTGCAGATGAGAGACAGATGGACTTTGAATTGGAATAGATACAAAAATAATCATCCTCCCACTCGGAGTGAAAATGATATATTTTGGGGTTTTTTGCTTCTGCCATAATTGCGGTCTTGTATGTGTGCGGACTGTCACTCCTGTTGACACGGACAATGTCAGCGAACTAGTGCACTGCCCACCAGCCACGCCCCCACACATGAGGTCACGCTGGCCAATCACAAAGCTTTGATGCGTTCAAGTGCATTGTTCTGGCACAGGAAGATTATGTTATAGGACGTTAACGATAAAACTGAATATTGTTGTTCTATTTTTAGACACATCTCGCGATCGACTGAGAATCTCCCCGCGATCGACCGGTCGATCGCGATCGACTGGTTGGGCACCCCTGGTCTATACCATGGTCTATACACGTGATTACAGTGTTTGGCATTGTTATAGCACTTATTTACAGCTGAAATTATTAGAAAGCCAAGCATTTAGCAAAACCAAAACCCAGATATTGTTTTAGAGGAGGAGGCTGGGGACCAGGTTTGAGTTAAAAGATATTTCTTTTTGGCATTAAAATGTGTCATGTCACCAAAGACACATTTTCAATAGGAAGTTAATGTGTGTGCTTAACAGAGAGATGCACCATGTCGATACTACTTTTACCTTTTTTTTTACGATAACTTCACTGGTTACCAAAAACGGGTTCTGAAGAATTTCAGCTTTTTCTTCATCAAATTCTGATGGGAAAAGCTGATGGTATTGATCCCTCTGTAGAGCACTATTTACAGCCCACATTTCAATCAATATCTGCTTCACACTTCACTATAGTTATTAACTTCATGTAGTTAATCCTCCAATTTCACAGCGTCGGGAGGGTCACATCAATCTCTACACTATTGAATCAAGCTTTGCTAGTAAACCTGAATATAAATATAATTCTTTAGTCTTTGAAAAATGTGTTTTTTTATTTTTTGGTAAAAAAGAAAATCCATTAGAGTGTTAATTATCTCAACAGGAGGTCAAATGAGCTGCCTCTCCTCTCTACATCACATTCCTCATCCAGCCTGTCTGCATTATTTTCCACCATCAGTCTCTTACTTTGAAATTCATTCTAGCAGCAGACTATCAAACCTACCCCATACATCATTGATTTAGTATCTGACTCTGCCATGCATATATTTTGAGTCCCTGAGTCACCAATACAGGATACATCAGGCCTTTTCACATACTGTATCTAATATATCAGTACTGCAGTGGCATCGGAATGCTGATAGTGGCATTTCAGTACAGAAACTACTAACTGTTGTTTCTTTGAGTTGTTTCTGTGACAATCAAGTAATTTACTAATTCCCATTGTAAAAAGAAAAGAAGCAGCAATTCACTGAGAGAAATCTATTGACTCGTTCTCCGTGTTACAAAAAATAAGCTATTGATTTAGTTTCTGTTAATAAACTCTGGTTTTGCAGCGAGTTTCACTCCAGGTCTTTCACAAGACACCGTTTTTAGAGCCATCTAAGGGTCTTTGTTATTAATGGCCTGAAACATTAAAAAAACAGTCCACATGACAAACACATTACCATACCAACCTTTAACAAATGTCTCTTGTCCCCCTCACTGAAACAAGTTTTTCTTGAAATGGTCTGCTCTTCAAGCTGAATTAGATATACACTGGTAACATGCATAACTATACGTTTAGGAACCTGTTTAACAAAGATACTCCATCCAAGATATTGAAATTAAACTTAGTGATTTACCGACAAGTAAAGGGAAGTACTTATGTACACATTTTCTCAAAGGTCTTACAGTTGTCCCTAGCAATGAATAATGATTTCCCCTTTTTAAGATGTGGTTTTATCTGATTACTATATCTAAAGCATTTACATGTTGGCAACATTTTAATGCCTGTTAAATTTCAGTAAAATGGAGATCTGTAACCTGAACTTAAAGTTGGCCAAAGTCAAGGCATGGTAACTAAATCCTGCTCCTCCAGGTCTCTTAGTTTGAATGATGAGGGCTGATGGCTGACCTGATGATAGGTAAAAGACAGTCCGTTTTATAATCTGAAAACGTTCAGAGATTTATAAACATTTACAACAAGTAATGTGATGATGAATCAGTTTTTGTTGGAATTTTCCTGAAAGTATTTTTAGTTAAGTACCAGCACCCTAAAATGACAGTACAGCATGTGTTAAAACGTACTTATTGTTTCTGTTTACTACCACCGGAGCAGAGACGCATGCTTCAGTAATCCCAGACTCCTGGTGAAAGTGATACTCGCAGACACACCAGACGTCTAACCTGACCTCCCTCTGCGCCTGACTCATCTGCGCGATGACACGGCTGGTGAAAAGGGTAAAGAGGGTTGGTTTGTGTTCGGGCATACATTATTTTAAAATACAGAAAGTACATTTTTTCCCCAAGAAAGTATCCCAAATGCCTTCAATATCAGAATAGTAGATAATGTTCTCCTCATATTTGTCAGACAAAAAGGTTTGTGTTTCAAAAGATTGGTAGATAGATAGGTTGAGACGGCAGCTATGTCAAAATAATACATTTAATTGTCAAAAAGTCCATCCAAGTCACACTTGAAGGATTGTGTTTAGATGGGTTTACTTGGCTTTACACAGCAGTGCTTTGAGCTAATATGCTCACAATGAAAAGGCTAACATGCTGATGTTCAGTAAGTATAATGTGCCGTAACCATTGTCTTAGTACGGCTTGTTAGCAGGCTTACATTTGCTTTTTAGCAGTAAACACAATTTACTGGTTCCAAATTGCATGGTGATTCATACATGCACTATATCACACATTTACCTGGAATGGGCAGTAGAGGAAAAGTTTAAAGGATTGGCAAACTCCTTGGGATTGGTCCTCCTAAGCCTTATTCATACAGGAAGTGCCTCGAGACAGGGAGGGGTGACTTGGCAAAGACGGCACACCAGTTAATAGAGGATGACAAAACGGATACAAAATACAATCATTAAACACAAATGCTCAGATGATTTCTTCAACATGATTGATCTTTAAATGTGTTGTGAGTGAGAGGCCAGATGGGTGTGGTGCTGTGTGCAGTAGGATGGGCTGGATAATACGAAGCATACAAAGAGGGTTTGGTTAGTGATCTGGAGTCGGGCTCTAATTAACTGAGGTGTTTAAATTCAAACCAGAGATGGCGGCCGTTTACTAATTTAATCCCAGAAGCGCTGTAGGAATGCCACATCTTTTTAATACAGACGTAAAAGTAAAGATTAGGTCATTGCTCAGTTAAGCCTAATGGATAGATGGAATCCTCAGGAATTACCAATTTGGCTGCTCCTCCTATAAGCTCAGGTTTTAGTGAGGAGACGGCGCCGAGGTCCATCAGCCGTCCTCCGGGAATTTGCATTTGTACTCAGTCTGTGTTATCTGCTTAAAATAGTGAGGCCTTCTTTTGGTTTTCTGACATTTGATGCCCTTTGAAGTCCAAACATCTTTATCAACACACACTCAGACCTCCTCCATTGCTTATTCATGAGGCTCTGGCACACACTCAGGCCCCGTGCGGCTCAGGCTACTGGAGGCGTCTCTGTTGAAGCTTTGTTTGTTTCACTTTTAAAGCCAAAATTGCCATTTCCTAATCCTTCAGCAGCTTCTTCGTTTCTCTGAGAGAATTTGGTGAGGTTGTTTGGCCTGTTGGGATTAGGCCAGTCACTGTTTTTTCTCCTTCAGTTTATGCTTTCTGCTGATATTTGCTGATTCACTCTGCGGACTTATAAACCCCTTATCTTTGTTTATATTCCTTGAGGAAATAGAGCACTTTTTTAGGAAAATGTACTCGGACTCTGAATTGCTTTGGTACCACACTCATACACATTGATATTGCTTTAATGAAGACAGGGCAGTTCTATACAGCTTGGGAAATTCATCAATTTGTAGATCAAAGTTATTTGCATTCATTTTGAGAATTGACTTTTTTAGATCATTCAAAATACCAAACATATTTTCTTTCAGCTTTGTTCTTTCAGAATTAGTATTTTATTTGTCTTACATGACAGCAAATCTATGATTTTAAGGTGTTGGATAACAGCTGGTCGATGTAAAGAAAATCCTATATGACAATATTTAATTTATACAAGATATTTCCACAATGAGATGATACATAATCATCAGTAATGAAGATTTAACGACTAGGCGGATAAAGAAAAATAGACCTTCTAGAACAGAACATTGAATAACTTTACTATAATGCAGCTTTAAAACCAGGAAAAGACAACACAAATTTCGATATCAGAACTCTAAGATGATATCCAGTCTCGTATCACTTTTCTGATATAATATCAATATTTGACCCTGAGTATTAGTTTGGTTTGCTGGTCAGAAAAATATAAGAAATGTATCGCTTAAGACTCTGGAGAACTGTAGATTTACACCAGAAAGTCAACAATCAGTTAAGTGAAAAATAATAGTTAATTTCAGCCCCTATCTACTATCTAATTCTCTTCTTTCTTTCTTTTTATGTTCTCCACATCTCTCTGCCCCCCTACTTCCTCTCCATCTGTCCTCCGTCTCTCCTCGCAGCATGTGGTGGGAGCCGCAGGTTTTGTAGAATGAAGAGCCCGGCGCACCGCACCAGGGACATCGAGAGGCAAGCTGGCTACCTGAGGCCCGAGCACTGCGCCCCCCCCCCCGCTGCGCTACGGCTCCGACACCATGTGGTTCATCCACGACGGCTGCGGCATCGTGTGCGGCGTCATCACCTGGTTCCTGGTCTTTTACGCCGAGTTTGTGGTGGTGTTCGTCGTGTTGCTGCCTGCCAAGAGCGTGATCTACAGCCTCTTCAACGGGCTGATCTTCAACGCCCTCGGGGTCCTCGCCCTCGCCTCTCATGCTAAGGCCATGTGCACAGACCCGGTCAGTCACACTCTCATCTGGTTACTTTACTGTCACCCAGTACTCTAATAACACACAGATTGTAGATACAAAATGGTTGTAGCGTTTGCAGATGCATGTTTTTAGATCTAGTTTTAATGTCACTATAATATTTGCGTTGATCCTTTATGGTACATATGTTTTAATGTAATTATGACAGACTTTAATGAGACACAGCTAACTTGTGGTAACTCTGTGGTATTCCAGTGTAGAGTTTGGTTTTGGACCCACTGCTTACATATTACCTGGGACCACTTACTGACATTATCCTGCCCCATTGATATGTTTCCTTTTTAAAGGGTAATTCCTATGTTTATGGAACGTCTCCAGCTAAATCAATGACAGGAAAACCCTGTAAAACATCCACAGGTACAGAAACTACAATTGTATTCCTTGTCAATGCCTCTGTTTTCTTCAGGGAGCCGTGCCTAAAGGGAACGCTACCAAAGAGTTCATCGAAAGCCTGCAGCTCAAACCCGGACAGGTGGTCTACAAGTGTCCCAAGTGCTGCAGCATAAAGCCTGACCGAGCTCACCACTGCAGGTACGGCACTCCCTGTGATAGTGCAGATTGTAGGGAAGATTACAAACTTGACAACTTCTAAGATGTGGGTCTGGGCGATTAGAGTTTTCTGCTGAAGTCTGCACATTGCAGAGGAAAGTCCTCATGCGTGTCTTCACTTCTTTACTCATCTGTTCCACTGATGAATCGCCGGCCTCTACTGTGTGTGTTTTTCTTTGAGCGTAGCATTTCCCTGCAGGCTTTGCAGGTGGATGTTAAGGAGTTCCCTCCGAGGAAGCTCAGTGGTACCCTGGGATCTTCAGGCATGAAAAGCACAAAAACACTTCAGCGTAACTGAATTGTAAAGCCAGTGACTCATTCTGTCTGAGAGAAAAATGGGTGTCAGTTTAAATTAAGAAGATGATATCTTCTTCTTATGAGTCATTCCTGTGGGTAGTTGTAATGATACCCTTGTCTCTAGTGACCAATAGGATGAAAATATATTACACACAAGATTGCAGCTTTGTAAATATAGATTTAGCTTAGAGAGCGTGTAAACAAGGCACATGAATAAATCTAGCAGGATTTTCTGATTCGTCAGATGACAACTTCTGAATTGTCAGACCTTACTTGAGATGCATAAGAAATGTAATTCTGCGAGATAAATAAGCACTCGCACGCACACACACAAACGGACATAGTCCAGCCACCATGATTGAGAGCACAACGATCCTGTCTCTCACTTCACTTTGATTGTGTCCTTATCTTACTGTTATTAGAAAAATACACTCTGTTTTCAGATTGGTATTTTGCCTGCAATGTTTGTATTCATTTTCATCAACTTTATCTTTGTGTGTCTGTGTGCCCACAGTGTGTGTAAACGCTGCATCAAAAAGATGGACCACCACTGTCCCTGGGTGAATAACTGTGTCGGAGAGAGCAATCAGAAATACTTTGTGCTCTTCACAGTGAGTCTTAAAACACTTGAACCAATATGCTTTTACACAAGTAATAGGGTTGGCTGTATTGCATGGCTAAATATGTAAGCAAAAATATTGAGGAGGAGCAGAAATGCAACAAGTACCTGCCGCCTTCATTCTATATTTACTGTTTTTATCTCAACTTATATGCAACCCCTATGTAAATAACATTGGTATGAAATATAGATTAGATACATGTCTTGATATTATGATTATCTTATGCTTTGTTTTGCTCTTTTTCTCTCGACAGATGTATATTTCACTCATATCTTTCCATGCCCTGATCTTGGTGGCCTTCCATTTTGTTTTCTGCTTTGAAGAAGACTGGACAAGTACGTGATGAACTGATGTAGCAGCTGCTCAGTGTACACAGGGACTTTATTGTTTTACCACCATTAATGTGCAAATATAGCTGATTATATCCAACGGAGAATTTTAAAGAGGCAAAGCTGCAAACGTATAATACATTCTAACCAACCATATCCAGAATGTACCATTAGTAGTTATATTCTTATGTCCTGTGAGAGATTTTAGGAAAGAGCTTGACTCCATTTTGTTGCTATGCATTTTCACATGGATAAAATACTCCTTTACAACTTGACAAATCTTTCTTCACTCTTCTTTTCCAGAGTGCAGTAACTTCTCTCCACCGGCTACCGTCATCCTCCTCATCCTCCTCTGCTTTGAGGCTCTCCTCTTCCTGATCTTCACTGCAGTCATGTTTGGGACCCAGGTCCACTCCATCTGCTCCGATGAGACGGTGAGTAAAAACTTAAAAGTCATTAAATAGTCAGACTTTAAAAAATCCAAATTGGAATCAGCCAAGGAAATTACACCTGGTGCATCCCTTACAACCAAATCTGTTTTTGTATAAGTATGTGTTGGGCTGGTTGAGTTTAGGCAGCAAGTTATCCTGACACACATGTAGGTTCCTTTCTGCCGCTCTGACTTTTTAAAATAAGTCATGAATTCATCCTGTGTGTTGTTTACTAAATCATAGCACAGATGATAGCAGGAGCAGGTCATTTGCTTACTCTGCAGCCTCCAGGTAGGTGAGATTATTTCCCATACTGTGTCGGCTCAACCACCCACAACAATGACTCACGGCGGCTTGATCTTCTATACAAAGATCATCTACTTCAGTCCATTTTGTACCTGTGTGCTGTTCTTTGACACCAGGGAATGCTGACAGTGAGTCACCATAATCATACTTAAAGGAATACTTGTTGATTATTTTAAAATATATTACTCACCCTGTTTTATCTGTAACTCTTGAAGAAAACTTTTTTCATCCAATGGCTCCGATGAATACAATCTCTAAGGGTTGAGCAAAGTATTTTTTTTTCTGCTTTTCTGATTCTACGTTCACCGTGGAGGCATCCAAGAATTTCAATTACGCGTTCAAGGTAACACGGGGAGTTACTGATGGCTGAACCAGACCACAAAAAAAAGTACAAATACAAAACATCCCTGTCACTGGTTACTTTATAATGGTTCATTTAACATTTGGATACACAGCTATATATTCAGCTTTAATCAGTTCTGGAGATTGTCAGATTATGATGTTTGTCACTTCTTTACCTGCAGGGTATCGAACAGCTTAAGAAGGAGGAGAGACGATGGGCCAAAAGGTCCAAATGGATGAATTTGAAGGTGGTGTTTGGCCATCCGTTCTCTATAGCCTGGCTGAGCCCCTTTGCAACACCCGACCACGGCAAGGCAAACTTGTACCAGTACATTGTGTGAAAACTGAAGCCTGGCTGAGCTCTGCTGCTGTGGACTTCCCCGATATCCCTTCCTATTGGCTGGACCTCAACGAGCATGAACTCCTCTTTACCACTTCTACATTTTCTTTCATTTATGGATATTTTGTTGATCAATATTATCAGGGTGTTCTGTTGTGAGTTCCGTTGTCAAACATCTTTTGGTTTTTAAAACATTCACCCTCTTTTTATTTTTGTTTGGCTGGTGCTGACTGAGAGTTGTTGCAACAACTTGACAAGAAGCACTTAAACCACAGCCAGAGGCGGAGTTCTTCCTGCAGTATGTCTGATCATTTCCTGCTTCCAAAACTAGACAATAATGTGAACTCGAAACCGAAGTCCAGAAAGTTTCACTGTCCGTGTGACAAAATGGACTCCGGAGTTTGTCTTCCTGTAAACATTGTAATCCTGTCTCTTCTTTATATGCTGTATTCCTGTTGTTGCAATAGTCTTTTGCTAAATGCTGCGGGTAATTTGCCTTAGAACAGTGCATTAGTGAACGTTGGCCTCTGCTTTTTTGTTTAAAGAAATGTTTATTATTTTTGCCTTATCAAGACATTCAGGGTGAGACAGGATCTTATTAGTTACATATTTTATTAAATGAGATTGTCTTGTTGTTCTTTGATGCCAGATAGGTGGATAAATCCAGGTATTTTAGGAACTGTAACTTGACACTACATTTGATCAAATTTATGTTTTGATTTACATACTTTTAGTCTGCACTTTATCCCGCCTTTCTGGCTTATCATATACAAACAGGTTAGGTATGTGTTTTTTGTTTTTTGTTGTTTGGACGGGCCATTAGCTAATTTCCAGCCAAAACCGGAGCTGTGAAGGACATCCAAAGGCTGTAGGACAGTTCACTGCCTTAGTTAAAGTTATACTCTGGTTGATATGGCAACAGTCAATGGTTTCCATAGCACAATTTATAATACTACAGTGAACCCTCGCTGAGCAGCTATTTTGTCAGAAATACGACCAAAACAAGCAGCAGTAGCTACCAAACAAAATGAACAATCAGCACCATAATCAGCTGTGCTCTGATTTTATGTTTGGACCTCAAGCGAATTAAGATAAACAGTGTGTGGGGCTTGTCCTTCAGGAGGAGTGGATGAGAAGATGAGAGCAGGCAACATGATAACATAATTAAAGTTTAACTAGGAACCATCTGGTGATTCAGATCACAGCAGCCACACTGCCAAATCGGATCAGGGGCGTAAAGTAGGGCTAACTTTGGCCCCTTCAGCGTTTCCTGCACCCCTACTTAAGCCTTCCTCAGACTACTCCTGAGTTTTAATCTGCAGCAATATATTTTTTCCTCCTTGAATTTTTTATCGAAACACACTGTGACTATTAATGAAATAAGATTAAAGGCTTTGAGTCGCTTATTGGTCATTTCAATTTGTGGCAAGAAAGGCAGACTTGCCTCTGACAAAGAAAAACACTATACGGAGAGGTAATAACTGAATTAATTTACATCAAATGGTTACTTGGTATAAATCTTGAGCTGAAATTCATAGAAATCCTATGAATTATAATTTTTAAATCACTTGGAAGGTAAGCAGTTGTGTCTAGTCCAAGAAGCGCTGCAGCTTTTAAATGTCGATCGTATTTATAATCCAGTAGTTTGTTTTGACCAGTGTCTTTTTGATTATTTGACAACTCTTATGTAGCGAATCTAGTCGACCTCTTGGCTTCGTACCAGTTTAAATCGGTCACCAGCAATTGATGGAATTTGCTTTTCGATAATCCAGTTTGTCATAGATTGTAGTTGTGAGGCTGACTAGAGGGGAAAAGCCTGCAGGATAAAATGTTGGTTTGAATTTAGGCCAGTGTAAAATGTTCACCGAGGCCTGAAAGATCATATTAGGAATGCACGTTTTAACAGCACTGGAGCATCCAGTGTGAGGAGGATGTTTCACTTTTGTTGGGAATAATTTGGTGCAGATAGGAAATAGTTCACTTCAAAGCATTTAACACTAAAAATGCCTTTGCTGAAATGTGTTCGAAAGCCTTACTGTATTTAAAACAAGTGTTTTAAGGGTGATGAAAGGACACATTTGAACATACATGTTGCCAAATTGAATGCTTATTGAAGTAACCATTTCAAGATCGAGATATTCTCACGATTTAAAAAAACAAACAGGTTTTATGAAATGCAAACATTTGATCATATGGAGATGCTATGGTTGCTGTCTAGTTTACACATACTGTACACCAGCTTTCTTCTAGAATTGTTTAATATGTCCTTTGTGGTCAGGTATGAATAGCCTTTTTTAGTACTTACTGTGGACCACATTTTATTTTTGACTGGTATTTGTTTAAAGGGGAATGAAATAAAATGGTATGTGACACAACTTTCTTCAAATGTTATGGTTAATGATTGTTGCCATCCGTTTTCTTTATATTTTGGCAGAACATTTTTGACTAATTCGGGTGTTTTAAAAAAAAAAAGAGAGAAAGGTATTCCTTTTTGAGATAATTGGCTTGCTTATTACAGGGATGGAATAAAACATTATACTTGACACTATTGTCAAATAACTATATTCAAACACATACATTATACAATTCTGTCCAAGCTGTTATCTGCCATGTTACTGGGGTGCAAGGCATTTGAAAAGGCTATAAAGGGATTTAAGTTTCATCTGCCATTTTTCCAAGAGGTATTTAAAGAAATGGCTGGTCTAATGAAGCATCACCGTGTGAATACAGGTAGACTAGCTCAGGGCTAACATCACATCCAGCCCTATAAAGTGAGAACACATTTCATACATTACTTAGGAAATTGAGCCCAATGAGTATAATGTCCCTGTTTGTTGTAGAAAAACAGTCAGGCCATTTACTTATTCAACCTTGGAAAGTAGAATGGCTCTATAAAGCTACTCTATTTAAAGACGAAAGCTGTCTTGAAGACGTACTTAACATCTTCTCACAGCCAATAATATCTGAGTGATGGAGACGAGAATCTTGATAGTCAGATAAGATGTTTTATTTAATAATTCAACAGTATTTCTTCTCTCAGTGAGGATGGCAATTGATACGTTCTTTAAAGTGTTTCCTATGAAGAGAATATATTTACCCTTTTACAAACCTTCAGAATAAATTGATACCTAATCTTTATATCTAAGTTGTACCAACAAACTACTGCAAAATCGGTGTCTTTCCATTTATTCTACCATGAGATGAGTCAAAACTTTACTGAATCAGAAAAAGGACTCATACATTTACTGTTTTATAGCAGTGCAGCACATTAACTCATCAATGCGACACACACCGTGTGAGGTCCACGTTATAACTCAGTGATTTTCTAATCTCTCTGTACAACCCAATCTACAGTTTAAGTGCACATAAATACATCACACCCAGGGCCATGCGGCTGTCATGGAGCTTTAAATGTGGCAACTGCCAAGCTCCAGCTGGTTATATTACAGTGGGAGTGGATTCACAGGTAGATGGTTTAACATCATATCATGCCAATAACTGGAGGAAAAGCCAGGCACATTATAACCCTTCAGAATGTAAAGAAAAATATTACAGATATCAAAGGTGTGTTAAAGAAATAGTTTGACATTTTTGGAAATGCAATTATTTCCTTTCTTGCTGAGAGTTTGATGAGAAGATCTCTCATGTCTTTCTGTTACTTTGATGCTATACAGCTAGCAGCCTAGCTTATCAGAACAACTGTAAAGAGCTAGCCTGTGGTAACATACCAAACAGCACCTCCTAAACTCATATATTCACAAGTTATATGCAGCAATCCGGTAGTCCACAAATACAAAATAAACTGTCAAATTGTCAAGTAGTGAGAAATAGTCTGGCAGATAACCTCCCATTAAGCCCTACTGTCAAGTAAATAGGAAGCTAGACTGGTTAGCTTAGCATAGACTATTTAAACTGCCTGTCTCTCTGTTCAAATGCCAAATTACACCCTACTGGTAGTACTGGAAGGCCTCCTATTCCCCTTAAATAGAGACAGGCTAGCTGTTTCCCCTGTTTTCAGTCTTGATGATAAGCTAAGCTAACTTGCTAACATCTACAGTTTATATTGTGAGACCAGACATAAGAGTTGTATCAATCTTATCTAACTCTCTACAAGAAAGCAAATTCACTTCTCTGTGGCTGTGAGTTATCTCCACTGTTTAAGAAATATAACAACACTCAGCCAATCTTTAACTTTAGAGCTTCATAATCACATTGTCACTGCAGTCACATTAATAGAGATGCATGTAAATCACATGATACAAACCCTACACAGCAGCAGCTGGAAGGATATATTTGTGCATTGCTGCTGTGGAACATTACATACAGGTATTAGAGCTACCATTCTGCATTTATATTATGATATGTATCTAGACAACAGCAAAGTGTGATCTTAAAACAGTTCAATAAAGCAACCTTTCATGTCATATTCAGTCCAACCCCTGTACTTGGCTGATTTACGCTTACCGAAACGTCCCTCTAGCAGGCAGAATTTTTTACATGTATCATTTTCTACATTACATCATGAATACTCAAAGCATCATTCACTTTTATACACATCACAGTGTTATGAGATTTAAAGGTGAATAATGTTATTGCACTCTCACTGACAACTCCAGGGATGTAGAGGGAGCTTTTAATAAAGCCAGGTTAAACCCAGAGTGATGATGGTCTATCTATGGACAGGAAAATATAAGATTGTAAATGCATGGCGCACGCATAAAGCTCAACAGGCAATTAAAGAGGCCATGTGATGTCTCTGATGCTTAAGAGACGGTTTGGACACTTTAGTCACATGATTGTGAATTTAATAACATTATTCAGCTCACAGGGACTTCCCTCTGATGTGGACTGACGCTCCAGGATGCTTTGGTGTGAGAGATTTTAGTTACATTTTCAGTAGAAACATGCAACGTCCAACATAAAGTGGAAGAGCATCTTCCTCTGAATCATAAAATGTGTCATGCTCCTATCTTGAGGTTCAAGCTGTCAAGAAAGGCAAATCATATGTTTGTTAAAGAACCAAAGGATGAAACTTTCAAAGCTACATAAGTATTATTTCTTGTGAAAATAAGATTTATTCAGCTAAGTGCTTCCCTATTAACCTGCCTCAAGCATGCATAAAATGCAACGTCAGTGTAAGATGTTTACAGTGACTGTCTTAGTTATTTAAGGAAATGTCAGAATTAAGAAAGCTTTGGTGATTTGACGGCTACGATACATAATGCACTGGCTGATTAATAGTGACATTGTGAGCATGGCCAATTATGCTATTTGTCCATTTCTCATGAACACAACACCAAAGATTGACGAGAGATCAGTCTGACCATATGGCCACAGGTTTTCAAAGTATACATAGGCTACATATCTGTTAATAATTTTGTGTCTATTCCTTTAATGAAATAGTTTTGAATGCAATGACTTCCTTATTGCAGAGAGTTAGATGAAGATTCGTGAAGATTGTAACTCTCAATTGTCTGTCAAATACAAAGCTGCAGCTAAAGAACTTTAGCTTAGCACAAAGACAGTAAAAGGGAAAATAGCTAGCCTGGCTCTGTACAAAACTAACAATATCTGACTTGTTTTTCAATCCATACAATACCATATTGAAAAACAAAGACTTTGTGGTTTTACCGAATGAGTAAAAAAATAGGTATAACATGTTAACAACAGAGATTTGATGATACTAGTAGGCAGATCTTCTTAAGTTCAAGAAGAACCAGGCTCTCTGTTACCCTCTGCCACTTGTTATGCTAAGCTTACTGCAAACATAGGAGTGCATGGTGTCAATGTTTTCATCTAACTCTCTGTCGGAAGTGCATTTCCCAAAATGTCAAATTATTTGTAGCCTTTTCCATTGCCTCACACCTTTTCTGTTAGCTCACACGCTTTTTTTGCTGCTGTTGACAGAAAGATTTCCCAAAAGTAGCATAAATCTAGTATCATTTTTGCTTTATTATAAGCTCGTCTGCAAAGATAATTTTAGAGCATCTGGGAAACTGGGCACAGACATCCATTATCTTGTCTCCACTAGCCAGATTGTAGCTGGGCATGGCCAGACTGACTAAAGGCCAACGCCTCCTCTGATTTTAAAACAGACCTAAACAATGCTGTTCCTCAGCCAAACGGCAACCTAAAGGATAAATATTAACAATACAAATAAAGCATTTGCTTTTCATAAAGAATAATTCATTTTGAGTGGCATTTAGTTATTCCGAATACAATTTCTCTAATAAAACTTTGAGGGAGGGAAGACAGCATGTTTTTTTAAATGACATTTTCTTTGGCTAGATCAAATCAGAGGAGATGCCAACCAAAACACTCCTATTACCACAGTAATAGGCCAGTTGGAGCCAGGCCCAACTCTAGTGGAGACCAGTCATATCATTCGTCCTTGTGTCCTGCGTCATGTTGTGCATCCTGCGGTGAAACCCTCTGCAGTACCAACAGACCAGAGAAGGTCAGGGAGATCCCAACCCACCACAACGTTATCTGGGCTTCACCAAAGATCAGCTGGCCCAGGAAAGCCTGCAGGGAGAAACAAATTAGGGTTTATTTTTTAACAAAGTAAATCAGTCTCTTTAATGATGCCTTGAGGGGATATGTCAAACAAGGAGGTGAACTTAGTTATTTCTGAAAATATTCCTAGCCTAGTTTCTAAAATAAAGCAGCTTTTACAGTATAAGGACGAAAGGTCACTTTGAAAATAACATACTCCACTACAGCAAGTATTATGATTAGAGGACAAGTGGTAGGCTAGATCCTGTAAAATAAACGGTTACTTACGGAAGATATAAAGTTAGAGGCCGTGGTGGTCACAGTGGTTTGGGTGGAGGAAGAGGAGTACCTAAGTGCTTTGGCAAGAAAGGTCCACATCACAGCATTGCAGGTGAAAAGCAGCCCCCCACACAGCAGCCTCAGAGGGATATGGAGCTGAAAACAAACAGCATGAGTGTTATAAGCAAAGACACTATGTCTGAAAGTCTTATGACGCATCAAACCTCATGGTCCATAACAAAATCATATGTTTTGCATTCACCAGGGCTGCATACCTAATTTGCAATTTCAAATAGCCATCAGTTTAAAGGTCACTGTTTCCAGACAGCTGCCTGCAGATGTTTCTGACATCATCTTGTGACGTGTGCAGAGAGCGTGAAGGTCACACAGAAACCTGATCCCCCTTTACAGAAACCAGCCTCTTCTCCACAACCTTCAACACATCAACCACTGTAAGACAATTGCACAACAACGCAATACACGCACACACACTCGTACAAGCTGCAATGTCATTCAGCACGAGGATACAGCACGAGGGCGCAGCAGCTGCATGGGCTCCCCCTTAGTGATGGTGAGTGGTGGTGCTAATGCTGAGGGGAGTCAGAGAGGAGAGGCGGGCGGGGATAACCCCCCAACTTCCTCCGTTAGAAACCACCCTGCTTGCAGGCATGCACGCTGTATTATTCACAGCCAGCCTCACTGTGTTAATAATTAATCTCAGCCATGCCTCACCCGGTCGCAGGCGGTAGTTTCGTCCGCTTGTCTAAATTTCCGCTGCTCTCCCCACGTCCGGAGTCCGGTTTCACAGACTCCCTTCAGGTAGTCGGCTCCGAGGGACAGTTTGGCAGACGACGACGCCACGGCTCCGAGGAAACCCGCCAGCAGTGCATAGACAACTCCCGGGAGCATGTTGATGATGATCCGAGGCGGAGGCACATAATTTTCAGTCCATCTTTTACGTTTCTGCTGCTGCTGCCGGTTCTTGTTGAGCTGCCTGCTGCATTGTGTGTGTGTGTGTGTGTGTGTGTGTGTGTGTGTGTGTGTGTGTGTGTGTGTGTGTGTGTGTGTGTGTGTGTGTGTGTGTGTGTGTGTGTGTGTGTGTGTGTGTGTGTGTGTGTCACCGTGTGGCACGTTTCCCTGCACTGCCTACACACAGCCGTCCGGTGGCAGTCACACAACACATGAACAACACATGATCGACCGGAGCAGCGCTGGGGTTGGATTGCAAATCCCCTGTTGCATTCTGGGAGTTGTGGTTCTATAATTTCATAACCTTAGCTGAGAGAATGATGACTTTGATGCATTAGCTGTGACTCCAAATACTGACAGCATTATAAACAAAATTATTTACGATTCAAATAATTGATTGTCAATCGCATACATATAGAAACAAATGTCTTAGCTTATTGCCTCACCAAAAACAAGAATACATAGACTCATAAAAGACAATATGACATTACAAACACACAATATCACAAATGAATAAGAGCAAGTAAGCAAATCTGCGTCAAATCAATGAAAGTTGGCTTTGTTTAAAGTGGCTATTACAATGGGAATTAAATAGGTTTTTCTTATTACATTACATAATGATAGATAGATATGCATATTTGTATTTCAATCAGGCATTTTGAGTGAAGTAAATTAAGCAGATCATTAATAGACAGTAAACTGAAGTCCCCCATACTTTTCTGTGCTATAAATACTGGGTGGCATAGAGGACAATCAATGCTAATTTAATGTTCAATTTTACTTCAGTTGAACAAGACCTCTGTTCCCTTCAGCATACTGATGAGCTGCATCATGAAGGCTCATTACGATAAACCAGGGAAGTGCACAGACATTTGGAGGGGCTATTGCTCTAAACTAGAAAAAGCCCCCCCACCCCCAAGACCTTTTGAATTTGTTTCTAAATGAAATCCAGGTCCATATCTCATTAAAATGTCTAATGTTACTAACTATTAAAGAAAAAATGGGGACAATTATGTTTTAATGTAGTTTGATCATTGTAACTGCTGTGCAGACATACTGATAAAATAGGGCTTCTATAATTGCCTTAGACTCACTAATTAATGAAACCAGTTCAATAAGCATTATTCTTATTCTTATCATTCTCTATGAGCGCAGTAACGGTAAGGTATCTAATTACTTATTTATTTAGTATTCCATAACTTAGTAACAGAGATGGTCAAACTGAAGTAGAGACATGGTAGAAATCCTAGAATGAAGTGGGGCAGTGAACTGTTCACCCGTGAGAGGGCGATCAAGAAAAGAGAGAGAGCTGTGGGAGTTTACGGAGCAGTGTAAAATACACAGAAAGACAGAAGCACAATAACAAGTAGGCCTATAGCCTATTTAGATTTTTGGGTGTAAATAACCGACCGTGTCAAGAGGAAGTAAAGTCCCCTGGTTTGTCCCCTACTCTAACTGCCATGAGAAAACTCAAAATCAATTTAAGTATATTTAAAAACGGGGACATTTCCGGGGACAGATTTACCCGGGGATTTGCCACCAAAGCCATGGTGGGCATTTGGTATGATCACCATAGCCATATGAGGCCGGAGGGCTGTCCTTTGCTTTCAGCTGTCAGATTGTAAACAAAGTCACGTGACTGGGGGCAGATGACAGCACTGACAAGGTGTGTTTTATCGCAGCGAGACGGTACAATACTAATTGTGGGCTTATCATGTTTATTCGGCCACAACAGAAAAAACATAAACCTCTTGCTCTCTCCAGAGGGGCAGGTCAGCTAAAAATTGCAAAAGGGCCGTTGCCCGGGCAACAGTAGCCCGTACCTGTGCACGTCCCTGCAAACCATAGGTGTTAAAACACACCAGGTATAAGTGGGCTGGTGAGGTAAGAGTGTGTGTTCATGTGCGTGTGCATGTTCATGTGTGTGTGTGTGTGTGTGTGTGTGTGTGTGTGTGTGTGTGTGTGTGTGTGTGTGTGTGTGTGTATGTGTGTGTGTGTGTGTGTGTGTGTGTGTGTGTGTGTGTGTGTGTGTGTGCGTGCGTGCGTGCGTGCGTGCGTGCAGGACTTAAGTCATCTCCTTGGTGTCCTTTGCAGAAAGAAGGGCCCCTGTCAGAGAGGCAGAAAGAGTCATGGTCATGAATGTATGGGCCTGTAATGACTGTACTCATCTGAACATTGTAATAAAGACATTCATCAGAGGCAGACGTCCGTCTCTTCATCAGACTCGGCAGGGTAGATGAATGATGGACATAAAGACCTTTCTTCCAAGTCAGTGCGTGAATCTGGACATCTCCGTCTATACTAACTCCTTTAGCTGCTAAATGCTCCGAAACTGTGTGTGTGTGTGTGTGTGTGTGTGTGTGGTGTGTGTGTGTGTGTGTGTGTGTGTGTGTGTGTGTGTGTGTGTGTGTGTGTGTGTGTGTGTGTGTGTGTGTGTGTTTGGGTGGTTTGGTGCTGTTGAGGTTGTGAAAAGTCAATTTAATAGATTTTTCTTTGACACCTGAGGCTGTGATGTGAAAGCCTTTGGCAAGTCATCCATCACCACATATACGACTGAACTCATCCAGGACTTAAATTCACTGAACAGGGTGTTGTACTTTTGACATTGTCAAAATGTTTACATTGTTACTATACAAATATATAATTTAGGCTTTTTAACTTCCAATAAAAAAAAGCAACCTTTTGACTTTTCATAGTAGGAAAATCAAAGATGTAAACCTAATACTGTGAAAATATCAGGCTGCTATTTTTATTATTTAGCTCACGTCTACTTTTCTTCATACTTGAACATGATTTAATGTATTTTATGGTCTCTGTCTGATTGTTATTTTTTTATTCTTTTTGGGGGGTTTTTAATCGCTAATTTTCAGTTTACATGTGGTTTGTATCATGCACTGTAGGGGTGCAAAAACATTATATTGAATCCAGTATTGTGTTTTGACTCTGATCTCATCAATTTCTCAATCAATTCGTTTTCTGGCCAGTAGATGTCTCTAAAGTGCTTCAGAGTAGTAGAGTCATTCTACAGAAAAGGTGGAATCTGGGTGATACAAATCTGCTGAAATATATTCCTTCTAAACACATCTAAAACCTGTTAAATAACAATAACTAACTCTTACCTTGATGAATCCACAACAAGTAGAGCTTAAAGTATTTTTATTATTTTGATTATTGTTATACTTTATACAAAGCTTATTTGTATAGGAATGTCACTGGTGTTACGTGTTACCAGGAAGAAGAGTAACACCAGTGACAATTTGGAGAAAACACTACCATTTTAACAAAATGGCTGCAATGTGTCAGACCAAATATGGCTTCACTCAATATCAAAATCGTTTAACTCTTCAATACAATACATTTTCCCAATTCAATGTTCACCCTATGGCAGGGGTGGCCAACCTGCGGCTCTCGAGCCGCATGCGGCTCTTTGCCTAGTTTCATGCGGCTCTTCAGTTCATATTGAATTTTATATGTGTGAGTTTGGGGGAGAGACACTGACTCCTGACTAGTGGTGCACGGTGTACCGATACTTGAAAGGTATACCGCGATACCCTGCCGTTAAAAACGTTACGATTCCTCCGTTTAAGAATGACGGCGGAAAGTACTCCGGTGAGAAAGCGCCGTTTAAATAAGAGCCGTGTGTGTTCAGCGCTCTGCTTCCACTCCCTGCTCTGCAGCCGTGCCTGCAGTCCCGCCCCTCTAAAGCACGCTCAAGTGCCTCCCCGCTCTCGTGCACGCGCTAGCTGCCAGAGCATGTGAGAAAACGAGAAGCATGGCTGCAAGTGGGAGTGCAACTGCCGCTGCCCCTCGGCTTGTTGACAAAAAAGACGCCAGAAGCGAAATGTGGAAGTATTTTAGCTATATCTCTGACAGTGAGGGCAAGCCTACGGACACCACGAGGCCTGTCTGTAAGAAATGTATTAATTGTATTTAATACGAATTCTTGTCATTTATTGTATTTATTGTTCTCATTGTTTAAAGGTTGTGTTATGTTCTGGTTCTGGTCTGAAATAAAGCACAATAATTACATTTAAGACTGTTTCCCTTTTTTTAAGAAAAGTATCGAAAAATAATCGGAATCGCAATTCTTGACTTGGTATCGAAACCAAAATGTTGGTATCGTGACAACACGACAGTTAAACCTGATATTTAGTAGGTCTGTTAAGTATTGAATGCTGATAATTCTGACGTAATTTGGCCGGTCAAAGTTGTTTGGGCTCGGATCAAATTGCTCCGTTACTTTCGTTCCGTGTTACTTTCGTCCCGTGTTACTTTCGTCCCGGCTCTCCCTACGTGTGTATGTGTGGTGTCAGGTGTCAGTATGAGAGGATGACAGCGCGTCTAATTTTGATGTGGCCCAAGAGCCAATCACAATAATACCTGCGATGCAGTGAACCAATCACTTTTTGAGGGGGGGAAAACCTATCGTTGATTAAACACTACTATCCAGTGTTTCCCCTACCATTGTCTTGGAAGGGCGCTGCACCCCGCCAACGGAGCCCCGCGCCCCCCCCCTGAAATTCAAGGTGTTTAAAAAATATATATAATTTTAAAAAAAATATATATATCGCACCGAATTGCAAATAATCTATAACTACTGTCACTTTTCACATTGAACATGTGCTCTTTTATTAAATAAACTAAACGCTTTCATTTGAAGTTGTGAGTTTAGTGTTTTTGACCCTAAGAAACACTGATGCATTAATCAATAACAATAATCCACAGCTCCTCTCTCTGCTCCAGAGGATTTTAAAAAAAAATATCCCAATGCCACAAAAATGCATCAGTGACGTGGTTGAAATCTTGTCTCCAGAAAACAAAAAACTGAAACAAGCGGTATCAGTGACTGTGTGTTTGATGTGGCTCTTTGCAGTACCATAGAAAAAATGTGACTCTTAACCTCTGACTGGTTGGCCACCCCTGCCCTATGGGCTATGAAATTAGTAACACTAATGACAGACTTGAAAGACGCATGTAAAATTTGAAGATAAAATGACACCTTTAACAAACAAAGTAAGAAGTATCTGACGTTCCTTATGTCTTTGTCCACTGCACTGCCTCAAATGATCTCTTGTTACAGGAGGCACTTCAGAGACATATACATTATTTCAAAAATAAAAGCGTTTTGTGTAGCAGTACAACACCAATGACGTAATTTTGGGTGACTGACATTTATTTGATATGATTAATAATAATTTGCGTTTTTTTACCATTTCAGTGTTATATTTAATGCTTGTAATGTTATGTAAATTAGATTTATTTATTGAAATTTTTTTTTTTTTAATTAAAACTATATGCTCCACTTCCATGTGATCAAAGTGACAAGGCAGTTCCTTGAACTTGGCATTTTAAATAAATTGCAATTTATGTATAAAACCATTTTTTATTTATTTAGTACCTGTTATGAACTTGGTTACACAAGGATAAGGACTCAAATGCACGACCCGGGAGCCACAAAAAAGGTAACAAAAGAAGATCACTCTTAAGAGATGACAAAAAAGGTTTGAGCAAGGCAAAACAGAAAATCACTCACAACGTGAGGAACTAAACTTATAATAAGTTTCAGGAGCCAACATAGGCTTTGAATCAAAACGAGCTGAAAAGCATAGCTCTGTCATGAGGACAGGACAAGACGAACTGACACTGAACGCTGGGAGACTGGGGAATTTAAACACTCAACAACAAGACACAGGTGAACACAATCAGGGGCGGGGCTGATACTGATGAGGGCGGGAGAACACATGAGGAAATGGAGTCAAGGGACCTGAAATGAGACGTGACAAAAACAAAACAGGAAGTGAAAAACAATACAAAATAAACATGAAACATGATTGACTAGCACTTTTGACGGTGCACAACAGTACCCCCCCTCTAGGGCCGACTCCTGACGGCCCATCATAAAAATCCTGAATCAGGGTTTTATCCACAATAAACCTCGCAGGGACCCAGCATCTTGCTTCGAGACCATAACCCACCCAATCCACCAGGAATTGTTTTCCTCGACCCCTATTGCGGACCTCCAGCAACTTGCGGACCTTGTACGTTAGGCCACCTTCGAAGAACTGGGGTGGTGGAGGGGGCTTGGAGGCGGGAATAAGCGTGCTCTCATGAACTGGCTTTATCTTGCTGACGTGGAATGTAGGATGTACCCCCATGGGTCTGGGAAGTCTTAGGCGCACAGACACCGGATTGATGACTCTTGACACCGGAAAAGGCCCCACAAACCTTGGAGTCAACTTCTTGGAAGCCACCTGAAGTGGTAGGTCCTTGGTGGAAAGCCACACCTTTTGACCCGGTTTGTAGATGGGAGCGGCCCTGCGGTGGACGTCTGCTACAGCCTTCATCCGAGTCGAACTTCGAAGCAGAGATTGGCGAGCTCCAGCCCAAACTCGGCGACAGCGTCTAATAAAGGCGTGAGCTGATGGTACCGTAACTTCCCCTTCGTCGGTTGAGAACAGCGGCGGTTGATAACCATTGGCACAATGGAAAGGCGAGAGACCTGTGGCCGCCGTGGGAAGAGTATTGTGGGCCAACTCCACCCAAGTGAGGTGGTCGCTCCAGTTGGTCTGGTTCTGGAAAACGAGACAGCGTAGTGCAGTCTCCAGTTCCTGATTCAGGCGCTCCGACTGTCCATTTGATTGAGGGTGGTAACCTGAAGACAAGCTGACAGTAGCGCCTATGAGTCTGCAAAACTCCTTCCAGAAGGCTGAAATGAATTGTGGACCCCCGTCGGAAACAATGTCATTTGGAAATCCGTGATCCTGAATATCTGGTTCATCATGACCTCTGCGGTACTCTTGGCAGAGGGGATCTTGGTTAGCGGAATGAAATGAACCATCTTGGAGAACCGGTCCACCACTGTCAGAACTGTAGTTTTGCCTCTGGACAAGGGGAGACCTGTCACAAAGTCCATAGATATATGTGACCAGGGACGTTGAGGAATCGGCAGTGGTTGGAGCAAACCCATCTTGACCTGGGACGAGGGTTTTATTGCAGGCACACACCGGACAAGCCGCTACGTACTCCTGCACATCCTTCTTCATGGCTGGCCACCAGAAACGCTGCTTAATCCTGTACATAGTCCTTTTAACTCCAGGGTGGCACGAGATCACCGACGTGTGGGCCCAGTGGATGACCTTGGAGTGGAGAGACACAGGAACAAAGAGCAGGTGGTTTGGACACTTGCTAGGTACTGGGTTTAATGTGTTAGCCTGTTTAACGGTCCAACTCTAGTTGCCAGGAAAAGCTCCGACCATACGGTTTAATGGAAGGATGGTCTTGGGCTCTACAGAAAAGGGTTCTGGTTCGAAAAGGCGAGACAAGGCATCAGGCTTCTGATTCTGAGATCCGGGGCGGAAAGAGAGAGTGAAGTTGAACCTACTGAAAAATAGAGTCCACCTGGCCTGCCGAGAGTTGAGGCGTTTAGCCTTTCTGATATACTCCAGGTTCTTATGGTCTGTCCAAACTAAGAACAGCTGTTCTGCCCCCTCCAACCAGTGTCTCCATTCCTCAAGAGCAGCTTTTACAGCTAACAGTTCCTTATTTCCCACATCGTAGTTCTTCTCTGCCGTCGTCAGCTTCCGCGACAGGAAGGCACATGGGTGTATCCTGTTGTCCTTCAAGGATTTTTGGGACAAAATGCCTCCAATTCCCTCATTGGAAGCATCGACCTCGACCAAAAACTGGCGCTGGGGATCCGGAATGGTGAGAATTGGAGCTGTGGTGAACCTCTCCCTGAGGAGCTGGAAAGCGCAGTCAGCCTGGGGAGTCCACTTGAAGGGAACTTTGGAAGAAGTCAGAACATGCAGAGGAGCAGCTACAGAACTGAAGTTTCTTATAAACTTTCTGTAGAAGTTTGCAAACCCTAAGAACTGCTGAACCTTCTTCCTGGAGTCTGGTGTTGGCCACTTGGAAACTGCACTGACTTTAGCAGGTTCCATCTGCATCTGGTTTGGTGAGATTATATATCCTAGAAAGGCCACCTTTTCTACGTGAAACTCACACTTCTCTGCCTTGACATATAATTGATTTTCGAGTAGTTTCTGCAGAACCCGACGGACATGGTGAACATGGGACTTAGAGTCTGGTGAGAAAATCAAAATGTCATCAAGGTACACAAACATTCAAAAATTCCCGCAAAACCTCATTCACAAAACCTTGAAACACAGCCGGTGCATTACACAGTCCAAAAGGCATCACAAGGTATTCATAGTGACCGCTCTGAGTGTTAAACCCTGTTTTCCACTCATCCCCTTCCCTTATTCTAACCAAGTGATATGCATTTCTTAAGTCCAGCTTGGTAAAAATCTTGGCAGTCTGAAGTAGCTCGAAAGCAGAGGACATGAGTGGCAGAGGATAGCGGTTTTTCACCGTAATGTCATTAAGAGGGCTGTAGTCTATGCAAGGTCTCAGAGAACCGTCCTTTTTTCCTACGAAGAAAAACCCCGCTCCAGCTGGGGAAGATGAAGGACGATAATCCCTGATTTAAGAGAAGAGGAAATGTAGTCGTCCATTGCCGCTCTCTCTGGCCTTGAGATCGAATACAGTTTTCCCTTGGGAATGGGAGCCCCCGGTAAGAGATTAATGGGGCAATCAAAAGGTCGGTGAGGAGGTAACGACATGGCTTTTGATTTGTTAAAGGCTTCCTTTAGATCATGATAACATGACGGTACTTTTTGTAGGTCAGGATAGTCTGGGTGATCTATGACGATCCTACTAGGGTCTGTTGGTGCTTTAACAGAGCGTGAATGTTTACACCTGTTAATGCAATCCTCTCCCCACTCCTTAACCTTTCCTGAGCGCCAGTCAATGTGTGGGTTGTGGATTTTTAACCACGGAAAACCCAAAATAATCGGATGCTGAGCCGATTCAAAAATGTAAAACTGCATAACTTCAGTGTGGTCATTATTTACAGTGATCTGGATAGGTTCTGGATAGGTGCAGTGGGTGACTGTAAACAACAAACGTCCGTCTAAAGCACTGGCGTTAATGGGGGAAGATAGAGGAACAGTCTTTATACCAAGCTGTTTGACTATGCCCCAATCCATAAGACTTTCGTCCGCTCCTGAGTCTATTAGCACTCCTTGGGTAATGACCTGATCATTAATAAAAATGTTTACCTTGGTAACTGGACGAGGAGGAAAGTCTGTGGGAAACTTGCTCACCAGCGCCCTCCTCTTGGCTGGTAAGCTTGCTCTTTTCCCGGACATGACGCAAGTTGGTGACCCGGCTGGCCACAGTAGAAACAACACCCTTCTCGTAGCCGGCGCTGTCTCTCCTCCATGGAAAGCCTGGTCCTTCCCAACTGCATGGGTTTATCTGCATCAGGCGGAGGTGCTGTCCTCCAACGGACCGAATCCGCTGGCTGGAAAACCTCCTCTGGTGGAAAGGCTCGTGGAGAAAAGCCCTGGAAACTGGGATGTCCGTCACGGCTGCGTCGACGTTCTCTCTCTCTTTCCCGAAGACGGTTGTCGATCCGGATGGAAACGGCGATGAGAGATTTCAGGTCCCGGGGTACCTCCAGGGGAGCCAGCTGGTCCTTGATTGGATCTGATAATCCAGTCAGAAAAGCGTCGCGAAGAGCCGGAATATTCCACCCACTGTCCGCTGCTGCCGTGCGAAACTCGATAGCATAATCCACCACCTGGCGTTTATGCTGCCGCATCTGGAGTAGTCTTCGGCTGGCTTCTGTTGCAGGTGATGAATGGTCAAAAATACGACTCATAGTGTCTGTGAAGTCGGGTAATGGTAATAGTTCCGTGTCTCTGGACCATTCTGCAGTAGCCCAGGCTGCAGCTCTTCCCGTTAAATGGGACACAATGAACGCCACTTTACCATGGTCTGATGAAAAAGGCAATGCAAGGCAAGGCAAGTTTATTTATATAGCACTTTTCAACACAAGGCAATTCAAAGTGCTTTACAAAAAATGAAAGAGATTAAGAAAATGGCATTTAAAATCAGTCATTAAAAAGAAAAGCTAATAAAATAAACATTAAAAGAAAAAATACATGGATAAAAGTTACAGTGCAGTCAATTAAACATTAAAAGAAAAAAAGTACATGGATCAAAGTTACAGTGCAGTCTAAGATATGAATAGTTCAATTAAAAGCAGCGACAAAAAGAAAAGTCTTCAGCCTGGATTTAAAAGTAGTCAGAGTTGCAGCGGACCTGCAGGTTTCTGGGAGTTTGTTCCAGATATTTGGAGCATAATAACTGAACGCTGCTTTACCATGTTTAGTTCTGACTCTGGGGACAGAAAGCTGACCAGTCCCTGAAGACCTGAGAGATCTGGATGGTTCATAATTTAGCAGGAGGTCAGAAATGTATTTTGGGCCTAAACCATTCAGTGCTTTATAAACCAGCAGCAGTATTTTGAAATCTATTCTTTGACACACAGGAAAAGCGCCTGGGTTGTGTTGGAAATGCAGGTCGCACTGCACCAGGAAAGCTCTGCAATTGATGGAATCACCGGAAAACCTCTCCGGGAGAGCCAGCCTTAGTGAGGAAGACACAGCCTGGCTTGGATTGACAGAGTAAACAGGATCCGCGACATGCAGGCGGGCAGCTGTGACTGACGTCATCGGCGGAGCAGTCTGAAGGTGAGTGATGAACTGTTGCATCTGATTCGTCAGCTGTTGTATCTGTGCAGAGACGGAAACTTGAAGTTCGGCCTGGTTTCCTACCAGTGTCGGCACTCCTTGGCTGATTAATCCCAGCTGTTCCTCGTGATAAAAAATCCTCGCGCCCTGGGCTGACAGGGCGGCGTGAAGAGCTTTTGGGTCGGCTGAGTCCATTGTGGTCAGTTCGTTCTGTTATGAACTTGGTTACACAAGGATAAGGACTCAAATGCACGAACCGGGAGCCAAAGGTAAAGTACAATTAAGATACTTTATTTGCACAATTTGGTAACAAAAGAAGATCACTCTTAAGAGATGACAAAAAAGGTTTGAGCAAGGCAAAACAGAAAATCACTCACAACGTGAGGAACTAAACTTATAATAAGTTTCAGGAGCCAACATTGGCTTTGAATCAAAACGAGCTGAAAAGCATAGCTCTGTCATGAGGACAGGACAAAACGAACTGACACTGAACGCTGGGAGACTGGGGAATTTAAACACTCAACAACAAGACACAGGTGAACACAATCAGGGGCGGGGCTGATACTGATGAGGGCGGGAGAACACATGAGGAAAGGGAGTCAAGGGACCTGAAATGAGACGTGACAAAAACAAAACAGGAAGTGAAAAACAATACAAAATAAACATGAAACATGATTGACTAGCACTTTTGACGGTGCACAACAGTACCATTGCAAAGACAATATCTATTTATTCAACATATAATGAATGTGAGTATTAGGTCAACGTCATGTATTTTGGTGTCTGCAAAAGTAAGTGACAGTAGGCTACTTCCACCTTTTCTGTAGAATGACCCAGTACATGCACACCCATCACAACCTGCTGTGGATGTTATTCTCAACAATTAGGTTGTTATTTAGCTGATTACATACATACAATTGAACATAATCAACTCATTTTGCCTTTTCCTCCTGACTTTTTAAAGCAACACAATTTTAATTAGCGAGTAAAGAAGCCATTTTGGCATTATTGCTGCTTTAAACAGATCTGCACTTTTAATTATAGAGTATTTTTTTTAATAAACGAAGCTGATCACAGTGTCCTTAAAATAAATCCGAAGTACAAAAACAGGAAATCAAACTTAAGAATTAAAAAGCATAACAAAGCAGGGCCAGACTTTTGCAGGTGTGTTGTCATGATAAAGGATATTAGAGAGGAGAGCCTTGACAGTGCTAAGGTGTTTCTGTCACAGTGTCCTCTATTTCCATTCCCCTGAAACAAGTTTCTGGGAAATTACGTCCTGCGGTTTGTCACATTTTGACACTGCCATACCTCTGGAGTGTCTGCTTAACAGGAAAAGTCTGAGATCAAGACGAGCCATTAGCTGTTATATCGCCTCTTGTAGTTTCCAGCCTGAAGCTCCTCTGACAAACACAAGTGTCAAGTTAGAAATTGGCCCCCTTTAATTGAGCCCACAGAGAGCGTTGGTGACATTTTCAAAGATGATCTATCACAGCCTCTTGTGTCTTTGTCTACCTTAGTGCATTTGGTCCTGTAAGGTGTTTTATTAAGAAAGAAAAATGCCATCCATTAAGTGTCAGGTTAATTAGTACAGCAACTTTAACTGACCTTTAACTCAGCTGTCAAATGCTGACTGACTGAAATAGATTTTGACGAATGAAAAGGACAATTAAACAATTTTATTTAAACTTTGCATCATTTTACATAACCAAATATTAATGTTAAATATATTTATTTCAGTTTGGAGATGCAGTCAATTACAGTAACAACCTTCGACAAATGGTTTAGCTATTTAATTTTAGGCATGAAGCTGTTAAAAGGTTTTTGCTGCAAGTACAGTGACAGTTAAAACTAAAAGTGACAAAAAACTACGTAAAGCTAATGTAGCACCCATAAGGTTGAGGTTGTCTACCTGCACATGCATGTTTATACCACAAGAGGGAAGATCACCTGATGGTTCATCATTGTTTCATGCTGGAGATGAACAGAAGAAGTGTGTATGTGTGTGTTGTGCTTGGAGATCGTTTTGAGATGCTGACATCTTGCACATGTGCCTTGTGGAATTTAATAAATGAACGTTTTCTACACCTATAATACCCTTGCGGTCTGAGTAGTGTAACAATTTGGAGGTCCTACCGAGATTATTAACTTCACGGCGAAAGGTTCCCGGAAAAGCACGGTAAAGACGGATAGGCCTACTGGAGAGCGACGGGTAACGTGGTTCGTAGCTAGGCTAAGCTAACAGTTCAAGTGTAGTGGAGCTAATACGGCTCTGCCTCGTTTGTTGTTTTTCCCGTGAAAAAGTCCGGTCGAACTGCGTACGGTCAGTGCTTGAATTGGAATGAAAAAGGTGCCAGTACTCTAAAATCAGCAACTTTTTCAAGTCAATTTTATATATACAGCCCACAAACAAGAATTTGGCTACTATAATGCTGGTGGGTTTGTCTCTTTACTACTGTATATTTTAGAAAGGTTCACTGTACTTAACATTTTTTATGATAGGCAGCGGATATGGCTAAAGCTCAGTAAGGTCAATATTAACTGAAAATATAGCAATCAAAGTCTAGATCTTCTGCTGAAGACACATGAAGCAGAGACCTTTCAGGTGAGAGCCCCTCTGGTGGTGTTCAACATTAATGACAAGGAAACAAAGCTCTGGTCAGAAGCATTTTTTATAAAAAGCTTTAACAAAATTAAGTATTTCTGTACATTTTGAATGCAATCTAACTTTCCAACTCAGAAAACGAAAAACGAAAAAGTGCCAAAAGTCTTCTCACATGGCTGAGCTGCTTTGCAATATTCACCACTGAAGAATACAAATATGTATAAAGTAAACTATGATGCAATCTAACTTCCAACTCAGAAAAATGATAAAGAGCATGAACAAAGAACATGTAAAAACAAATGCAAAATTTGCACAATCTAAAATGAGAAACTGTAACTGCAAGTAACAAAGTCTGAGCCATGGTAAAGAGTTACATTGAACACCAAGCTGATCAGATAACTCCCTGGTTGGTCTGAAGTCCTTCTATCTCCAGGATCTGTACAAATCGGCACATTATGCCAAAAGTCTTCTCACTGGGTGAGCTGCTTTGCAATATACTTCACATTGTTAGAAAAGGCTCCAGAAGGCCTTGGGGACATCAGTATCAGGGGCTGGAGCTGGACAGGCTCTTTCATCAGCACTTCTCCTTCCCTTTGCCAGCCAGGACCTCACATACTTTTCCGGATTGAACTGTCCTAGTGATGGTCCATTACATTTAATGAAAACCAGGCTGGACAGTCGGCTGACAGAGAGAGCATTCCTTTTTGCAGTAAGGATATCGTTCATGCAGCTGAATGCCCGCTCACACTCACTAGTGGAGACAGCGATGGTTCGGACTGCTTTCAGTAGAGGCTCCATGGCAGCAGGTGTACGGGATGCCCTGGTTTCCTTGTATTCGCGAAAGCCCTGAACAGTCTCTCTTCTGTCCACTTTCAGCACTTCGCACAAACGTAGCACCTCTACGTCCCCATACTGTACGTCTAACTCCTCTTCAGGCCAACTTCCAGGATGGATAACTTTCATGTCCTGGATTAGCTGATTGTCCCGGGCCTCCCGGCCATGTAATGGGATTTCTCTTGTGCTGACATGAGAGGAGGTTGTGGAAGTCATTCTGTGTCTCAGATTCTCTACCATACTGCGGAAAAACTGACCTGCATGAATCTGTACAAGCCTGCCATTCTCACGCAGGGCAACACCCTTGAAGGACTTCTCAGCTAGAGCTGTATGAACTGTAGTCATGTGTGGGCCAGGCATGGTGACCATGGATTCAAAAACTCGTATTTCTCGAGTTAAGTGCCTATCTGCTGTAGGCAGTGTCATCTCTCTTTTTTGGAGTTGCCGAGAGAGGTCGCTGAGCTCTGTGAGCGCATCGTACATCAGTCCCAGATTGCTGACAAACGTTGCAGATGTGAGCACATCATCCAGGCCCTTGTACTTTGCTCTGTCTCTGGAATCCCTGCTCGTGTCGTTTGCAGCATTTGTGAAGTGATCATGAAGCACTCGGTAGTTTTCCCAGACTGCTCTGACGCTCCTTTCACTTGAAGCCACCCAGCGGATGGACAAAACACGCCCTATCACCAGGAGACGCTGTCCGACTGCTTGCGCACACTGCGCTAACTGCCTCTGATTTTTGGGGGAGGCATGGAACAAGGAATAGAGTTTGTCAAAAAAGATCTGGAAATGATTGAGCCCTGAGACCTCCTTGACCACATCCCCAACTGCCAGCTCTAGACGATGATTGGAGCAGTGCCACACAAACAGGCTTGGGAATTTACTACACAACTGGGTAGCAACGCCTGTTCTCTTCCCTAGCATGACTGAAGCCCCATCACATGCAAAAGAAACGAAACACTGACCTAAAAAGTCCTCGTTAAAATCTCTTCCAAGACAATCCATTAACGCCTTTGTGATGTCATCAGCCGTTGTTCCATCCAACTCGATCAGCTCCCAAAAAACGTTTCGGGCTCAGCATCAGCTAATGCTGAGCGTAGACACACAACAAGCACCGTTTTACCACTAATAGTGGTAGATTCATCGACCAAAACACAGAGTTTTCTTTGGTTTTCTGTAATGTCTTTTGCCATTTTTTTCTTCAGCTCATGAGCTATGTGGTCGATGATTTCGCCACAGGTTTTATTGGAGTGCAAAACCCTGCCCACGTTCAGCCCATTCAGTTTCTGTACATTCAAATCAATTGGCATGTCTGTGAATGGCCAGCTATGTTTGCCAATTTTATATGCCGTTCGAAAAACTCTGATAGTGGTGTCTAATTCAGATTTATGCATAGACTGCACTTGATGTTGAATAGTTTCACGTGAAGCAGATGTAAGGATGTCAGCAGCTTTTACATGGGCTTGTGATTCTTTATGTTCTTTGATTTTTTTTCTCAGGCTAGCTTGTTGTTTGCCCTTGTCAACACCGAAATGAGACACTGCATACTCACCCCATTCAGTTGACAGTTTCAGTCCTTGTCCAGTGTGTATTCCCAAAGATTTGACATCTCTGCATATCCGACATCCTAGCTTCTTATCTTTAAGAAGGAGCCATGCATTGGTCTTGCAAAAATATTGCACCTGGTCCGTTGTCCAGCAGTCAGGTGCATCGCTTTGCCCGGTGTTGGTGGTGGCAGTTGCGCCAGCAGCAGCTAACGTTAGAGGCTCTGGAGGAGGCGGCGGAGCTAGTGCTAATGCTAATGCACTAGAACTTGGAGCAGGAGGATCAACCAAAGAAAGCTCCCCATCAGACACAATTTCCAACACAGGCACAGCATTCTCTGTATTTGAAGTTTCTTCCGGCGACAACCGCTGTCTTTTTGCACTTTTATTAATCCACGCTAACATTTTAGAAATGCTCATTTGTGACGTGACTTGCTTTCCTTCTCTCTGGGGCGTGCCTGCTCTGTTCTATCACTCTACATAGCCACCCACTGGGTGGGAGTTGCACTGCATAAACACAACACAAGTGCATCTAGGTATGTAAATTGTAAAGCATTAAAACATGGTTTTACTAACAGTTTTCAGTATGTTGTTACTTCGGCATTATTATTATTATTATTATTATTTGAAACGTGTATTACTATTAAATCACGGTCAAATAGGTTAATTTTGACATAGTCGTTTCCCACCACAGTATTTACATGGAGAAGATAAGCCCCGCCCCCTCTCCAGCACGTTCTGTTTGAATGACAGGAGTAAACAGCTGACAGCCGCTGTGAAACTCCAGCGGTTAGAGCGATGAGAATGTCCGTTCGGCACCTCATGACGCATCTACTGAGTACCGGTCGGCTGTATATATATATATGGATGTATAATAAGAACGGCGGGAGAGTGTTGAGTACTGGCACGGTGCATGAGTACCGGAGTACCGCCAGCATGCCGGTACTGAGCAAGAAGTGCCGGTACTCCATGGGTCAGAACCAGAAGTGCCGGTACTGCGTACCGGTGAGTACCGGCCCAATTCCAGCACTGTGTACGGTCAGAAATAAGATGTCAGATCACAGAGAAGATTTTCTAAATGAGATAGAAAAAAAACTGTTAGGACTGACTGTAAAGGAATTTCAGTAGTGTTGTGAGCGTAGCAACCTCACTGGAAAAGGATATGTGGACATTCAAAATAAAGGCAGACGTGTTAAGCACGTTATACAGTTTTGTGAAAGTAAGGAACTGTTGGAGATGGAGGATGAAGGAATGTCCGTGCTTTTGGAACTAAACGATCGACTGGACATTCTTCAAGAGAGCCAGCCGGAGACCGTCGTCGATGGAGCAGCGCCGCATGCAGCCCACGAGAGAGAGGAGCAGGTGGATCAGCCCGTGCAACCCACGAGGGAAGCTCAACAGGGAGGTCACAAGCAGCCTTTGTCGTCTCAGGAGCAGCGTGCAGGCATGGTGGCCCCGGAAAACGAAACTCAGCGCAGAGGCAGGGACTCCATCAGCAACAACAGCTGCTCTGCTGCTGTATCCAATGGATTCAGAAAGGACTTCAGGATTAACGGGTTAGGATACACTGAGTTTTAGTAGCCTTGTGCACCAGATTGACAGTGGGTTAAGGAAAAGTTATCCTGAAATAGAAATTATGGAAGCAGTTATTCGTGCTGTGAGGCCAAGATTGAAGCTAAGGAGTTACTTAGAGGGAAAAACTGATCTCACCCTATCCACTCTAAGACAAATATTGAGAGCCCACTATGCAGAAAAGGATGCAACTGTGCTTTACCAGCAACTAACAATAGCTTTGCAGGGACTCAGTGAAACATCACTTGATTTTCTCATCCGACTGTTGGATGTGTGCCAAAAAGTCCTGTTTGCATCTGAACGTGCCCAGTCTGGCCTGAGATATAACAAAGAGCTAGTCCAAAGTCAGTGTTTTCAGTCTATTATGACAGGCCTGTGCAATGACAACATAATAGCAGAGATGAGAATGTATCTGCAAGACGAGAACAGTACAGATGAGTTACTGCTGCAGAAAATGCTCAATATAATGAAAATGAGCGGGCACAAAAGATGAAAGCTACAACTAAAGCCAGTCATAGAGCAGGTTTGAACTCAGTAGAGCAGTGTGAGGATGAAAGCATCCCCTTAACAACTCCCAAATCTGCTAAAACTAGCAAACCAACAAAAGATAACTATTTACAAAAATAGAAGAGAGCAATACAGCAATCGGAGAGCTTACAGGACAAGTAGCTTCACTCTTGCAAACTGTTGAGCATCAGAGGAAAAATGATGATTTTCAATATAAAACCCCTGCAAATGCTGTTAAGAGACCAAGAAGAAGATGCATCGCATGTCAGCAAGACAAAGACTGCAACCATTGTTTCCGGTGTGGCAGTGAAACATATTGGGCAAAAGGCTGCAGAGTTGGAGAAAAACAGAAGCCGCAGGGAAACTGGCAGAGGCTGTGACTGAGGGACATGTCATGACCTTAGAATCCAAGTCCCACAATGATCCACGTCCTAATCATACCTCACCAGTTAAGCCCAAAAGCTCACAAGGAAGGCAGGAGGACAAAAACATTCACCTCACCAGCCACACTTCAGTACCCTTGAAACCGAATATGAAACATGGTGACCTACCAGCTAACTCACACAACCTTTGCATGAAACGCAAGAGAGTTGCACAGCTGATAGGCAGAAAATGTCTTGCTTGGTTTAAAATAAATAACATCAAGGCTCAAGCACTGTGGGACACAGGTACACAGGTATCCATCGTGAGTGAAGCATGGAAGTCCCAGAACTTACCTGATTTGACAATCCATCCTATCAGTGACCTTCTGAGTGAAAATGAACTGCTGGACTTGAGAGCGGCCAATGGCTCTGAAATCCTTTTTCAGGGTTGGGTTGAGGTTAGTCTTAGCCTATGTGATCCAAAAGCTAAAACAGCATGTTCTGATGAGATTCTAGTTCCAATAGTGAGCAGGGACATTGCACAGAGACCCATAATAGGTTGTAATGCTATTGAGGAGATTTTGAAAGGGGGAGAGGAGGACCAGAGTAAACTTGGTGAACGAATAGCTCTGCTCAGAAACTCACTAAGGCTGGGGACAACAAAGGCAGAAGCACTACTCAACCTCATTCAGGGAGCTACACATCAGGATGTTACCCACCCACCCAGTCAGGACAGGGCATACATCTGTGGTAGTTCCAGGGAGGCAAATGCAGTGCATTACCTGCTCTGTCGGAACCAAACTTAAAGTTAAAACCGAAATGCTGTTTGAACCTGACGAGAACCTCTCGCTAGAGGAGGGACTCAAAATAACCTGTCAGTTGATAAATGTATCTTGCTCTGCTCGCAAAGTGAACATCTACGTGAGCAACACCACTCATCGTGACATCACAGTGCCAGGTAAAATTGTGATAGGGAGCATACAAAGAATAACAGACTTCTACCCTGTTTACTCAGAGGAACATCAGGTTAGCTCGGTGGTAGTTGAAAATTGTCAAACTCCACCCAACCCAACCACAGAAAAGTGTCAGAGTGATGGCCAAGGGAAACTGTGGAATCCACCTGTTAATATGAACCACCTGACAAGTGAACAACAAACATTCATTAAACAAATGCTCAGGGAGGAGTCAGGTGCGTCAGAAGTTGAACAATGTTCAACTTCTGACGCCGGAGACGCCGGAGTAGCCAGCGCCAGCCAATCAAATCCCGTTTCTGAAAATCTGACAGCTCAAGCCCTAGCCCAGGGGTGGCCAACCAGTCAGAGGTTAAGAGCCACATTTTTTCTATGTTACTGCAAAGAGCCACATCAAACACACAGTCACTGATAACGCTTGTTTCAGTTTTTTGTTTTCTGGAGACAAGATTTCAACCACGTCACTGATGCATCTTTGTGGCATTGGGATATATATTTTTTAAATCCTCTGGAGCAGAGAGAGGAGCTGTGGATTATTGTTATTGATTATTGCATCAGTGTTTCTTAGGGTCAAAAACACTAAACTCATAACTTAAAATGAAAGCGTTAGTTTATTTAATAAAGAGCACATGTTCAATGTGAAAAGTGACAGTAGTTATAGATTATTTGCAATTTGGTGCTATATATATATTTAAAAAATATATATTATATATATTTTTGAAACACCTTGAATTTCAGGGGGGGGGCGCGGGGCTCCGTTGGCGGGGCGCAGCGCCCCTCCAACACAATGGTAGGGGAAACACTGGATAGTGTTTAATCAACGATAGGTTTTCCCCCCCTCAAAGGTGATTGGTTCACTGCATCGCAGGTATTATTGTGATTGGCTCTTGGGTCACATCAAAATTAGACGCGCTGTCATCCTCTCATACTGACACCTGACACCACACATACACACATAGGGAGAGCCGGGACGAAAGTAACACGGGACGAAAGTAACGGAGCGATTTTATCCGAGCCCAAACAACTTTGACCGGCCAAATTACGTCAGAATTATCAGCATTCAATACTTAACAGACCTACTAAATATCAGGTTTAACTGTCAGGAGTAGCTAGTGTTGTCACGGTACCAACATTTTGGTTTCGATACCAAGTCAAGAATTGCGATTCCGATTCTTTTTTTATACTTTTCTTAAAAAAAGGGAAACAGTCTTAAATGTAATTATTGTGCTTTATTTCACACCAGAACCATAACCATAACACACACTTTTAAACAATGAGAACAATAAATAAAATAAATGACAAGAATTCGTATTAAATAAAATTAATACATGTCTCACAGACAGGCCTCGTGGTGTCCGTAGGCTTGCCCTCACTGTCAGAGATATAGCTCAAATACTTCCAAATGTCGCTTCTGGCGTCTTTTTTGTCAACAAGCCGAGGCGCAGCGGCAGTTGCACTCCCACTTGCAGCCATGCTTCTCGTTTTCTCACATGCTCTGGCAGCTAGCGCGTGCACGAGAGAGGGGAGGCACTTAGAGCGTGCTTGAGAGGGGAGGGACTTAGAGCGTGCTTGAGAGGGGAGGGACTTAGAGCGTGCTTGAGAGGGAGGGACTGCAGGCAAGGCTGCAGTGCAGGGAGTGGAAGCAGAGCGCTGAACACACACGGCTCTTATTAAAACGGCGCTTTCTCACCGGAGTACTTTTCCCAGTCATTCTTAAAGTACCGATACTAATGAAACGGCGGAATCGTAACGTTTTTAAAGGCAGGGTATCGCGGTACCTTTCAAGTATCGGTACACCGTGCAACACTGGTCAGGAGTCAATGTCTCTCCCCCAAACTCACACATATACAATTCGATATGAACTGAAGAGCCGCATGAAACTAGGCAAAGAGCCGCATGCGGCTCGAGAGCCGCGGGTTGGCCACCCCTGCCCTAGCCAATCAAACCGCGTCTAAGCTGGGAGAGATATCCCGCCATTCATTTCTATATTTCAAATAAAAGATGGAGGAGAAACTAATTATCGCCGTAGCAAATCACCAGGTTTTGTATGACCAGACCCTCTTCACCTACCGGGATACAAACCGGAAGAACCAGTCATGGAGGGAGGTGACAGAGACAGTGGGTGAAACTGGTAGGTTTTCGCCTGTTTGGGGAGTTTATATATATATATATTGCTCGCATAAAATCCCCGGGGTTTTTTGCTTTGTATGTCGGGGGCGGGAGATTCATGTGATTGGTTGTTGGTCGCGTTGCTCGAATAAAATCCCCAAGCTTCAGACACGCCCAGCTCCAAGCTTTTTTTGAAGCTGTAGTTTGGACGCTCCGTAACACAACACATCAGCCTCAACTAGACGTTGACGCAGAGGAGTTCAGAATGGAGAATCCTGTGCAGATGTTTATGGACAATAACACTAGTGACACTCAAGAGCTAACACAAACTGTTCAGCCTGCAGACCTGCCAAATGTTCAAGAAAATGACCCTTTTGACACACAACCACAGAGAGAGAAACGACCCAGAGAAACACTGACTTATGAGACATTGGGTCATCCTGTTCATCGTTTGGTAAGGCTTCACATAAACCCACTTTATGTTAATGCTCTTGAACCAGCATATGGACAATACAATGTGCCCTGGCCATCTCCACAGGTGTTTGGGACGTACATGGTTCATCCTATTCCTGTTCCTGTAGGATATTACTGAGAGGATTAATATGGACTGTCTAAAATGTGGATACAGTAGACTGTTTTTGAACCAACTGGTTATATTTCACACAGGCTCCGCCCTCTACTGGACTCTATGGATACTACTCTCTATCATGCTGTGCGTGCTTTCACCTACTGAGTTTACGTAAACGTAGCCGGCCAATCGGGTCGAGTCTACCTGAATGCGCGCGCAGGCCCACAGTATATAAAGGCGGCTACACCCGCCGCCCACTATCCTTTTTCTCTTCAGACGAGCTGACAACCGAAGAGTTAAACGAACGAAGATTAGAAGATTAGAAGGAAAAATTGACTCACCATTACTGGAAGCTCGGCCATGCACCTGCCCTGGTTTGATCGCGGGCGCTGGTCTCCACCACCTCTGCTTAGAGTATTTGGGGGACCAGGATATGGCAGAGGCGGTGCCATTCACGTCGCCATTCCAGCGGGGCGGATTGCTCCATTTGCCGTTGTCGGGCACTTCCGGGTCCGGTCCATGGAGGTCCACCGCCCTAGGTGATGACCATGGCGGCGGAGCGCAGCTGCTCCCAGCGGGCAGCAGGCTGGGCAGGGAGCTGAAAACAGCTCTGCCACGCTACCGCGTGACAAGGCGACTGCAAATAAACACGGGTGTGTTGGGCATCTCGCTCATTGCTGGAGATGCCCCCAGCTTGATCGTGGCCGCCGCCGTTGTCTGCCGTGTGATATCCCGGTGAGGGATCACGCCGCATGGCACTTTCCAAAAGGACCGTGTTGTTGATCTCCCGGGCCGGGAGCCCCCGTGTTTACGGAAGGGCTCTTTGGATCGATCTCCTTGGTTACGTGGGTGAGGAGTAGTCGCAGCGTGGCTGCTTCTTGCTCATCCCCAGAGGAAATAACACTGTCCCACACTCCCCGCCCCCTCTGTAAACTCCAGTATAGGAGCCAGCAGGTGGGCGCGTGCACGTGAGTGGAATAAACCGAAGTGCTGTCAAAACACTGCGGGTTCAAGAGAGAGTGATGTGTGTGTGAGAAACGCATTCAGTGAAAACAATAGGCTACATGCACTAGGGTCTGAGACGTACTTCCGCCTTAGCCGTTATACTGCTCGGACGCTTCCGGGTTGCTTCTGGTCTGCGTAGCTGAGCGTCCACAAATGTTTTACTGTTTAAATCTGTGGTTTAAATATGAGTCGACGGAAGATTTTCAAAACGGAGCATTTGCAAAGACAAGTAAAGAACTACTCCGAGCACTGCTGTGTCCCACTTTGTACGGCGTCAGCTAAATTCAACGGCGTCCTAAGTTTCCATGGCTTTCCGACCGAACTCGAGCTGCGAAGACAGTGGCTGGTTAAAATACGACGCGATAACTTTACAATCTCCTCTCACTCCAAGGTCTGCAGTCGTCACTTCGCTACGGATCAACTAATAGAGCCAAAACCCCTTGATGGCCGTAGGAGGCTTGTGAAAGGTGCTGTCCCAACTCTGTTTGAGTGGAATCACTTCACTGCTCAAACACCGCGGGCTAGTGTTTGGGAGAGAAGGGAGCGGCCCACTGAACCAGTCTCTCGGGAGGAGCAGGAAGAGCACATCGATGTCCGTGACCATGATTACTGCTCAACCCCTGAACCAGCTTCACTGGACATGTCCTCTCAAGCTACAGAAGACAACTCCAAAACATTGGAGGATCTGCAGAAGCAACTGCAGGAGTTAAGAGTCCAGCGAGAGTTTTGCTTACAGCGGTTTGCTGGCTCCGACGACAACATCCGATTCTATACCAGGTAATGTTTTGGCTAAATTCTATCCACGTTTTTGAGATGGGTTAGCTTATAAAGAATCCTGTTTACCTGCCGTTTGACTGCTGACTATTTGCATGCAGTGTTGGAATAAGTAGGCTACTCAACTTAACTGAAGTATAAGTACAAATACTATGGTTTGAAAATACTCCTGAACTGAACATGTAGAATCATAAATCATGTGTTTTCATAAGTAACTAGAAACTATGAAGGTTAACTAAATGTGGTGGAGTAAAACATACTAATACTAACAACATACTGATAATACTTTACTACAAGTGGAAATCTTCAAAACCTTACCAAAGTAAAAGAACATGTCAATATCCACTGCGTGTCCCCCAGTTGCACACTTAAGAATGAAGAGTAAAAGTAGTCATTCTGTGTAAAATGTTCCCTGTATGTTTTAGATTATTATTACTGCTGCTTTAATGTAGTTGTTACATGTTACTGCCGTATATTACTATACCTGCACCAAGTGCCTTCTTAATCAGTCTATTTGAATTGTAATGTATTATAGCAAACAAGAGGAAAGCATTAGCCCATGTGTTACAGTTAACGAGTCAATTACTGACTGACATGTGTCTTTTGTGTACAGATTCCCGAGCTATAACCACCTGATGGCCTTCTGGTTTTTGATTGAGCCTTCCATTTATAAAATGGTTCGTGTTACAAGAGCGATATCAGCTGCCAAGAGGAATGAAGAAGTGGTTACACACGCACGTCCATCAACGGTAGGCTACGTTTCTTTTAACACACAATCTAAACACAAACTGAAGGGAAAATGTTTCTCCAACATTTCATTGCTTTCGTGTAGGCTAAAAGGCTATAGTACTCAATCCTTTTTGAATACATCAGAGAACTAAAACAACTTAATGTTTTTCCCATGGTGTGCTACACTCATGACATTAATATAGTACCCTTTTTTTGTCTATCTTCCAGAGACAGCTGCTTCAGCCAATTGATGAGTTCTTCCTTTTTCTCTGCTTCCTGTCGGTGGGTTTGAAAGAGAGGGACCTTGCAAACCGCTTCAACGTACACCAGTCCACTGTGAGCCGCATCATTGCAACATGGACGAGTTTTCTTACAACTTTATTGGGGTCACAGTGCATCTGGCTTACACCTGCAGAAGTTCAAGCCCACCTCCCAGAGGCATTCAAAGATTTCCCAGACACACAGGTGATCCTGGATTGCACAGAGCTGAGGTGTCAAACACCATCCTCACTCCTCCTCCAAAGTGAAATGTATTCTACATACAAATCTCACTGCACCATGAAAGCCCTGGTTGGCATAGCCCCACATGGCGCAGTGACATTTGTTTCCAGTCTGTATGGTGGTTCTGTCAGCGACAAGGAGATTTTCAAACAGTCTGGAATAGCTGCGTTGTTGACTGAAAACATGGCAGTGATGGTAGATAAGGGCTTCCTGATCAGCGATTGCTGCAAATGCAAGGTGTACTGCCCACCTTTTCTGTCAAAGCAGAAGCAAATGCCAGCCTATCAGGCGAGGGAGACACAGGCCATTGCCAGACTGAGGGTTCATGTGGAACGTGTCATTAGGAGGATAAAAGAGAACAAACTTTTTGATGGTGTCATCCTCCTGTCCCATGCCTACAACATCAACCAACTGTTTGCAGTAGCATGTATGCTGTCAAACTATCAGAACAAAGCACTGGTCAAGAAATGGGTGAAATAAGACAAGATGATGACACCTGTGCAGGTAGCTGTGATTAAGCTGGGTGAGCACACCGTAATCCTGTGTTGCCTGACACACGCTAGTGTTTTGTTTGAATAAATGGTAAATAGCAAATTACAATGCGTTGAGGATTTCTTACAAATGCACTGATTTACTATTCATTACACAAATCACTTCACTTTATTGTCTTTTTAAATACAATTGTATATTTATTTACATATATGAAATGTGACAAACAATATATATCAAAAACAAAATATTGAAATCACATTTTGTTGTCATTCAGAACTAGGGCTGTCAAACGATTACAATTTTTAATCAGATTAATCACAGCTTAAAAATTAATTAATCATGATTAATCACCATTCGAACTATGTCCAACATATGCCATTTATTTATGCATATTGTTGTGGGAATGGAAAGATAAATGAAAGAAGGCGGATATATCCATTTAACATACAGTATCTATGTTTATTATAACATTTTTCTGCGTGTCAAAATGAAAGACAACCCACACACCTATCAATCATCAAACCGTGGGGTCTTAATTCATTACGTGTTGATTTCTATCAACGGGTACTTCAGGAAAGTCGACGGGGGATGGGGGCTAGTGGAGTACTTCGTGACCACAGAGTGTGAACGTTGTGATCAGCTGTTTTAGCACAGTTCTCCAGTGAAGGGGGGGAGTCTCCCTCCGTAGCCGGTTGGCGTAGTTTTGGCACAATTCCGTTGTACAGACCGACGTTAACAGCAGCCCTGTCTGTGCACACGGAGACCGACTCTGCCGTCCGGTGATCTAACCGCCTTCTGGAAAAGTTTCACAAGTAGCCTACGTCGGTACGCAAATGCGCTTTGTGACACAAGTGACGGTACGCATTTCAGAGAGATTACGCACATAACCTGCGTACCAGTTATGTGCACCCCTGTACTACAGCAAAAGTATTCTCCGTCGGGACTTCCTGCAACAACACCACGCCGTTATCAAAGATGTTCTATTGAGAAGACGATCACTACGTGACAAAAGTTTTCAAAACCGTGGCTACTGAAATCAATCTTACTAACTGCTGTCTGTGCAATTTACTCCGCGAGTTGGCAGACTTTATTTTGCTTACTTTAACATCATTTTTCATGGTGAGGCTATGCGATTTCTTGGTATGGGTGTAGCCTACCCCAGCCATACCCTGGCGCTGCCACTGGTGGCACGTATGGGGCGGGCCATTCTGCACATGCATTAAATGCGTTAAATATTTTAACGCAATTAATTAAAAAAATTAATTACCGCCGTTAACGCGATAATTTTGACAGCACTATTCAGAACACATGATTGAGGGATTGCCTCTTAAAAACAATGACGGCTGAGCCAGGGTCTAGCAGCTAACTGCTTACAGAGTTAACAATGGCTACAGTGCCCACTACTTTTTTTAATGACAGGTACTTCGGCATGTATGTGTAAAAAAAAAAAAAGTCTACTTTTTCTCTGATTGCTCTTTGCACTTCTGGATCTGTGTATATTCTTTGCACCAGGTAGTCCTCTTGTGCCCACACTACAAAATCACACCACTGCATCCCAGATACAAGAAGTTGACCCTGTACTTGCCAGTAATAGGCATGGCTTTTCTTGAGCTTAGGGGAGCCACATTCCATCTGCACATATTTGCAGTCGACATAATTTGGGACATTGGGACATTTGAATTCAACAAGGCCAAATTGGGGATATTCTGTTGGGTCAAAAACAACTCCATCAGGGGAGGCACCAAGCCAGGGCGTAGAGGGGTGAATGACAAGGCCACAAGGGGAGTAGTTCACGTTTGCCAGTCTACTGTATTCAGCTGCTACTGTGGGCTCCATCTCGGCACCTCTCCTCATTTCTGCAGTCTGCCTTGTACCTTTGAGTATTCGCTCTGCAAGAGAGTTAGCAGAGCTCTCACCTCTGACGTGACAAATCTCTCTTAACCTAGAGGCAGTAACCCTGGGTTTGCGGAGCAGATGCCACTCTGAGCTAGAGCTTTGCTCACGGGTAGCCTCCTCAATTTTGTGAGACATTTCCAAATCAACAGATAAGCTGTTCATATGTAGTTGCTCCTCTTCTGAGCACACCAGCGGTAAATCACATGGCAAGATCACATACCCCTCTATGGGCAAGTGGGGTGTTGGTGGTGTGTCAGTGTGAAGTGTGGTGTACCGAGACGTCAAAGCAGGCATCTGATAGGACAGAACACTGCCCTCTTGCACAATCCCGAAGGCACTTTCCACAAGGGGCTTGTCAGGTCTCATGTTCATTGTGGTCACAAGCGGCCTGTCTTCAATGCTGAATGCTGAGTATGCCTCCGTAACTCTGAACAGGCAGGGATCTGGTAATGGCCCCACCATGCCTCTGTAGAATCCACTCCTACAAAGAATGGCAAAGACAATATAGCACATTAATGTGACAATAAAGGTTAGGAATACAGCACCAGAATTATTAATTTTAAAAACACAGGAAACACAATTTTCCAGCTAAAATTACCTTACTCCAGTCTGCACCATCCTATTTGGTACAGGCTTGGTGAAGACCATGGAGTTGATGGGCCCTGGCTTCACACCCTTAAGGAAAAGACAATTACTGTTCGTTGAGTCACTTTAAAACAAAAACTCTGTGAAAGATTACAAGTATTTGAACCTCATTGAAATTACCATTGTTCGCGGCTTGTGCCATTGCTGTTCCGATTCAGTACAGCTATGCACAGGTGGCACAACTGGCATGTTCAGTTCAGTGTAGTGTGCTGTTTGGAACAGCAATGCTACTGTGTGATTGCACAAAACAGTTCCTGCAACACAGGAGCACTGGTTGTGCGTGAGCACCACTGGTGATGAATCACGAAGCGTTATCTAAAAAAGAGAGAATAAATACTAGTGATTAGTAACCTCACTTGTTACTATGAGCCAGGAGGTTATTATGAGTAGAATTATTGGTTATTTTTACTGACCCATTATCCTAGAAGAAGCATGTATTCCTGAATGCTTAGTGTTACCCTCTTACCCTACAATACCACAATGAACTTTCTTTGGAAACTAAGATGCCTTGAAAATTGTATTAAAGCAGTTTTGACTATATATTTGAACCCCCAAACTTACACATCCATAATCAATGTAATAATATCTGACCAATCAGCTGTGATAAAGCAGGGAGAAGTAGGACACTGTTGAGATTCCCTTAAGGTAAACTAATGTTTAACTGAACTGAAACTCAATAAACAGGGGGGAACAGTGTCAATGCTGCCTGCCTACACTCAAACTGTGTGCTGTCTCGCTCTTCCGCATTGACCTGTAGCACAAGGCTCTCACGCTGACCTGCCCTGTCAGCCTGTCTTTATTGGACACTGAATGAAGAAAAACAGAGCAACAGCGTTAGATCTATACTCACGTCAACACATCTATGGCAACATTGCTTTACAAAAGCTGATACCATTATGCAGTGTGGCTAACAACAAGATAACCTTGGCTAGGCTATTAAACGATAGTATTTGTTAGCAAAATGGCTAATGTTTTAAAGAATTAACACCAGAAACAGTACATAGCGTTACCCAGAGCCCTATAGTAGTCTACTATAGTAGTAGTATAATAATAATAATAGTAGTTATACTATAGGGCTCTGGCGTTACCTAGCTTTTGACAGCTAATGTTAGCGTAACCCGGAGCATAAGCTAGCTGGTTAGTACCTGTTACCTTCTTACCTTCATAGTTGTGTATATATGACGCAGCATATAATTTGAAGCCTTTATCGAGTTTGCTGGCTGGGGCTTTAGTCGTCCGGCAAATCCGATGAACATCTGACATTTTTAATTTCGGAAGCTCTTGTAGGCAGCGGGTGTAGAAGATCGTCATTTTCAAACAGGAAATGAATCGGCCGCTATGAGTAGAATGCGGAAGTGACTGTGCATGTAGCCTATTGCATTTATCCCAGAGCAAGAGTCATCTCTCTCCACATTTCCACTTTTCACCATAATGTCCGTTTCTAGTACCTCATTCACACCAACCTGGTTTCAGGGCCGGTTCGGAGCTGGAGCTTGAAAAGCACCGAGTTTTCCTCTTCACACCGCAGCGGAGCAGCCTCTTAGCTCCAGAATCCGGTTCGTTTCAAGCACCAAAAAATTGTCCGGCCAGAGCAAAAGCACCGCATACGTCACGCTTACGTCATGGCGGGGGCAGAGACAACACAACAACAAAAAGCCCGCGTTTTATCCAGTTTGTACTCAACGATGGAGAAACTTAACAAGAGTTTCAGAGTTTCTGCCATAGACTGTGTATATATAAAGGTTTCTGCTCATGGTGAAGCAACGTGTCTGCGTGTTAAGGTGGAACCTGAGCATTCACGTTGATCACCTCTCATTATAACTCATTATAAATCTATAAAACTATAAATATTAAACTTTACTTCACTTGTTCATTTGAGAACAGCTGTTACATACCTGGGTGAAGGTTACAGTTCATTTAAATGAAAGATACAACGTTACTCCACACTCATGGTTCAGCCCACCTTAAGAAATAAGACCGACCTCGGAAGCAGTTGTGTTTTAAAAAAACCTTTATTGACACGAGTACACTTTTTTATAAGAATATAGTCTAAACCACAGAAATGACTCCGGAAAAGCTGCAGATAGAGCCATAAGAAATGAATGCAACTGATTTCATCCGCACGGTTTGGCTTTATGAAGCAGGCACGCAAACGGTTACGTCATGACGCAAACGATGACGCAATGACGCAGCACCAGTCGGACTCTGGGCGGTGTGAAAAGAGCCAGAGCTAAACCGAAGAACCGGTTCTGAACCTGAAAAGCTCTAGCACGGAGCTTGAACCGGAGTTGCGTTGGTGTGAATCATTGACTGTATATATAAATGGACATAGTGTCCGTGACGTCACCCATAGGATTCTGCAGAGTTGCCGTGAAGCCCTTAGTAGGCGGAGTCGGCCACTAACGGCTTGACAGCAACGTCAGAGTCTAATCCCGCCTGCTCCAAATAAGGGCAAAGAGGCGGAGCCGAGGCGGGACCTGCTGCCTCCGAACTGGAAGTAAACAGAGCTAGCTCAGGCTAAGAAGCTAAGCTAACATGAAATACATGCATACCAAGTTACTGCTAACAGTGTAGTTCCCCTATATAAACGTTACATTCATAATCAAATGAGACAATCTGCAAGAGAATTAGCTATATTTTATTATTCTTAATGCTTGTCATTCACACGTTGAGAAAAGACGGACTCCACCACCCGGACCTAACGGAGCCGCAGTGGGCTAGCTCCGGGACGCCGGCTGGAGCTAGCACTCTGCGGCTCCGTTAGCTCCGGCGGCCACCACTGGGATAATTGGGTCCCCTATTAACATTTGCTCCCGTTTAGCATTATGGGCGTCATAGCCATAGACTATAAAAGTCTTACCCAAGGCTGAATCATAAACTAAAATGTATATGTATGCATAAAGGGTTACGTCCTTAGCTGGCTAATAAGTAACAAGCTAAGCTACCAAGCACACAAACACCTGCGAACGGGGTTAACATGTATTGTAATGGCAATTTCCTTTACCTATGTCCTATATATTTTTGCCGTTACTTTCACAGAAGGGTTGAAAAGTGATCCAGACGCAGACACAAACAGATGATTTTCCGGTCCTTTGTTGTGGTTTATGATGTTTATTCGTCTTTACATACCAGGGTTAATTTAGCGTTCTAGTGATTCTATGAGCATCTGCCGGGCTGATGGAATCGGTATGCTCTTCTCCTACTGTGTCCACCCCCGTCTCCTGTCACCTATGACCTCCTTATATACACCCGGTACAGCTAAACCCCGCCACCCAGTGTTCATAAATAATATTGCACTATAAATACAACTTAAATAAACTGACACACCAACATCACCCACAAAATGGCTCCTACACACCGGCCCCTAATTGGCTTTAGTATGAAAACAAAAACAATTACCAATAAATAATAAAGGAGCTATACAAATGGTGTGTATGTGTTAGCATGTACTTCTTAAATAATTTTTAGTTTATTTTCTTCTCCCTTATTTTAAGGGTCATCAGTCTTTGCTGTTCTTAGGTTGAAGCAGTAGTGTTGCCATCCCGTCCAGCGCTGAGAGAATCTGTGGGTTATATTTTCATCCAATTCCAAGCCTCTCCTTATAGGGCTCCTGCATTGATGAGTCAGTCACTTCTTCAGGTCTGTCACTTGGGTTCAGCCGGTGCCCTGCTACCATAGCAGCAAAATCGCAGATGAGCTGCTCGGTAACGTGTTTGTTGTTAGGCAAGCTGGGATTTCCTTGTCTGAATGGCAAGTCTAGGCAGTAGTGTCCATCTGACATTTTCACTTTCTCGGCCACAGGCTTGGCTTCTTCCTCAGGCACTGCGTCAGATTGGTGTAACTCGACATCTGCTGTGAAGTCAGGCATGCTGTGACAGGAGTCTGAAGTCGGCTGGCTTTCAAAAGGCTCGTCTTCTGCCTCTTCATAGTAATCACCTGAATCCCGACCCTCATCTTCTTATTCTTGGGGGGCCTCAGTTTTGCCTTCAACATCCCTATCACTGTCTCCTTTGGCATCTGCTACAACATCGCCATCCTCTTTGGCATCTGCTACAACATCGCCATCCTCTTTGGCGTCCGCTACAACATCGCCATCCTCTTTGGCGTCTGCTACAACATCGCCATCCTCTTTGGCATCTGCTACAACATCGCCATCCTCTTTGGCGTCTGCTACAACATCTCCATCCTCTTTGGCGTCCGCTACAACATCGCCATCCTCTTTGGCGTCTGACATGTTTGCAGAGTGATTCATAATGTTCAGGAATTGTTTGTCTTCTCTGGACATTTCCTCTGTTTTCTTGCTTGTATTTTCCTTGAAATCATGCTTGTATTGTTTGACCAATAGCTCCTCTAGGTGTACCATGGCTATCCGACTAACAGCAGCAGCAGGGTGGCCATTAGCATCTCTACTGTCGTTGCTGCCTTTTAGGGGACCATAGAAGACCCACCCCAGTAGGGTCTTTGCAGCATACGGTCCTTCTCCTTGGCTATTGATCAGCTCCCAAGGTTCCAATACCTTAGGAGAATTTGTCCCAATGAGTAGGTCAATGCCAGAAGCAATTTCATTAATTTTGATGTCCTTTAAGTAAGGCCATTTTTCCAGATCTTCTTGTAGAGGAATATTGTGCTTGGAAACAGGCATGGTTTTATGTGTAAACACATCGGATAGTTGAAGGAAATTGTTTTCGTCCAGACTCGATATTTCCAAACCTGAGATATGATGACTAGACACAATCTTTCTCTGATTCATTGTCTTTAGGAGAATGTTAGTCCTTTGTCCTGTAAGGTTTAGCCTCCTCATTAAACTTTCTGAGCAAAAGGTGGATGAACTTCCATGGTCCAGAAATGCATAAGTTTGTAACACTTTGTCCCCTTTGTGGCTCTTTACTTGTACTGGTACAATGGAGAAGATGGAGTTTTCATCACCGGCCCCAATGTGACCACATGTATGAGGTGAGATGACACTATTACTTTCCATTGGCTTCCCATTCTGTTTTGTGTGTTCTGCTTCCTCTCTTTTGCCTTTTTGTTTAATGTGGAGTATTTCAGGATGACTTTGATTGCACACATAACATGTCAAACGACTGTGGCAGTGTTTGCTCATGTGTCCTATTTTTAGGCATCCAAAACACACCCCTTTTCCTTTCAAGAAGTCCATTCTTTCTCTGTGTGTTTTCTTCAGGATGTGTGGACACTGCTCCAATGAGTGACCACTTCTTCTGCAGAACAAACACAAATGTAGGGAGTTGTGGCTTGATGGAGGTATTTTCATTCCATTCGTTGTTACATGTTCTAGCACTGGTGTTCTTGGGCAGGTAATAATTGTTGCAAAACTACTTGCTCTTAGGCTTGGTTTTCCCTTTGAAAAGGTAGAGATAACAGTTTTGATAGCTGCAGTTGGTTTATCATCCTGGATGCTTCCAAACAGAGGATCTGACAGTATCTTCACTTGCCTCTCTATGAAGCTAACAAGGTCAGGAAATGTAGCTCGATGCCCACGCTCTTCCTGTAGCTGAAATGCTCTATTCCTCCACTTGTCTCTGAATTTGTAGGGTAGTTTCTGAAGTATGTGTTTCATGTTTGAAACAACATTCATTTCATCCATATAGGTGAGATGTTCCATTGCATTGCAACAACCTCTTAGGAACAAAGAGAAGGCTTGTATACTTTGTCTGGGAATAGAGGTTTGGGCTTGATGAGGCAAGAATTCAGTGGCCTGTACGTTAAATCTTGCTGTAGGGTTTCTGTAGTAAGAGCTCATCCCATCTGATGCTCTAGAGGTGTGTCTTGATCCCATGCTGAGCACGTTTAGCCTGGCATTGGCTTCTGCCAGCTTAGTTTGTATATCCAGTTGTTCCTTTTTCCGTTTCACCTGTTCTTCCTGTTGTTCCAACTGTTGTTTCTGTTGTTCCAACTGTTGTTCCTGTTGTTGTTTCTGTTGTTCCAACTGTTGTTCCAACTGTTGTTCCAACTGTTGTTCCAACTGTTGTTCCTGTTGTTGTTTCTGTTGTTCCAACTGTTGTTTCTGGTGTTTTAATTGTTCCCCTTCTACATCAAGCTCATGTTGTTTGTTCAGTGCTGCCGCCCTTTCGATTAAAGCCGCCCTTTCTGCCTGGGCTTTAATTCGAGCAGAAGAGGTAGATGATGCGTGTGATGAACCAGGTTTGTATTTTGACTGAGGGTGTGATGCCTTTGAAATGCTGTCATCAGGTCCGATGTCATCTGAGCTGACACTTTGTTCTATGGCACTTCCCACAATAGAGTGTCTAATTGCCTGTCCACTCTCAGATAACCACACATTTGCATCTTGTATAAATCCATCAAATATATGCATCTTTTCTTGCAGCCACTGCCTTTGCTTTCCCATTTCTTCTTCAGGCAGTTGAAGGTCAGTTAATGATTTGTGATTTTCTTTTAGTTCATCACACAACTTCTTAAATTCAACCAGTTTCAACTGTATTTCCTTTGCATTGTCTTCTGAGCTCATAAGCTCTTTCAGTACTTCCATTAACTTCTTTACTTGTTTGTAACTGAAGTTTCTTGCGTTTTGGCAGTTTGCAATAAACAATTCCAATCCTTTGGCAGTGTGAGTGATAATCATTTTCTCTCTCACAGATTGCAGTCCAACAGCGCCATCTTGTGACGTGACGTCAGATGTCACAGACATGATTAATGTTCACTGTCCCTTTAAGTTTCGTTCTCAGGAATTGTCCGTTAGCTGACAGCGCGCTGTTTCAAACAGCTGACAATGTTGCAGCACCACATCCATTTACTAAGCCATTGTCCAATACAGCTTAATATCTCCAAAACAATCTACTTATCATGCTGCACGGTGCACATACCCGGCCGCTTTCCCAGTCCTCTCTCAGCCTCTTCGGTCCTCCCAGGTGGGAACAATCTCCAGCTGATTGTTGCGTGTGCAAATGATCCGTGATGAGAAATCGATGGTGCAATAATCCAATTATTTGTTTTCCCGAAAACGATCCTTAATCCAATTTGAAGTGAATCCAATTGTCCAGTTTCACTCAAAAGTGCGATTCCACTTAATGTAATGGCAATTTCCTTTTCCTATGTCCTATATATTTTTGCCGTTACTTTCACAGAAGGGTTGAAAAGTGATCCAGACGCAGACACAAACAGATGATTTTCCGGTCCTTTGTTGTGGTTTATGATGTTTATTCGTCTTTACATACCAGGGTTAATTTAGCGTTCTAGTGATTCTATGAGCATCTGCCGGGCTGATGGAATCGGTATGCTCTTCTCCTACTGTGTCCACCTCCGTCTCCTGTCACCTATGACCTCCTTATATACACCCGGTACAGCTAAACCCCGCCACCCAGTGTTCATAAATAATATTGCACTATACATATAACTTAAATAAACTGACACACCAACATCACCCACAAAATGGCTCCTACATGTATAATATTATCATTTTAGACTTCTTGGAAGTTCTGTTAGTACATTCAACACAGCACGACATTTTAATTGTCTGGTATTTGTAACAATATTCTCTAAAAGGCACAATCACCACGAACACGGCTAAAGCTAAAGGGTCAAGTACAGTGCTATGACTAACTAACGTTGTCGCCTCTATGGTTGTAGCCTAGCAGAGTGGACAAGTTGCTGTTAGCTGACAGTGAGTGAGGCATGTACGTGTCCATCAACGTGACCACGCCCTAATTTATGCAAACACTTTAAGACCTAATATAAATAAAAGGGTTGTGTTAGAAAACAATTCACTCACAGATTCATAATCATGAAGGTAGAATCTAACTATATCGATAATAATATTTATTGCATCCATGTGTAGAAACATGTTTTTTTCTGCTGTAAAGTTAGGCATTTTAACATGGGGTCTATGGAAATTGCTCCTTTCTGCAGCCAGTCCCTAGCGGCCCATGTATGAACTGCAGTGTGTGGCACTTCCGTATTGGCTTCCCAGCTGTTCCCCAGAGTTTGCCGCTTGGTGTGAATGAGGTAAAAGAGACGGCATTAGGACAGAGCCGCGACCCCACGGGAGCGTGCCACGGTGCGTTCAAGGACCTCAGTAGAAAATCGGCCCTTTTCTGTGTCAGCCCCCATGCCAAAACTCCCTTCTTATGGAAAGGTTTGGCAGCGGAGTAGGCCACCAGAGAATACTACAGCTTCTTAGCTTTGGCTCCACAGCTGCTGGCATGTCCCCTGAACACAGTTTTGTGTGAGAGCGGGCCGCGGTGCGTTCATGGACAGAAGAAGCTCAGATTAATGCCTCTTTCTCTCTGAGAGAAAACAGCATTATGGGGGAGCGCGCGCTCTCACGGTGCGTGCCGTGATGTGTTCAGGGACCTCAGTGAAAAGTCGGCCGTTTTGTTCTCTGAGTGGAAACTGCATTATAGAAAAACGGCCCTTTCTGTGTCAGCCCCCCATGGGTCAAACTTCCTTTTATGGAGGGTTTGACGGCGGAGTGGGCCACCAGAGTGTACCACAGCCTCATAGCTGCGGCTCCGCAGCTGATTGCACATCCCCTAACACAATGTTATGGGGAATGGAAAATCAGTGGTGTATTAACAGGGCGGACGGACAGGACACTGAGACTGGGTTATTCACTCCAGTTTTGCAGCATCCCTCCTCCGTTCAGAGGCATGAGAGAGGCAAATCTGTCATCCCAGGAGGAGATAGGTTTCCTCTCGGCATGTGCACTCTCAAGTCAGAGAGAAGGGGCACTATTCCCTGTACTTCCTGGTTCCCAAGAAGACAGGAGAATTCAGGCCCATTCTGGATCTTCAAATGCCTGCACCAGCACATTGCATGCAAGAAGTTCCATATGTTATCTATGAAACAGTTACTGGGACTGGTTCAGCCAGGCGATTGGTTCACAACCATCGACCTGAAGAACGCTTACTTTCATGGCGAAATTGCTCCAAAACACAGAAAGTATTTGCGTTTTGCCTTCCAGTGGGTAGCCTACGAGTACAACAGACTGACGTTCGGCTACTCCCTATCCCCACGCACGCTACGGCGCTGCAACCGCTGCGGGACCATGACATGAGGGTGTTCTTTTATCTGGGTGACCTCATAGTCATGGCCAGGTCCAGGGAATGGGCAATGTTTCACACAGCCCAATTGATCCTACACCTAACCAAGTTGGGTTGAAAAAGAGTTGCGGTCAATTGGAAGAAGAGCTCCCCCATACCTCACCAGCAGGTAGAATATCTGGGGGTGATGCTCGATGCAGGCAGACTACGTGCCACCCTGACAGAAAGCAGACAGGCATCCCTGCTGCGGGCAGTCTGCAGGCTGTGTCAGGGGGCGACGGTGACAGCTTTGATCATCATGCAGACTTTGGGTCTCATGACGGCTGCTCACTCCGTAGTGACACTCGGACTTCTGCATGCACGTCACATACAGAGGTGGCTTACCGGCCTTCGTTTAGATCTCAAGACACAAACGACGTCTGGTGATTATCCCCCCTCAGTAGAGAGCAACCTCCGATTCTGGGGGTCCCCAGAGAATCTGCGGAGGGGAGCTCCACTGGGGCAAGTGACCTCCTATATCACAGTCTTTACAGACGCTTCAGTGACAGGATGGGGGGGGACGTGCCTAGAGAGAGCTGTAGGTGGTTGCTGGCCTCTGACAGAGGCTCGGCACAGCAACCTCCTGGAGCTGCAAGCAGTGATGCTGGTCCTACAGCACTTCAAACCCTTAATACAGGGCAAACATGTGCTAGTGAGGAGCGACAACCGCACCACAGTGGCGTACATCAACAGGCAAGGCGGAGTCCGCTCAATAGCCTTGTTGACCGCAGCAGAGAACCTGTGGTTGTGGGTTTCACAGATTGTGTTGTCTCTAAGGGCCCTGCACATACCGGGACGGGAGAACGGGGGGGCCGACCTCATGTCAAGAGGCGGACCCTTGCCAGATGAGTGGAGGCTTCACCTGGAGGTGGTGAAGCAGTTCTGGACTCAGTTCGGGAGAGCAGAGGTGGACCTGTTCGCCAATCGGCGCAACAGCCACTGTGCCCTGTGGTTCTCCCTGGCCCGGTGGGACAATCCGCCCTTGGGGGTGGACGCATTTGCACACGAGCCATGGCCAAGGAAGCTGCTTTACGCCTTTCCACCGCTGCACCTTATCCCCCCCCTTCTGGATAGGGTGATGCGGGAGCAGCTGTCAGTCATCCTAGTGGCCCCAGATGCCTGGCGCCGTGGTACGCGGTGTAACACAGATGATGGGGGGCCAGCCCTGGGCTACTCCTCAGGTCTGGGGAGCGCTGTCTCAGAAAGCAGGGGCAATAGGGGCATTACCCACTCTGGGCCAACCTTTCCAGGCTTGGCTCCTGAGAGGGACAGGCTGAGACAGGTGGGGCTGTCTGACAACGTTATTCAGACTATCCAAGCAGCAGGAGCAGAATCCACCACAGCCTGTTACAGGCCAAAGTGGGCGGGATTCCGGCGATGGTGTGAAGGAAGGAGTCTAGAGCCTCTGTCATGCACGCTGGGCTCTATTCTTACCTACTTACAGATACTGGTGGACAGGGGGCTGGCTCATTCCACAATTAAGGTGTATGCAGCAGCTATTTCGTCCTGCCATGAGGGATTTGGAGGCAGGTCAGCCTTCAGTCAGCCGCTTATGTCGCGGTTTTTGCAGGGGGTCAGGAGACAGCGCCCAATAGAGCATGCCTCTGCCCCGCAGTGGGACCTGCCATTGGTGCTCGAGGCTCTGGAACCATTTGAGCCCCTGGAGCTCTCCTCCCTGAAAGCACTGTCATGGAAGACAGCATTGCTACTTGCCTTGACTTCGGCCAAAAGAGTGTCCGAGCTGACCGCTCTGTCGGTGCACCCAAGCTGCCTTTTGATCCGGGGTGACCGTAGCGGGGCGACACTCAGACCGAACCCCTCCTTTACTCCTAAGAGCCAAAGGAGTTCGTTCAGGTCAAGGGCTACTCAGTTAGGTGGCTTTAATCTTCCACCCCATATTGAGGCCAGGCTAAATTGCACCTCCTCTGCCCAGTGCGTGCGCTAGCATGTTAAGTAGAGCGCACGGCTGCCATTAGACGCACTGAACAGCTGGGTGTGTGCTTTGGGGATGGTGTGGCTAGAAAAGCTCTCTCCAAGAAGCGCCTAACAACAGGATGGCTATGCGGGTGCATTACACATGCTTATGGACGGGTGGGGAGAGCCCTCCCCACTGGGGTCCGTGCGCATTCTACACGGGCTGTGGCTGTGTCAAACAGCCTTATTCAGCAGCGTGAGTGTAGAAGATATATGCACGTCGGCGTCTTGGTCTACGCCAGGCTCCTTCATAAAATGTTATCTCCTGGACATGTCTGGCTCCTTCTCGTCGCCTGTGCTTGCCGAGGCAACGCATGACTGGTGAGAGGGGGGATGGCTGTGGGTCAGCAGGTGTCTGACCCCCCCCCCCCCCCTGGACATAAAGCACTTGTGTTTTCCCATGCTCCTGAGGGACTCGGGAGACATGGTGCGCAATCAGCCCCATACAGGGCTGGAGGCAGGCTGGGAGAGCCTTCCTCACTATTGTCCATGCCCACTCTACACGGAGCGTGTGTGAGTGTGGGGGACGTGGTGCACTTATGTTTTCCCATGCTCCTGAGGGACCTGGGGAACATGGTGCGCGGTAGACTCCAGACGGAGTCTCCGCACAGATCTTTTCCATGCACACTCTACACGAGGTAAGCGTGTGTGAGTGTGCCTTATCCAAATTGCGGCCGCAACTTCTCTACAGTTACAACCGGATGGGAGGAAGTGGGGATGCAATGGATGTTAGCCAAAAGCCGGTCAGGGACGGTGTGGTGGGTCGATGTTGTTGGATGACAGGGCGTGTATTAGGGCTGCACGGTATTGAAAAAAACTGACATCGCGGTTTTTTCCCCCCCTGCGGTATTGCGTTTTTTTTAACCTGTTAAACCCCAAAGTCCCGGCGGGTACTTTACTTTTTTTTTTCACGACAGTGTCTCAGGGGATCGTAATATTTAAGAACCTATTAATGTGTTATACCAGATTAATGGAAATAATCTCAGCTAACTAACGATACAAACCATTTTATACCAAAACAAAACACAAGTCTCATAAGAAAGAGATGTCACATGTCAAAATCCAGCAAGGTGGGCCAGAGATATGGAAAATCCACCAAAATGGCCCCAAAAGAGGTTTTTTGTGTGCTAAATCTGTCTAAAAAGGTCAAATATCAGGGGAAGTTCTACACACACCAACACATGAACAAATAAGGAGTGAGAGTGACGACGCGTAGCCAAAATTGGAAGCTGCATACCACCAAGGTGGCTACCATTAGCAGCTAACTTTTGTGATCCGATTTTTACATAAAAATGGAATTATGGATTATAAACAATTGCTGCAAAGCCACAGATACATTATCAACCTATGGATCAACCGATTCAGCCGCGTTTTTTCTTTCTCGTTTTAATGCCATTGAACACGTCTTTTGATCAGATTGACAGCTACGGTGAGACGATCTCCCGTAAAAGCTCCGTAAAAGGTACGTGTTGTGATGTCTGTGTTTGCTTCCCCTGTTGCGAGATCGGATCGCTTAGATACTATACTTAAATAATCTGTGGAGTCTCAGCTTTAATCGGATATATTGTATGTGCAGTTTCGATAAGTAATAAGGGTATCTTTATTTTGAATTCTGTGCTAAAGTGCGTTAGCATATTTTAAAAAAAATGAATAAAACCGCACGTCCCTGCGGTGTGAATACCGCGCATGCGCATACCGCGGTTATCGCCATGACACGGTATATCGTTCAACCCTAGCGTGTATACATCGGGGCTCCGCCCACTGTACCCATAGAGTCCAGTAGAGGGCGGAGCCTGTGTGAAATATAACTGGGGTTACGTATTGTAACCCTAGTTATATAAGCACAGGCGGAGCCCTCTACCTGGGGGCCCTGTCTTTTCTAGTCCGCTCTCTGAAGAGTGTATAGGATAGTGGGCGGTGGGTGTAGCCGCCTTTATATACTGGGGGCCTGCGCGCGCATTCAGGTAGGCTCGCCCCGATTGGCCGGCTACGTTTACGTAAACTCAGTAGGTGAAAGCACGCACAGCATGATAGAGAGTAGTACCCATAGAGTCCAGTAGAGGGCTCCGCCTGTGCTTATATAACTAGGGTTACAATACGTAACCCCCTGTTACTGTTAATAGTTACTGTTAAAAGTTGTGTACTATAATAGTGAAATGTGAAGGACATTTAAAACATTTACTTGTTTTCAAGTTACTGCCATACAGTAGGTAATGTGAATGTCAATGTAATCTGTTTTGATCCGAAAGTTCCATAATCAATGTTGTGCTATGAATGCTAATGTTGAGGACAGCATTTAGTTTGCAGGGGAGGAATGTAGCGTGTTGTGCTTGGAGATCGTTTTGAGATGCTGACATCTTGCACATGTGCCTTGTGGAATTTAATAAATGAACGTTTTCTACACCTATAATACCCTTGCGGTCTGAGTGGTGTAACACTAACACTATAGTAGAGACAAAAATAAGAAAAATACCCTTACACACTGCTATCTGTTATTGCATTCTCATTCAGAGAACAGTAAAAGACCACTTTGTAAGACAATTGTTTTTGGGGTGACTTTTGTTACTATCCTGTGCCTCCAAATATTTGATATTTATCACACATATTGAACCAACTTTCTTTTCAGCAGTAATCCAGAATCCAATAGAAAATCCCTTTTTTTTGTCTAGGGAACCTGCGCAACACTAATTTCCTGGTTGGCCAGTGGTTACACTGTTACACGTCATCCCTGCAGCACACTCTAGCTGCCTTCATGAATATGCATAACTTCCTCTTTCAGCCCATTATGTAAAGAGCCAGCAAGCAGAGAAGCACACACACACACCATGTATACATCACTTCAGGGGACATTACATTGACTTACATGCATTTCCTGGAGACTTATCCTAACCTTAACCATAACCAACACATGCCTAACCCTTACCCTTAACCTTACCCTAATCCTAAACCTAACCAAGTCTTCACCCTAAAATTAATGATTCCCCTCATGGGGACATCCAATTAGTCCCCATAAGGGAGGCGAGTCCCCACACGTGACTGTGTAAACAGATTTAGGTCCCCACAAGTATAGTAATGCTAGGCCACACACACACACACACACACACACACACACACACACACACACACACACACACACACACACACACACACACACACACACACACACACACACAGTCTGCTGACCTAGCATACAGGGTCAATAGCCCCCTTCCAGTCCATTAAGTGGTTGCTGGTTTTTGTGAATAATGCATGCTGTTGTGCAAACATATGCAAGGTTTTGGCAAGCCAAGCATCACCACATGACAGACTGAACTCACCCAGAAATGAAAAAAACGGAATAAACTGAAAAATGGTTAGATTACATTACAGTCAAGTAAGCTTCTTTCCAAAGAGCGAAGGTCAAAAGACATTTTGTGGCGACATGTTGGCCGAGTTTAAAAGCAGATAAACTGTCCCAAAACAAACAGACTCAGGATAATCTCACTTCCTGTTTTTGCCAGGAACAATTAGGCCAGGTGTAATCTGATCCAGTTTTGTAAATGCAGCGTCAGCGGGCACATAAAAAGAAATCAAGGTCAGATGTGTCTCTCTGTACGTTATTGTTGGATTTTGGTTTTGCAACTCAGAATCAGAGGAGGGGATATGTGTGGATTTTGTGTTCACAAGCTCAAACGGACAATAGCACTGAAAAGATACACATCCTTACTCAAATGTTGACAGCCTGATCTTAAATGAACCCTTCTCCTGAGTAGCTTTTTGAAAAACCTTACAAAAGGTGTACTTATAAGTACTGCTAATGGACCAATATATGTTGACAATTAAAGATCAACTCAAATGACTCATGTTGAACACCTTAGTCCAACAAGTTTGGTTGATTACTCCATACAAGCCAAAACAATGCCAACTCTCCTGGCTGATTTAAGCTTAATATACTGTACATAACTGAGCATTGTATTGGTCTTCTTATCCAACTCTCAGCAAGGATGCTAAACCAGGGGTACTCAAATATAAATCTTAAAGGTCCAAAGAAAATGTTCAATAAGACAAAGGTCCGTTTATTACGGTCATTCAAACTTTTAAACAATTGCAACAAGATTCTTAACACGAGGTTGCAAAAACAAAAAGTATCTGTATGCAGCAGTTTTCATTGTTATTGTGTCTGTGCTTGATCCCTCAGAGTCGCAGTAAGAGCTGCACAGTTATGAATAAAGGCAGCAGCACCCTCTTTCATTCAGCATTCCCATTATTGCTTTATAAATGTCTTCCCCCCTTGTGTGTCCACTGAGGTCTGTCAGGTCCAACCTATATATACAGTCTATGGGTCCAACACATCTTCAACAAACTCCCCCTTTGCCTCATCATAAAAACTCACAAACACCAGCAACTGAGCATTGTTAGTGGTGTCAGTGGACTCATCCACAGCTATTCCATCACAAAGCTGATTAATCAAATCACCAGCCAGTATTTATGTTCTTCTGGTTGCTGTGGAATCTGAGAGGGGGATTTGCTTGATTTTACCTGTTATTTCCTCTTTTTGTTTGCCTTCATCACTTCAGTCATGCATTCTTTTATTATTTCTGCATCAGAGAATGGCTTCAACACCCATGCCACTCTGAGTGAGGACTCAGTTGCCTTTTCTCGTTGTGACATAAATGTAACAAGGATCCTGCTTGCAGCTTGATATGATGATTAGCGCTGAATTGTATGGGCTCAGAACAGTCTCATAATACACACATGCGCACAGAAGGATTCACACTTGTATTTCATGATCTGCAAAAGGATTCACACTTGTGTTTCCGGATCCACACTTGTGTTTTTCAATGCACACACAAATGTATTCCGTTTCATATACATGTAAATTAAATCCAAATACAGAAAAAAGTTTTATATATGTATTTTTGATCCTCACATATTTGTTTTCCGTTTAAAACCTCTGAACCTGCAAACACAAACAGCTTTCTGTGCACGGATCGCTGTGCATTCGTGTGTGGGTTTTTTGAGACTCCCCTGACGGTCAGCCGATTCGTACTTGTAATTATTTCTATCTATAGCCAATCAGATGTCTCCTCAATTCTAAGTCAATCACATGAGCGCGCCCCCACAAGGGTAGATTTCTTGCGTTCATGACGTAGCGCTTCATGTACGCATTTTGCGCAGTCCGGAGCTGACAGCTCCATGGAGCCTGCCTGCAGGCGCTAATCTCAGGACACCCTCCACTCTCAGTACAGCGCCACTTTCCGAACAGGAAATGCACGCAAATACAAGCCTTTATATTATTAAGGTACAGCGCCACTTTCCAAACCATTGATGAATGCTTGTGTACACAAAAACGGCAGGCAAAACCGTTTTAAATGTGTGTTTCCTGTATGGCGAATACAGCTGCTTTATTTATGTCTGGATGAAGTTGTTGTGAGTGTGGAGGGATTGATTGATTGATTGATTGAAAAGTTTATTAACAGCTTGTATATTGGGTACAGTACAGTACAGCTCAAAACATACAATTGTTAAGGGGATGCAGACCAGAGAAAGACTTTCGTCTTGTTTACATCAGGGTCCCCCATTTCCAATTCATCATGTTGGGAGCAGCTACAGGTTAGCTTAGCCTTTGCCTAATCGATCAGTGCACTACGAAGCCAGTGCTAGACAGTGACCTGTTAACGGGGGGGGAGCCCCGCCGGTCATTATCGGCCGATATTCACTCTTAATAGTTTGATCGGTGCTCTCTATAAAGGCCGATCAGGAGAGCTGGATCTGATCGATATGGACATAAACGCGAGTGAAGTATAACCGGACGCGAGAGAGAGATCAGATCAGCTGCTGAGTGAGTCTGATGGAGACACGCTGCTCTGCATGATCACCTGATGCTCCGCCCTCTGTTTAGCGAGCTGACCGGACTGTGCAAAATGCGTATATGAAGTAATCTTACCCTCGTGGGGGCGCGCTCATGTGATTGGCTTAGAATGAAGTAGACATCTGATTGGCTATAGATAGAAAAAATTACAAGTACGAATCGGCTGACCGTCAGGGGAGTCTAAAAAAACCCACACACGAATGCAAAGCGATCCGTGCACAGAAAGCTCAGCACAGTTTTTGCTCGGAATTTACCTATGTGAAATAAAAATGTAAAAAATCAAGTGAAAACAATTCGAATGTTCAAATTCAGATCCCAAAAATTCAAGTGAAAAAAATTCGACGTCAAAAAATTCGATGTATAAAATTCGATGTCCAAAATTGCGATGCAGCATCATCCGGGCTACGCAGACAGGATAAGCAATCGAGCCCTAATGCAACTCCGACTTCTGGCCTATCATAGCACGGCTTTGTCAGTCATGTGATCACAACAACCCGGGAGAAAAATGACGGAGAACAGCGGGGCTCGCCGCTCGGGTAAGTAGTCAGTTTGTGCTCTTTATCTTACAAGCAGTGAGGGCTCGACAGCATTTGTATCTTACATTAGCTAAATGAGTGAAGTAGCCTTGCTGTTAGCAAGCTCCGTAGTTATCATTAATTGAAGTGAATCACAACGTTACCGTGTCCTTTTGTGTGTGTGTGTGTGTGTGTGTGTGTGGGGGGGGGGGGGGGGACGGTTTGCAAAGTAACGTAACGATCACTTCGGTTAGATAAGTCAAGTAGACCATGCTACACTATACGAAATACTCTCTTACAAAAGCCCTGCATTTAAACATGTTAATGTTACTTTAGTAAAAGTATGCTAGTATAATTAGGAAAGTGTTGTTAGAGTATTTAAAGTAGACACAAGTTATACTATTATATTATATCATTTGATGTATTGTTATTACCGATGCACGAGTTGACTTAACTGTTGTAGTTGGAGCTAATTTGAACAATGAGCTAACTAATTATTAATTTCATAATGGTGTAATGTGCCGACTATTTTCTACATTAATAGATGAAGGTCTGGTTTGTTCAAACTCTCAAAATAGTAGGACCAGAGCCCTAGAGACTCTAGGTCCCTGAGTAGGACATGCTGTCATAATTAGTCCGAAGTGACACCTTCACAATGTTAAAGCTGTTGGATAAATGTAGTGACGTAAAAACTAAAGTATTCAAGATAGTGTAGTGGAAAAGAGATAATGTTTTTTTTTTTTTAAATGTTACCAAAACAAAATCTCTTGTTTTGGACTGACAGTAATGATTCAAGAAATAGTAGATAAATAAATACACACATCAATGTGTTGTGGATGGAACACAACAAATGGTGCTCTTACCTGTGATGCCTCCTCCACACATTATAACCAGACTGTATCATTCAAACTACAAGTAACAGTTCTAGCTACTTGACTTTAGACAAAGAATTCAAAAGACAAAATCAACACAATTTATTGAAAGACCAATCTTTATTTCTCTCCTTTTGTTTGTGTTATTAAACCCTGTCAATCTAAAAAACTGAGCAACTCAACAGTTAACTTTATATTTCTTATTGTCCAAAGCATCTATTACACTATTTGTTCCCCTCTCATATTCACAGGATGGATGATTAGAGACTTTGGGGGAGACCTCAGCTTTATGAACGTCCTGTCTGTTGCTTTGGCCGGAGAGGGCTGAGGGTCTTTCCCTGCGAGGAGTCCTCCTCGCAGGGAAAGACCCTGCAGACCTGATGGAGGAGGACTTACACCAGCTGCACCTACAGAACTTAGCCCATGCTGGGCATAGCTGTTACCACCTGCACAGGCCTAGCCTGTCAATTAACAGATTAACATTTAGTGTAACTTATGTATATTATTTCGTTTTTATTTAAACAAAAAAATGGTGATGGTTCATGCTTGATAACTTTTAGTTCACATTTCAATAAATTGTATTTGCACTCCTTTTGTCCGTTATCCTTACTGAAAATGTTAAATTACACATTCACATCTGACTGAAGATTGGCACCATTTATTTGTGACGTTGCAAACTCTGCGGGACAAGGCACAAGTGATGTGAAGCTCATAAAGTGAGGCAAATGCATTTGATCAGCTGACTTTTTTTTGCCAAACTTTATAGGCCTGACAATAATCACACTGTCTCTGAGGTGCAACGTAAAACAACACAAATGAAGTTCCTGTTAGACTACAAAACTAGTCAGTGTGCAGGTCTTTGTGTTACAATATAAGTGTCTCTTAGTGAATATCCTGTACTGCTCTTAAATCTCATCACATCAGCTTTTCCCTTCCCTCTTGGATGTTCTTCTGGACCCTCAGAGAAAGAGAACATGGTGAAGCAGTCCTGTCTCTCAGGCATGTCCTTTCCTAACAGAAATATCAAAAAACATATTATTGCTGAGCAAGTGTGTTATTTAAGAAAGAGGTGTGTTTGTTTGTTCATAAATATAATGATTTTTTTATTTGAATGTGTTTTTTAAATCCAACAGTGTACTACAAAGATAATCAGATTATGAATAAACCGTTCTAAATTCATCAACATTGAAATAAATGTATTATTAAAATAATATTTAACTGTTATCAAAACTTAGTGCAACTGTGGAAGCTTGCTCTGTTCGGTTGTCTCACTGAAAGACAAAGGGTCGCAGCTCTCACTATGTGATGTTGCTTGGTTAAATGTAACCTTTTGCTAAGAAAGTACTCAACATCACTGATGTGTAGGGGATCTAGTATTCAGCCATGTTTAATGGCATGTATATCAGTGTATTGGAGTCATTACTTTATGCATTCTTTGTAAAGTATGAAAAAGGTGTACCTTGGAATCCGTGCTGAAGTTCTCTGCTGCTAGGAGTCCAGATCTGTCTCTCCTCCTCTGGTCCAGCCTGTCTGGATCACCTTGAGGACACTTTGAACAAACAGATGTAAAGTTACATGCATGGGTTACAGACTTCTTTACATGCAAACAACTTTTTATCTTCTTTTAAAAACAGGTCATAATCTTATTGTTATACTTAAGAAATGGCTGGATATCACAGTCCTTATACTGTATCAGTTTGATTGAGTATTATTGTGTAGGTCCTTTTTATTTTACTGTTACTTTGGATGAGGTTTTCATGAGTCAGTCAAATTAATTTGTTTTCATATGCCATATTCATATGTATCACACACGTAAGGGTAAGACACAAACCTATTGAACAAATGCAATGCAATGGATAAGCTTAATTTCCACTGAAGTCACAGATAACGTCATATATCATATTTAAACAAATCATTTCCTTGTCACTAAAGCATTGACTACGCTATTCATCGTCCTTAAATGCAGGCATTAAGTTACATGTTCCGTTGTACAGCCACGATAAGGCTGTTTCTCAAGTGTGATGATAATACAATTAAAAGAGGCATTGGTAATAATATTAAAAACAACAATGTTTGGGTCGGATAGGCGGTTAGCTGCAATAAATAACTCCAGTTCAACAAACCATATTACAATATCTAAGGGAGCATTATTATCTTGAAATGTGACGTTCATATTTTAAAGATACACATATTTCATTGTGAGGTTGATTTACTAAGCCTCTCTTCAACAATACGTTGACGTTAGCTAGTCTATTTTATGCTATAGTAGAGCATAGCGAATTTAAATGAACCTTAACAATGCATACAGTAACCTAAATAGCAAACTAACTATCTAACGTACAAGGATGACCTTATTTTAGCAACCTCGCACAGAAGCCTTTTGGTATACAGTAGCATCCCACTTAATGTTTTACACTCTTGGATGCTACGCATAGCATCGTTAGCACAGATGGAGCTACGATTGCTCAAATGCTAACCCAACTCTAAACATTCATTAACGTTAGCTTAATAAAAACACCAGTAACATAACATAAAGTACGCAGGGTTGACATACCGAAGAAACTGCATTCATGGACGGTCTGTTTCAACAGCAGATACATCCTATATTTGCATGACGAATAGTCCACTAGGAACCAACACAACAAACACGGCCGAGTTCAAGTAGTGTTCTCCTCATGAGCTGAGCCGCTGTAGCATCACAGAGCTAACGGAGCTAGCAGAGAGGAGCTAGGAGCAGCAGTCCCGTTGTCATGAAGGGGGAATCTAACTATATACAGAATATGTTTTTGTAGATCCAGGCTAGAAACATGTTCATTTTCTGATGTTAAGTTGGACATTTTAACATAGGGTCTACGGGAATTGCTCCCATCTGCATCCATCGCCTACAGTTTCCAGCATTGGGCTTCACCGCACTGTCCCGGGGTTTGCCGCTTGGCTCTGATAGGCCAGAAGTCGGTTTGATTGCATTAGGGCTCGATTGCTTATCCTGTCTGAGTAGCCCGGATGAGGCTGCATCGCAATTTTTGACGTGGAATTTTACACACCGAATTTTTTTACATCGAATTTTAAACACCGAAATATTTGACGTCGAATTTTTTTCACTTGAATTTTTGGGATCTGAATTTGAACATTCGAATTTTTTTAACTTGAATTTTTACATTTTTATTTCACATAGATAAATTCGGAGCAAAAAAATTCAGATTCATGATTTCAAAGTAATTATTTTCAATGCTATACATTCGGTGTCTAATAAAATTCAAATACTTCTGTCTCCTGTTTGCTTCCATACTACCGTTTCTTGGCATATTAGCACATTGGTTTGGTGCTCGCTGGAGGGAGGATGAACGCATATTTTTCAGTCCATTCATCTTTGAATTGCCGATTTTCACTGTCGACTTTTCTTTTACTGGTCATCTTTGAACATGCTTCTAATAGCTGCCTGCTGGTGAAACTAGGCTACTAGCTACAGTACAGATGCAACTAGATGAGCTGTAAACTTTCGCTCTGACTTTTTTTTTTTAAAACTCTCGCTCTGTCTCAGACAGGTTGAAAGAGACGACACACGCATTTTTCCGACCCGCATTCCGCTAAGACCTGCCCTACTGTGCCTCTGATTCGCAGACTGTTGGGGGGGAAAAAACACTGACGGGATGCTGAATGTGATTGGACCGAAGCGTTGACAGACACACTCAGACAGTGGAACAGTCGGACATGCAGACTTGCAGAGCGCTGTTTGCAGTGGAAATAGCGGAGAATTTTGACTCGTTGCGTTGTGGCGATGTCTCACAGATAATACAGATAATACATATGCAAAGAATAATTTGCTCAGAGTCCAGAGACAGTTGAGGTTCGGTCCGGAGTCCGGACTTTGAGGATGCTTGTTCTAAACGATGAAACACATTAACAGATAGAGATGACATCATAAAGTGGCCACAATCTGATCAGCTCATTTTCAGACAGGTTTTTATATAAATGGATCAGGACAAAAAGTGAGCAAATCTTTTTTCCTGACATTTTCAGAATCTCTTAATGCAGAGGGGACACATGTTTATTTATAAAATACATGAACAAGTGGATATTGCATAATAGGTGACCTTTAAAAGAAAGGAATTATGATGGTGAAGAGGATTTTAAAATGTGATGATACTGCAGAGTTTTCAGAAGAGCCAAAGTCCTCAGGTCAGTCTTAAGCGATCTCTCGGTCAGCTTTCTTTTCTTCTTTCTGTTAAAAAAAACGTGTCCCCTGTATAATTTATATGTAAGACAAATCGGCATTTGCAGCAATTGTTATTTTTCAAAACTCTGTACAGTTTAATGATCACTGATAAGAAAACAATATACAGCTTGAATTAAAAAAACAAGTGCATCAGCATGGGAAATCTTGGAATAGGACTAAGATAAGTCAACATTGATGGTCGCTTGCATGACACTGGTTACAGTAAACGAGCCTAACAAGGGACTCTGGTTCATATAGTTTGGGATTTGTTTCCACTTCAACAACCAGCATCTCCTCATACATTCTTTGTCAAACATGAGAGACACAGCAAGAGGAGAGCAGAGGATAGAGCTGCCAGAGGAGCAGAGAACAAATGTGTAAAATAATAGATAACTGTTGTGATGTCCGTCAAGGGCAGCCGTGTGTTTTGACATTCAATATGTTTGTCCTTGGAATTTCCCATCAACTCTTCATCCAATTGACTTCCTACTTGGCGAGTGTATTGTTGAAAAACCAATGGAAGAGCATTGTTGAGTGCATGTTCTTTAGAGCTACTAGATGTATTTATAGTAATATTGTATGTAGACACTGTTCAGTGTGTTGGAGACCCTTAAGCTTGATCTCCATTTCTCGCTGCAATATTATTATTGATAACTAAAGTACATTCAAGAACAGATAAAGAAAGACAGTCAGGAGAGGCCGGAATCTAGAGGACACATTTATTAGGGGTCTTCTCGAAAACCAAGATGAGAAATATTCAAAGTAATGTTAGTGTCTGCTATGTAATTTGAATCTGCTCCTAAATGTATTGGGTGTTTTCTTGGTACGTTATTCGCTTCATGTTAATCAGGCAAGTTGTTTTATTGTAAACCAAACAGATGAACAGACAACCCAGGCTGAAAACATAACTTTATTGAAAGCCTAGCTATTAGTGTTGGTATTATGTGTGACCACCAGGGTAAGAATTGGTTGGACCAAGCTAGGTCTATACGGAGAATATTGGCTAGTTGGTCATAAAAATGCTGCAAATGTCAGAAAAATATAAAGCAGAGAAATCCATATTAAGGAAACTGAGAGATGCAAATGTCAAAGAAGAAGGAAAAAGGAAGAGTTCTTTTTTAGAAACTATGAAACAAATAACCCAATCTTTAACTGTTAGTTAACAGCCTTTATATTGCAAAATGTACATGATAAATCCTTTGTCTTTGATTTATACACACTCTAAATTGAAAGTTAATAGGAAAGGCCTTAGAGTCAAACTGACATGACCTCTAGTAATAAAATGCTGCTGACCCACGCTTGACTCTCAGCACAAGCTTTTTAACAAATCTCTCTGACTCTGTTGCCCAGGGATTTGTTTTACTCTCTTCTATTGATCTTTGCTTTGTGGCTGCCTTTGCTGACGAGAAGCAGGAATCTATCCGTGCTCTGCTAAGTGTCCTGTGGAGATTCATTGAAGCATGACTTCAATTGCTCAGCGCAATCTCTGCCTTTTCTTAATAGCCTGCAGCTCCTCAGTCAGGTCTTCATTAAGTCTTCTTTTCATTCCTGCTGTCCTGGTCGCAAGTGTATGCTTGAAAAGGTTATATCCTACTTTGATGTGTACCAAGGATCATTACTGTGTTTCCAGCCACTGTCTCTTATGTCTTTAAAGAAAGAGTTTTGGTAGAGTGTAGGTTAACTTCACTTTAAAACAGAAGATATAATGATTATGATCATTTTCTTTTCCTATTTAAATGTAAGATTAGTTCTAACTTTGTCAAAATAAAAAATAATATAAAAGATAAGATAATAAAATATGTTTAAATGTTGTTGTCAAAAGCAAACATTCTTCAATATATTGCCATGTTTTCCCTGTGTTTAGCCTCTCAGGCTACAGAAGATACCCTCTCAATGGTGGATGTTGTGCTTTCACCCTAAGAGGAAAACTGCAGGTGAGACTCAGAGCTGGGAAAAATTATATATCTCTTAATTCTTACTTTGAAGGAAAACATATATTGCGTATATGATAAAGGCATATAATTAAACAGTGTTTAAAAATGAGTCTTGGCTACTAATAATACCACAGTGTAGCAGTAAGACTAGCGTTTCTATTTTTCATTAATACTTGTATGATAATCAATTGCTAGATACATATAGGCCAACAGGAGACAGCATTTGGATATTTTTAGCTTTTTGGGGGTAATGCCCTTGAAAATATATAAGAAAGTCTCGGTTTGTATGAGCCTTACATCATGACTCATCTCCGGGTTTTCCTGCTGGAATTTGCAGCATTTTTTATTTTTTGACGGGGAGGGGGTTACTTTTTTCGGTATGATGATGTGTGTAATGATTGCATTGTAATATCCGGGGGCAGCTCTAGAGTGGAGGGGGAGTGTCTGCCTCTGCTGTCCCTGCCTACCAGGAAAACGCTGGAGGAGCACACAGTGCCACACAGCCACGCACTGCAGAGGACACACATACCACCGGGGAATATGTCCGCTTTCTCACGCACCAAGGGACGCTTACACCACCGGCGCAGCTCAGTCAAAGCATACCCACTGCCTCTGCTTTAGTTCAGCGGACACACATCCCCCTGTTAGCCACTTATGCTCTGCTGAAATCTTCCCTGCTGCTGCTGCTGGTCCATCATTGTCCTCTCTTCCTCCTCCTCCTGCTCTCCGCCGTCCTGTCGCCAGGATGGACAACAAGACGCTCTGCAGTCCGCAACCCGTTCCCAACAAACCCAACTCTTCCTCGTCGGACCGCGGGAACTCTTCTTCGACGAGGAAGCCCGGGAGGAGCGGGTCTCACAGCCCGGGCTGCAGCTCCCTGGGCGGCCCGGCTGGAGCGGTGCTGGGGAACAGCATGAATCTACAGCAGCCCCGCAAGAGGCAGCTGGAAGGAGTGCTGAGCAAATACACCAACCTGATCCAGGGCTGGCAGAACAGGTAAGGGCACGGATGAAAGAGAGCACGGTTCACTTCAGGTGTCAAGAGTGTTGTTATTTGCCCCGTCCACGTTGCACTTTTACCTCCACGTCACTGTGAGAAGGGGGGAGGAGGAGGGGGGGAGGAGGGGGGGAGGGGGTTTAAAACCCGCCTGCACACATGACTTGTAGGCCTGCTAATGGACTACGTTACTGACTAATATGTTAAAACATTCAGATTATGGGCTGTATATTGTATCTAACTGAGCTACAAATCCTGAATTATATCCTCCTAGCGTTGGTTGACAAGGTGTGTTGACCCAACTCTACAGTCATTTCTGAGGCTGGATTTAGGGTTGTTGTTGTTGTGTTTGGAGCTGAAATGACAACTTTTTTGTTGGTAAACCATTTCCTAAAAATGCACAGGGGTTTGAACTGTTTCTCAGACAAAATAAAAAATCTGGAGACGTCCAATTTAGGCTTTGGGAAGTCTTGAAGCAATATCAGAAGATTCATTGATAGTGAAAATTGAAATTGTTATAATGCATTTTTTCTAATGTTATGGTGCCACAGACATCAGACACACTTTCCAGTTATGCAGATCCCAGTATTCCGATGAAACGAAAGATTATTTTCCTTATTGAATGTTTAATGATTCTATTTTCTATAAAACTTCAGCAAACAGCAACAGATGCCCCGACATCTTGTAATTAAACAACCCAAAGGAATTTAATTTACAACAATATCCAGTAAAGGCAGTAATTATTCACATTTGGGCTGCTGGGATCAGAGAATATTTAGAGTTTTTGATCAAATTATTATTAAAATAAATCTAGACCAATCATTTGTCAATGTTGACACAAACATGTTGGTATCAGGGTATGGATTGGCAGTATGCTGCTAAATAAGAGACTATTTCTCCATCAGATATTGTAATTTTCCAGCTAGAAGATGATCAAAATAGTGTTTCTGTATTGCTTTTATTGACGACTCATTTTAGCTCTAGTTATAAGATTCCTAAAAATAGGCTTAATTTTAGTGCTGTTATATTGAATGTAGGCAGACATTTAGCCTGACACATCTTCAAAGGCATCCCTGGATTTAATACGACACATGTTTGATATTGTTTCTATTAAATAAACATATTTCTTGTTTTCTGAATTACTGCAGTCGCTCTCATTATGAAGAGCCGAATATCTAAGCAACAGCACTGTACTTCATGTAGCATTTAGGGTGCACCAGACAATATGAGAGTTTCTATTAAAAACGTTGAGTTTAATTATATAAAATACCAAAGCCTACAGTTGTTGTTCTTGTGAGCCAAAAATAAAACATCTCTCTGAGGTAAAGAGTTTTCTAGTGAAGGTAAGCTGCTCAACTTCTGTACAATCGACATGAATTATGCAAAAATATCTGTTCCGTAGCTGTTGTCAGATTTGATAATGAAATTTGTTATTTTACATTAGGCACACAAAAATAACTCTTCCATTGTTGATGTTGCAGTGCTGCAGAGATGAAGGAAGCTGAGACTGTAGTTTGTATGAGCTGGGCTGGAAGCCAGTGTATATGTGAGAGAGGGGTGAGGTAGGGAGGCGAAGGTGGAGAGAAAGAATGGCTGCTCCCTGCTCTCACATTAAGCTGACAGGCAGAGATACAATGAACTGCATCTTGATTCACCCACAGGAATAATACCTCTGCTCACACAAACTCTTGAACACTAACACAATTCGTAAGATGTGCAGAGTGTTTTGAGCGGGGTGTAAGCTGAGGTATGTTAAAGAAGCTGTTTGTTCTTTGGGGTGATGGTACCTTTTTCAATTTCAAAGTGCCTGAAGTGGAAGGTCTTGCTTTCAAGGAGAGATCCAAGTCAAAGTGAGAGGCAGAGGGGGAATGCTGTCTGACACATCCTGGAAATGTAGCTCTTTTGAACAAAGCCATAGTGTTTATGGATCATATTTAGCTTCATGCATGTTGATCCACCACAGGATGTGGCCAATCAAAGCGAGATGGTTGTTCTGTTCTTCAAATAAAACAAATGAACCGTTTTTAAATGGACTAATTGAAAGTGGAAATGGATGATTCCTGGAGTCATGATATAATTGTTGTATATATTCTTTTTTATTAAGCCATTATGCTACTCATTTACACGCCTCTATCTATAGTTTGAAGATTGGGTCTTGTTGTCAGTTAGTTTCTAAAATGTGTTTCACGGCTTAATAAGATAGAGATAAAGGCCTGTGTTTAGAGATGACCTTGGTGTAAACAAACCAGAAAACATATTTTGTCTAAAGTTGTTTTAAAATATCTATCAGCGTTCAATCTCCCTACAATTTAATTTGAAAGCAATTGTTTACATTTGTCTGTAGATTGTGTGTGAACATGCACAAGTATTCTGTTTTCAATTAGTCCCTGCTCAAGAGGGCTTTCTCTGCCACATTGGATACATTAAATTAGAGTTTTTACCAGAGTTGGTGAAATAAATGTATGAAATGAAGATTGTTGTACTGAAAATGACTTGAAATATCTTAACCATTCTAGGCAGAAGAGAATAATCCTTTCTCAGGTTGTGTTAAGTTAATATCTTTAAGTGCCTTCAGCATTTATAAATAGAAACCCTTGAAGGAGGAGAGGCGGTGCACTGATGGAGACTGGCGCTGTTGGAGTAATTACAGTCGTCAGTCACGTTCTAATATTTATCGGGCGGAGGAACTCATCGTGTGTTTGGCAGGTGTTGCCGTGGTGGGCAGTAGACCTGAGTGGAGCTAATACTGCCGCTGTGTGGGTGGCCATGTGTCAGCGTGAAGGGCTATTATGTTGTGTAGGTGCTGTGTGTAGGTTTCTGTCAGAGAGTGTGTAGCCATTTCTTGTTTCTATAGACACAGATACACACTATACTGTACCTGTGAGGACCCCATTGGCATAATGCATTCCTTAATAAGTGTGATATTAAAGGTCACCTATTATGCAACATCACATTTTCATGTCTTTTATACATCAGCATGTGTCCCCTCTGTGTAAAGACATTTTGAAAGTTTCAGGAAAAAAGATTTGCTCACTTTTTGTCCTGATCCATTGATAGAAAAACCTGTCTGAAAATAAGCTGATCAGATTTTGGCCACTTTATGATGTCATAACGATTTGTTGGCTTGTGTAACCATTAGCCAATAACCAACCAAAGTAACCCCCCCCCCCCACCTTATCACCTGAATCTCCTCCTAGAGCACCATTGTGTTTTATTTGATCTAAATATCTCTCAGAGGGGCGTGGGGAGTGGCTCCTTAGGCGCATTCACACCGCAGTACTTTTCCCACAAAGGTTCATGAGAACTTAGTTCATGAGAACTCATGAGAACTCTTTAGTTCTCATGAACTAAGTACAGATCGCGTTCACAATAAATCCCTGGGGGTGGATTAGGCAAATGAAGCCGCTGACGTCACTTCTTCTTCTTCTGCTTTGGGTTTACTGGCAGGCCGCAAACCACTTCACGGCGTATACTGCCGCCCAAAGTCCCCGGCCGGAAGTCCCCGGAGTTGGGGACTGGCTTCAGTAGAAGCTGCTGGGACTCCCAGCAGCTTCTACTGAAGCCTTCTGAGTAAATTGCCAGAACGCCGACACCTCCTCATCTCCACCGCTCCCATGTTTTATTTTGTGTTGCCATAAGTTAGTCTCTCTGCGTTTCTGCGCTGGGCTAATGCTAATAATGCTAATGCGAGGATAATAAAATGGCGGCTTCACAAAACTTTTTGGGAGTTTTACGGGGCGTGGTTTGCAATCCGCCCAGCCAATCAGACATAGGAACCTTTTTCTCCCATGAAAGTCCCTGCTCTCTAGCAGGGACTGAAAAGGGGGTAAAAAGGTTCTCATGAACTAATTTTAGTACCGGCTCTTTTTGGTGTGAACGCGACAAAAGAGTTCTCATGTACTAAGTACTAAGTTCTCATGAACCTTTGTGGGAAAAGTACTGCGGTGTAAATGCGCCTCTTATTTTCATCTAAAGTAACAGACAGAGAATCAGCACTTTTGAAAAAGGCCTGAAACAGAGGGGTTTATGGGATGCTACAATGGGTAATCTGTTGGTATTTCAAGTCAAACACTTCAGAGACATGTTTTGTATATATCTGAGACCTATAATATATTGATGAAAAAGAGTATAATAGGAGACCTTTAAAGTTAAAATGATGGAAGTGGTGCTAACTTCCATCATGGTCTAGATTGGAGCTATTTCTTCAAATAACCCAAAGAACATTTCTACATGTTGTTGGTTTGTTAATGCACTGTGATGTATTTTTGTCTAAACTGTTGTTGATGTTGTGATGTGAGTTTGCATGTGTCTATTCATCCCTTTGACTCACTTGTCAGAGAAGTGTTATGGTGTTTTCACACATAGTCCTCTTTAAACTAATCAAACTCAGTCCTCTTAACGTGGATAGAAAACTCGACAGAACAGAAAGCCCTGTCAGTTCTTTGCGTTTGTATTCACATAGTCAACCCATTTGAAAGCAAACTCAGTTGACCTTCTGGTTTATGGGACAGCAGAGGATACTGGAAAACTGACAAAGGTGAAACAATGCAGTGGTGGATCAGGAAGGTACATCTTTATTCAAACAACTTTATCACACAGTTTTTAAAGAGAGTGTGTGTGTGTGTGTGTGTGTGTGTGTGTGTGTGTGTGTGTGTGTGTGTGTGTGTGTGTGTGTGTGTGTGTGTGTGTGTGTGTGTGTGTGTGTGTGTGTGTGTGTGTGTGTGTGTGTGTGGTGTGTGTGTGTGTGTGTGTGTGTGTGTGTGTGTGTGTGTGTGTGTGTGTGTGTGTGTGTGTGTGTGTGTGTGTGTGTGTGTGTGTGTGTGTGTGTGTGTGTGTGTGTGTGTGTGTGTGTGTGTGTGTGTGTGTGTGTGTGTGTGTGTGTGTGTGTGTGTGTGTGTGTGTGTGTGATCAGCTCAGTCATGGTTTGTGTGGTGATTCTGCTTTTCATAGTGTAGAGGCCAAAGAGGTATTGGTCCATTCTTTGTTTATAATCTTTTTCTTAGACTGATGAGTGTTTATGGATCACATCTAGGTGCAACATATGCATGCAGATCCCAGAGTAATAAAAATGCAACGCTTTCTGTCTCCCGTTTCAGGTATCTTGTAATATCAGGCTGGATCCAAAAAGATTGCTACATGTGTAGATAGTACATTTTCTGTTGTCTTTATAGCGGCCGGCCTGGTGCGGAGTACATTTTAAGGGATGAATCATTTCTTTGTGGATGTGTTCACTAGAAAAGGAGCACTGCTGTGCTGCTTTGATCAAAGCTGAGAGGATCTGTGTGGTGTTTCTGTAGCAGAAAACAGGAAGAAAGCTCAGCCTGGTGTACTTTTGTTGCCCTTCTTTAGATTTTTTAGGTGGCTTAAATTTGTCTTCAATGTCGAATAGTCTTTTTGTTTGCTGGTAACTCAGTTCCTCCTCCAAAACGAAACTGAGTAAAGTAGCTGCTACCTAAAGCGGATCTGAGATGAGGTGTACCATGTAGTGGAAACTGCATTAGAGGAAGAATACCTGTTTATAGACTGATCTGATCTGAGAAAGCTGTCCGTTAAAGCGTAAATCCTGCATTGTCTTCTTGTTCAGGTTTTACAATTATCTGCAGCACTCAGTTCAGACCTGTGTCGTGTTAAAAGTCAGAATCTTTTTTTCATTCAAGTTATACCGCAAAGAGCCCAAGTAAGGAAGTGTCTGGTGAAAAGTAGAGCATCTTTTGTTTTGGAGTTTTTGCCTAGTCATGGTTAGATATAAATGTATACAGCTTTAGGATTCTTCAATGACATTTTTGAATAATACAATGCACACATCCTCCTTTTCCTGCCAATAATAAGGATGATTTACAGCCTTTCAGGAGATCCAAATTCTGCTGACAAGCTATTTCCTGCATTAGGAAATGGCTGTTTCTGTCGCTGAGGATAAATGTGCGTGACTAAGCTCTTTTAAGAGTGTTGTTATTGTTATGGTGTCGATTTGGATGATATCTGCAAAAAAACGAAATAAGATCAGTAACTGAAGGCGCTTTGTTGTTACAGATGTTTATTCTAGTGTGTGTGAGTGATAACATTTCAGAGGTAGGTTTAGATGAAGAATCACCAAAGCAACCAAAGTTAAATCTAGCATTTTTTTCTGATGTTTTTCCACATTGATCCTGATTAAAGGTCATCAAATCCTGATATGCAGTTTTACAAGGGCAGAAACACTGCTCATCATTGTTGTCATTTCATTATATTCAGATTTGGCCCAGTTTGCTGCAGCTTCATGCTACCAGAAGGGAAAATGTTACTGCAGGTCGAACATTATCAGCTCTGCTATAACACTAGAGGCTGAATGTAAAGCTGCTGGTTTGTTATCCAGCACCATCCATCACGTTAAAGGTCTACACTGTGGTTTAGATGCTAAAGAAAGGACTTTGCCTGGGGGAGTCAACAGTAAAAGCCTCCACTCTGCTGACTGAACAGGGGATAAGACTTCATGTACAGTAACAGTATGTGAGGGAGAAAAAGAGATGGCTGGATAAAAACGGACTAAGGCAGATCGTTGGCTGTGGTCGACATAAATCTCCAGCCCTCCTGATGGAAGCGGGCAAGGCTGTGAGTGGGATCAATTTTCAGAGAACAGTATTCACTGCATCCTCTCTAGGGAACTGTGGAGGGTTCATGGGAAAATGCCTGATGTGAAGGAGGCAGTCTCAGAGTTCCTTTGTCCTCTTATCATTTGCAAAAACTGAAGCCATTCATGATGTGCTAAACAGTTAGTAGTTGATTAATACATTTGTAAATCATCTGATCTAAATCGAGCTAAATGTTAAACAATTGCCTGCTCCATCGTCGAAAATGTAAAATTGTGCTGCTCTGTTTCATAAAATGTATTCTCCTTTTTATAGACTATAATGATGAGTAAAAAACAAGACTCAGAGTCTACAGTGCTACTAGCGGCATTAACAAGCTTTACTACATCGCAATGCTATGCACTAAATGCTATCATTAGCAGTATCAGCAATGACAAAGCTAACATGTTGATAGATAGCAAAAAGGATGTTTACCATGATGGTCACTGTTAACTGTCTTATTTTATTTTTGTGTTTAGTAGTGCACTAAACACAATTTGCATCGGAATGCCATTATGTTTTGGACCAAGGATTTGACCAGATTGTGGCACAAGTGGCAAGTCAGACGGGGATCGTCAAAGTCATTAGGATTCAACCTCTGGGCACCTTTTTGAAATCACAAAAAAATGAATTCAATCAATTCGTTTTTGAGAGATTTCACTGTAGACCAGAGAATTGGAAGGATTGTCAGACCAACATTGTACCTTGAGCTTCACACTGCGTGAGTTTCTAAACATTTGGGACTATCGATAAAAGGCCAATGCTCCCTTATCCCCAAATGTAACCTTTTCTACATCTCATTGTGGTACTGATAGGGATACTTTTTACACAAGGCAAATTGAGACCATGTTGTCTAAAACCAGTTTGGTAGTTTAACATTAATGAAATTATGTGACTGTTTTTATAATGACATGCATATTCAAATGTGTTAAGTATGGAACAATGACGTTTGGCTGAACGGTCAACATTTGCTCGACCAGCTTCTCAAATGTCATATCAGCTTTAGGAAAGTTTGATTTACATTTCTCATTATCCAACATTTTATTAATGACTTGAGGAAAATATTGGGCCTGCTACTTAATGTAGTGCTAGGGAGCTGACTGGGTGAAGTCTGTTTAATGACTGGTACGACTGTTTCAAAATGTGCATTGACACATACTGTACAGCTCATCTAGGTATTCCATATTATTTCAGGGTTGTAATGCATGTGGGAAAGGGTCTTAAGTCTGGTCGTATACAAAGAGGTTTGCATTTCAGATGAAAATAAATACTAGTAGTAGTAGTAGTGAAGTGTAGTAGTGTGACTTCGGCAATCTCTAAGACAGCTATTGAAAAATCAACAGCCTTGGTAAACTTGAGTTGACATGGTTGTAAATCTTCAATCCTCAGAGACACCCATGATGTGGCGATAGTAAGAAAAATATGAGGTCCATGTGAAGAGCGCTGCTTCTTGGTAAAGGCCAGATCAATACTGCAGCTACTGTAGTCGTGTTTGGAAAGAGAAAATTGATTGTGAACACGGGGATTATCAGAGAAGGCCGATACATGGATCATAATAAGACGGGACAAAGAGAACTGCTGTTACCTTGGGCCACTGAACACAAACAAGAGAAAGGTCAGCCAAAGCTACCCAGTGCCACTCTGGCCCGTGTCGAACTGCAAAGCAAAATTAAAGCGTTAAGCAGGGCAGACAGGTCGGTTTCTTGAATGTCATACACACTCCTTTCTGGCCACAGGAAATGAAATGTGTCTGCTTCTCTTATGTTTCCGTCTGGCATTGCATATTCAGGCCTGCGGTGAGCCAGGCAGAGATTCAATTATGCAGTGATTGAATGTGATTTATTAATCACAAAGGGAAAAATGTGGGGTTTAATTTCCCACACCGCCTCGAGCTGTGGCATCTGCTCAAGATGACCGCTCTAATCGCTACCTTGAGTAATTTGGAAATGAGCTGCCGGCTGGATGTTGGTGGTAGCTTAATGTTCACAGGAGGGTATTTCCACTCATTTTGCTTGGAAAGCTGGTGTAAATTACATCCTGCAGGCATTGAGGTGAGAAATGTAAGGCTGTTGTGTCTTTGTGCAGCAGCTCTCTTTTGCCTCACTTCACACTCATTCATAGCCACCCTCCTCTCTTTCCTCATCTCTCTCACAAGTCAGCGCAACAGAAGTATAAGAAAGGTTTTGCCAGTAAACAACTGGCAAAACAAACAAGCCGCGGTAATGAGATCATAAAACAAAATGATAATAATGGTGCTTCTGCTATTTCCCTCTCCCCTTTCCTTCTCTCTGGCCCATTACTTTCCTAACTGTCTGTTTGTTTTTCTCCCATGCAGGTACTTTGTGTTGGATCCAGAGGTGGGACAGCTGCAGTACTTTGTCAACGAGCAGGGGAAGAGCCAGAAGCCTCGAGGGTCCCTTCCTCTAATCGGTGCATCGGTAACCCCGAGCGATGAAGCTCCGCACATGTTCGTTGTCAATTCTGTCAATGGAGAGCTGTACAAACTCAGAGGTGAGACCTCATGCCCGCTGCAGGCTGCCCGTATATGGGAACGTACAAACACTCAGTGCAGTGTGTGTGTTTAATGTTGGAGTCGCTCGGGGTGCAGTGTGAACAGACTGGAGTGTTATGAATGAAATGAACTTTTTTCTGTAGAGTGTTTATGAATGCACTGTACTACTAACATGTTAGTAGTTTTGAAAGTAAGTTTTACTCTTAAAGCTGCAGCTCATCATTACTTTTAGAATAATAATGGATTCCATGACGAATTATTATTATTTCCCTCGGCTCTATTGAGCACATTATTGTCTTATTTGTTTATGTTTTTATGGTCCACAACTTTACTGTTTTGATTAACTCTCACTGCTCTGATAGCTGTGTTTCCAGTTGCATTAGGCATCTGTTTTCAACAAAACAGCTCTAAAAAATCCACTTACATTACCTGCCCCCAACAGCAGACAAACACAGTTAGAGTTTAGTTGGTAAGAAAACCAGAGCTTAGGCAGAGTATGTCTGGTATTGGTTTATTATTAACTTACAAGCTCCTTATAATTCCTTTTTTAATTTATCAAACCTATTAAGTTTCAGCTGCTTATTAGGAAGGATTTACTGTTTCTGCCTGTTTTATAGGATTGTAAATTGAATAGCTCAGACAGAACAAGCAATATACCAGAATCAGAATAATGTTTTATCAACTAAATAGTCATTATTCTTGCGAGTTGTTATTCCAATATGGTGCAAAGCAGGGAGCTTTAGATACAAATACTCTATGATTATAGTTGTTATATTGGCATCCCAACCTCAATCAGTGTTTTTCCCCCGTAAAAAGCTGCATATTGAGTGAAATGTTTGGCCAAAGCATAACATTTACACTAAAGAGAATTATAACTTTAAGACCCAGTGCCAGACACAGAGCCTGTAGCCTGTCACTGTGTTGAAGGCCCTTGCTTTCAGTGACTTGTATCTGGTAAAGCGAGAGAAACTCCTTTTTACCGTTGCTCCACTTGAGCTGCTGGAATGTCCCCTTTCACTCTCGAGGGGGAGGATATCATAATAACTTGGCCTATATTTCCGAATAACTTAGTGGTCCATGTGTATCGAGCTGAGAGGAAACAATGATCCATCAGTGAAGATGAAGTTGGGTTGAGTTTCAAATGCCTCAGTGAGATTTTAGAAAGATCAAGAAAGTCCTGTGAGAGTAAAGTTATCTTTTGATACCATTCAGTTTAATAAACACTGGGCCGGTTTAGAAGTTGAAGACTTCCAACAACATTAAACTGCTTTTAAATACTATTCCTTTGAAAATAATTGCGGTTAAATATCAACACTTTTTTCAAAAACCTAAATTTGCTCAAACCGCAGCGACAAAGAGGCTCACATGGACGTAAGCCAGTATGGTTCAGATCTAGTATTGGTTACCATACGAATCCCCAGTAGCTCACCTTGCAGTAGCAAAAGAGTAACTTCAAGGTTCAGTCAGGAGTCATTTTCCAGGATTTGAAAGCTGATGGTCTGTCTAAAGCTTTAAATGCCACCTTTATTCTAGTTTTGATACCTTTTCAAGAGGCTTGTACAAAATGTCCTTGTTGTTAACTGGTGTAAGAAGATACTGGATACGCTAATCTGCAGCTACCTTGAGGCGGGAGTTTCAGTGTCACAGTGATTCATCTTCTAAAAAGCCTTTGAAAGACTAAAAGGCTATCTGACACCCAACCACCAAAACAAGTTGTTTTAAGGTCTAAGTTGATACCAATGTTAAAATTGTGATCCTTCAGCAAAATATTTCACATGTTTTGCCCAAGATCTCCCTCTCAAGCAGGGTACTTGTTGATCTTTTTTTGTTGGATGTTGATTGGACTTTATGCAGCTGGTGATTCTTTAGAGCTGAAAAAAGTCTCACAATTCAAGTGCCTTTGGCATACTAATAACAGATCATACAGATTATTTATCCTAAAAAGACGCTTATATTGATCAGCCATTAAAGACAATGCAGTAAAAGTGAGTGTAGTAAAGAATGAAATACAACATTATTAATTGAGTTTAGATTCAATAACACTTTTTTAACACTATAGGTCACATGTGTCAAACTCAAGGCCCGGGGGCCAAATCAGGCCCTTGGTGGATTTAATTTCGGCCTGCAGGATAATTTTAAATTACTATTAGATCTGGCCCGCCGGTATATTGCACGCACACCTTTGCTCAATCCTGAGGATTTCCTCAGCTCAGAGCCTGACCCCAAACATTAATGAACTTGCACCCAAGATGAGATGCCAAGTATCTGGCTTGAACTAGCATCACAGAGCAGCAAACTGAGTTTAATGGATGTTTCCTTTTGCACTTTTTCTCTCATGACAACAGGGCATGTTTGTTTTTTTCTTTGAGGGAAATTGTTTTTTTTCAGCTGTTGTTGGCCAGTGGAAAAATGTAATCATAAGAAAGGACTCTGCAGATAGAGCCATAAGAAATGAATGCAACTGATTATTTAATGTTTAATGTTGTTTTTATAGGCAATAATTTAAGCTTTGTTAGTTCCAGGTTTAATAAGTGCAATAAGTTCATTGCAATAAGTTTTGCAATAAACATTGAACCAGTCCAGCCTTCGACTAGTACCGACTTTTTAATTTTGGCCCACTGTGTATTTGAGTTTGACACCCCTGCTATAGCTGGTGTGTTTAATGAGTGTTCTCTCAAGTATTCAAAAAAAGTATTCATCAGAAAGTACAAAGAAATAATTGGTAAGAATTGGATTAGAGCAGAAAAAAGTTGGTGATGTGGCTTTTTTGTCTAAAACATCATTATGGAAAGCATGTTTTCCCAACTATAATTTATTATTTGGTAGCTATACATTTAATCATTTGAATGGCTTTTTTGATGTTGTTGAATGACCCCCTTTACCATTTTTTGTGTCTTATATGCAACCGTTGTTCTCAGTTTTGAATAATGTTTCATTATAAATGCAAAATGTATACTGTGATCCATCAGAAGTCTTGCATTTCACATCTAACACAGCAATTAAGTCGCCCGAATGGTTTTCTGGCTCTAAACCAAAGCATTATATGTAAAAGTAATTTAAAGTGAGGCTTTGATAATCGGATGTTGGGAGACTATCGGCTTCGTGTTCTGATGTAAGCAAAGGTCAAGAGCGTGGGATTGTAAACATGTCTAGTTGCACAGATGGCAAATTAAGCTATTTATCACTTTTGCTATGGGTCAGCATGTGTTCAGCTTTCCGAGTGGCTCAATCACTACGCATCCTAATAATAAAAACATGTTGCAAAATTTTTATGGACACATCTGTTGTTGTTGTCGAGTATTAAAACCTCGCCAAGAACATTGTTCAATACAAATCTGCCAAAAATATGTCTAGCTTTTGCTACTGCAAACAATTTGATTGGTAATTATGTGATTTTACATTTTGGGCTTTCTTTTTGAAAGTAATAAAATTCAGACACCAATCCCATGTCGGAAGACGGTTATCTTAAGAAAGCAGTTTGTATTTTGATCCTTACAAAACCAGAAATGTAAAGTTGTGTTTTTACAGGGATTGGTAGTTGTTTTGCTTCCAGTCTTTATGCTAAGCTAAGCTTCATGGCTACATGCTGGTATCCATATTTAACTACAGAGTGGCATCAATCATCTCTTCTAACTCTCTGAAGGAAAGCTAATGTAAACATTTCCTTTCAGTAATGTATGAGCCTACATTCTGACTGTTTTAAACAAGCTTGATCTATAGTTTTGTGCATTTGTGAAAAAGAACAGGAGAAACAGATTGCTCATTAGCATATAACATATTTTGTGATCTTTAGAGGTTCCAAAATTAAATAAATTGACCTCATGATAATTTCCTCCATAGTGTTTATCTTATAACGTAGTTCAGTAAAGTAATGTATAAGTACACTTTTCTGCCTACACATGACATTCAAGTTTCCTTGCATACATATTTAAATAAACAGCTCAGCACACAACACACAAGGTGCAGCAGTCTAAGGCTCCATTTACATGGGAACGCAAACAAAACGCAAACGAACCAAATTCGATATCAAAAAAGTATTTCGTTCACACGCTGTAGTACATATGCCGGGCCTGTAAGTGGCGCTGTACTTCCGCAACAAAATACACCAAAAGCAGCGAAGAAGACCCCCGAGCATGGTTACCATGGTTGCCTTGTTGCCCTTCTGTTTATTCTCCGCAGTGGATTTAGCAACATGTAGTTCTCCATGTCCACTTGTTGCTGATGGTTGTGGTAGAGGAGCTGGAGATTTTAAATCTAGTTAAAGCTATTAAAGGTGGGATAGGTAAGTTTCAGAAACCGGCTCGAGATACACTTTTTGTTATATTCCATGGAATGCTCTTAACATCCCGATAGCAATGAATATCTTAAGTGCTTTGACAAAAAATCCATAAAAAAAATTCATCTGTGGAAGCCGTAATAATGTAAAAAGTACAACCAATCCGTTTAGCCGGGCCAGCTAAACGGATTGGATTGCCGCCCTGTCTGTCAGCCTTCCATCTCGTGCACGCACAAATGTATCTCGTGCCCTCATTGGGCGTGCCGTCATTGGACGTGCATTGCAGCAGTACTTCAATGACTCGCCAGCAACAGGCGGCCACTTGCACCAGTCTGCTGACGTCATGTGCGCGTTCATGTGTGTTGGAGGAGGTGCTCTGTAAGGAAGTCTGAAGGAAGGGGCGGATTCTTTTCGGCTGTGTACTTTCAAATTTTAGTGCACTCGAGCCGGTTTCTGAAACTTACCTACCCCACCTTTAAGAGCAAATTAAAACCTAAAGTCAAACCTAAAATGACATTTATTTTGAATATAATATGGTGTGTATATATATCCTTCAGCCATCTCCCTGGGATGGATATCTACATTTAAATAAGACACATGGACCCATATGAGTGTGTATTGTTGCTTTCTTCAAATGTGCAGGCAGACCAGTTTCTCATGTCTCAGTTTAAAGCGCAAACCCTCATGCATTCATCCCATGAATAGAGCTGTCAGCATGTTACCACTGAGGCTGCACCTCATGTGACACAAACCCAGCTTTGAATTTTTCATCTCTCTGAATGAGAACAGCATGTCCTGCTCTGAGCTAAAGCAGTGTGCATATCTCTTGCATCACCATGCAAACAGGTGCATATTAGCATAGCAACACTGCTCTACTCAATACAGACAGCTAATTATCTTTAATCACAGCTATGCTTGTGCACATTGCAGAACAAATATCAGATTTAGGCTCACACTCTGGGTAAGTAGCTCCTTTTAGAGAAACGGATTTTGGTTGATGATGAGGTATAAGTGGGAAGGTATACTTTTTGCAGAAGGAGCTTGGCACAGGTGTTTTCTGTGTGAATATTGTGTTCTCTCCCGGAGAGGCGAGATGCCGCTCCCAGTGGGAGAGATCGGCTCGAGCGCTGCACTTGACAGGAGGTCTGTGAACGTCTCATTTTCTCAGAGTTGCCTCTTTACTTAAAGAGGCCTTTTGTAGGTGCTCTCATCATGACTGCAGCAGATGTCTCAGCTGTGATTGATTGACAAGTGCAAATATAATTTTCCATACGTTGAAATCCCTTTCAGCAGCACTGAAAAAAAAACACTTGCATAGAATGGAGAATTACAAGTGTCATTTCAGTGTGCATTTTACTCCTTATAATAAAGCCATTAATTCTCTAAAAGAGAAAGTGCTGCATTTGTTTAAAGCTCTTCTTTGGATAAAAATAGGGGGAAAAATGTTAAATTAATAAAACTGCGAGAAAGAGTTTATTATCTTAAAATGAACGTGTATACGTCAAGTGATAACATGTGTTTTTTATTTTATTATTTTATGGTCCTACAGTTGTGATTGACCTCCAGCCTGTGTTATCAGACACACCAAAGACATCGCTCTCTGATAATTAGTCAGTGAAATGGGATCAGAAGGATATTATTTTCCAGTCTGACCTGGAGCAGGTCAAAACAAGCGGACAGTCAGCATCTCCTTCGAATGTCAGGGTTGCAGCTCGCTGTGTTAGTCAGCAATTTTGAGCTTCAATCAGCTATTTGTGTGCAGATAACAGGGGGTATTGTCTCTGCGCCGAAGGGGGAAAAACCACAAGCATGCAGAGAGTGTCAAGCTGCTTCCTGTGCTGCTGGCAAATCGGCCAAATTAATTGCTTCTACCCTTTGAATACTGAATGTTCAATTTATGACGGGGGGGGGAAATGAAGGGGTTCAGATGTGATGCACAGACCTCATGGAGAAAGTATCAGGGTCACATAGCCGGGAGGACAGTTGAATAATCATTTGGCTGCCAAAGAGATCACTGACATCCAGCAGGAGGGCTTTCACTGATTTCTGACATTCAATCATGAACTCTGGCTTCAAGCCTGCTCTGTAATTGTTATGCTGATTCCCTGATCATTTTATGGGCTGTGCGATTTATATTAATTCACAGCAGTGGAAGAGTTCGATGAGAAGATTGATACCAGTGTCATGTCGGTCCCGTAAGTATAGCTAGAGCCAGAAATCTGTCATCTTAGCTGAGCACATAGCTATTGTTTTTTTTAGGTTTTACCCGTGTTCAGTGTTAATACTAATGTTCTTTTGTATTCGTTTTTCTGTTTGTGCATTATGAACCCATTTATTTGTTTGAGCCTTGAGTTAGTGTTAATCTTATACTTGAAACTAATTTAGTGCCTAAAGGAAACCACACTTGAAACCTACACACTCGACACCTGCACTAAATGCCATGTGTCCGGCTCTCAGTGAACTGAGTTTGGGGTCAAACACTTTTCACTGCGTCGTTTCAGACCGGTTGAACTTGATCCTCCTAACCTGGAGTTAAATAAATACTGAGCTCATGTGTCGGAAGTTGAAACAAACAAAATATGCAACAAATGTGTTATAATCAAGCAAGAATGTGTAGTGTTTTTTTACATTTCTCAAATGTTCTGTTTTTCTGTTCTGAGACATTTAAAGTAGCATTTTGTTCTAGATATCTATATAACAATCTTCTGACATTAAATGGCCTTAGCGATTACTTTAAAAAGAAAATCTGAATTTGTTTAAATTGTTAAGACTTTTTGTCATATATAAATAGTAAATAGACCTCTGATGCAGGCACAGTGATTTTATGATTAATTGGTAAAAATAGGCACATTTTTTGTCCAAAATAATTTGAACACCCATGATTGTTTATTATCTGTATTCTTCCACCTTGGTTTCCAAAACTCCTAAAATATTTGTAATCATATTGAGGACAATAATTTGCTCTTCTAATTTTATTCCTTGGATTTCTAGAAAAGCTGTGAAAAAGCATATACACAGTAAATTGATACTAAAACAGTGACAGTATATTAAATAATGTTCTTCCAAAGAGATTAAAATGTAAAATAGGTCTTGTGATAACTGCCGCTTTGGTCCTCCTGTGTAAAAACCTTGGGCAATGATTTCAAAGTGCATCTGAGGAAATTGGATCCACAGTACAATAATAATAAAAACTGAATGAATGTGGAAAGACACTTTATGGCACACAGCTATCTTGTAACAGCCTATTGACCTGACTGTGAACTTGTGTAACAGTTGATTGGTGTTTCTTTATGTCTTGTGTGTGGAAAGGAAGTTAAGGCTTGTTCTGTAATCTCATTTATTTTTGTTCTGGTTTTTTTAGCCTCCGACGCCAAGGAGCAGCAGTTTTGGATCCATCAGCTCCAAGCGTGTGCCAGGCGTCACTCTGACAGCAGTGCCAAGGTTACACACACACACACACACACACACACACACACACACACACACACACACACACACACACACACACACACACACACACACACACACACACACACACACACACACACACACACACACACACACACACACACTCTCACTCTCACACACAGAGAGGAAGTAAGTTGTACACATGACACTGTTCCTAGCTTTAGGTATGTTCCTCAGGGGGAGAATTGAATTCAGTAAACTCAGGTCAGGTTATTGAGTTCAACAGTTTGTCATTCTGTGCACAGGAAAGGAACCCCCCCCCCCCCCCCCCAGGTTGAAACCATCTTCAGTCAGTGTGTGAGCCTTTCTCTGTTTCTGTTCTGCTTTAGTTTACTGACATTTCTTGTGAGTCTAAAGGTGACACATTTTTCCATGCCATTTCTCAATTCAAATGGCATCATTCCTCAGGAGACTCATTTAACGTTCCCTCTGGAGTTTTAAAGTTCTTTCCCGGCTCCTTATTCTCATCATCCTGGCCTGCTAAAATTACCTTTTCTCTCCAAGTCGTGCAGCAGCCTCCAGCTCCAGCTCTTAATACTTAGCCAAGTTCTTACATAATTACCAACTAATCATCTACACTCCACACAAACTAGATTTTCACTTATAAATTAGTTGTTGAATAATTGCTTAATATTGACAACCAGTAAATGCCAGTTGTATCTGTTTGTAGATAACTGATGTAAGTGACAAAACGGAGTATTCTTTCATTTTCTGACTCCTTCTTCACTCTTTACCTATGAACTCACAGGGAGATTAAATCCACAGTTACAGACTTTGATAAATGTCAACCAAATAAATGCCAAGTCCCTGCAGACAATAAATAACGCCTAATCAATTAAATCTGTCTGTGAATATCATTTAAGCAGGAAATAAATAATCCGACCTTTGTTCAAATAGTTAACAAATAATGCAAGATAAAAAAAAGTGAAGACTACTTTTCTTGCATATTTGATGAATTTGAAATGTAATAAATAATGTACAAACTGTAAAATATGTGAAAATCCGCAACTTACACGCCACACAGAGCTCAGCTTTAACGTGTCATGTGCAACTTCTCTTGCCTGTATAATTTGTGAATATTTTTAGCACTTCTATTGACAGAAGATTTAGCGATTTAGGGAAATATGTCAGCACGCTTCTGCTGCCTTATTTGAGAATGAATGTATCTAATATTCCTGGTTTTATGGTCCTGTTCATGTCTCTGTGGCCTCATTTCTCAAAAAGGACAGTGTTGGGTGCAGTAATAACTATCTTTATCCACAACCAGTCTTTTAGCATATCATGGCTTCATATTTGGGAAATATTCTGCCAGGACTTGAAGGTATTCATCTGTGGGCTGTCTCTATCTTTGGTGTGACGTAGCCCCATTTTCCTGATCCAGTGGAGAATGAGTAGTCAAGTTATTCCAACTTTATTACTTTGGCAACTTTTGGTATTAAAGTTAATAATGTGCTGTCAAGGTATATTTGTTGGCCGGCCGCAGCTGTAAAGGATCAAGCTAATTGTAGGATGCTTGTAATATGTTTTGATGTTTTGAACTTCTGAAGTTCATTTGATGATTATTTTGTGTTTATTTGTAGAAACTATTGCAGAAATGCCAGTGGACATTTCAAGTTGTGTGAAGGATAAACATATATCTATTTATAATTGTGAACAATCTTGACAGTCTATTATACTTAATCTGTGCAGCTCTTAATCCCACTTTGTGTGTCTCACAAAGTCATTATTGACAGTTTCAGACAGGTATTGAGTGAACTCTCTGTAACGGTTGTAAACAAGATGTTTTGCTTGGTTGTATTTGATTGCTTTATATTGAAATGTATTTCTACGGTTTAGTCAAACCCTAATTGAATACGTCATATACTGTAAGTGAGATAGCATTCTATTAAGTAAAATATCTTGATCTATTTTGCAAATTGGCTTCTTAAAAACTCTTGATTCAGGCTAAAAACACAGTTTCCATGATTTCCCACTTTGATTATGCTGATTTCAGATGAACTGATTCTCATTGTACAGTAAATCTGTCCTGGACTGAAAGACATTGTTGAATTGTAGGTGTGGGATTGTTCCTAGCCTATGTCGTAAAAAAAAAAAACCTGCTTCAATTCATTGTCACTGTCAGCACAGGACAAGTGTGTGTGACTCATTGTTATCTCACATAAATCTGTAGGTAATATTATAAAAAGGTATACAAAATAACAAACTCTGTCAGACATTATAAACTAGCAAAGCTTTTTACTCTACTATAAAGCACCTTTCTCTTTGCCTTGCTTTAAAGCATATGATTTCATCTTCCTGCTTCACTTCACTTTATGTATTATATTTCTCATTATTCTGCCTCTGTGTGTGGTTTCAGGTGAGGAAGCTGAAGGGCTCCGATGAACACTTGAGTGTGGAGAGAGCAGGAGGAGGCCAGGAGCTGCTGGTGAGTCAAACGCAGAGATTCACTTATAGTTTTATCTATTTAAACGTTAAAAAGGACATGGAAAACTCCAACTTCTGTACTGCAGAGCACCTTTTCTTCCACATTCAGACTACTCTTTGCAAAAAACCCTTTTCATGTGTGCTTTTGAACAATCACGGCAGCCTCATTGTGCTGCCTCATCACCAGCTCGCTCATTCAACACGTAGCTCTTCTTCAAACTGCTGCACAGCTGGAGCGAGGGGAAAGTCCAATTACTCTGCTGAGCCGTGATGAGAGAAAGCAGTCAAAACACGAGAGAAAATTGGATGAAGGAAAAAGTTGAGGAAGGAAGACAGTCTCTCTCATTTTCTTCCTGCCCTGTGGAGCTGAACGGGCGTTTAGTTCCTGTTGGTCGACTGTGGGGCATTACCACGGGAGCAGCTGTTATTACTGTACCCACTGCTGTGGTCTAATCCGTCCCTGAGCCTCTGTCTGCCTCTCAGATCGTAATTGCAGCTCCTCTGTGACAACCAGCAGCGGAGCGGTGGCTACATCCCTGATAACAGGATAGGTGTAGCAGGATTTATTTATCACCAAAAATAAAAGGACTGTAATGAAAAACAACAAAATAAGTTACCATAGCTATGCAGATGACACACAAATTTACGTAACAATTTCACCAGGAGACGATGCTCCAATTCAAACACTGAGTAAGTGCATTGAACAAATCAATGACTTGATGTGTCAGAACTTTCTCCAATTAAACAAAGATAAAACTGAGGTAATGGTTTTTGGAGCCAAGTCAGAACGTATAAAAGTTAGCGCTGAGCTTCAGTGTGCAATGTTCAAAACAACAGATAAAGCCAGAAATCTAGGTGTAGTCATGGACTCTGACCTGAGTTTCAACAGTCACATTAAAACAGTTACTAAATCAGCCTACTATCACCTAAAGAATATATCTAGGATTAAAAGACTAATGTCACAGCAGGATTTGGAAAAACTTGTCCATGCTTTTATCTTCAGTAGACTCGACTACTGCAATGGTGTCTTCACAGGTCTCACTAAAAAAATCTATTAGGAAACTGCAGCTGATTCAGAACGCTGCTGCTCGAGTCCTCACTAACACTAAGAAAGTGGATCACATCACTCCAGTTCTGAAGTCTTTACACTGGCTTCCTGTGTGTCAAACAATAGATTTCAAAAATACTGCTGCTGGTTTATAAAGCACTGAATGGTTTAGGCCCAAAATACATTTCTGACCTCCTGCTAAATTATGAACCATCCAGATCTCTCAGGTCTTCAGGGACTGGTCAGCTTTCTGTCCCCAGAGTCAGAACTAAACATGGTAAAGCAGCGTTCAGTTATTATGCTCCAAATATCTGGAACAAACTCCCAGAAACCTGCAGGTCCGCTGCAACTCTTACTACTTTTAAATCCAGGCTGAAGACTTTTCTTTTTGTCGCTGCTTTTAATTGAACTATTCATATCTTAGACTGCACTGAAACTTTTATCCATGTATTTTTTCTTTTAATGTTTATTTTATTAGCTTTTCTTTTTAATGACTGATTTTAAATGCCTTTTTCTTAATGTCTTTCATTTTTTGTAAAGCACTTTGAATTGCCTTGTGTTGAAAAGTGCTATATAAATAAACTTGCCTTGCCTTGGGGTTTATTGTCCCTGTGTTTATAAGAAAGTTAGTGAAAAAGTGCTGACACATGATATACTGTTGATCGACACAGATGCCGTAAAAACATTTATTGGACTTTCCTTAGGCTGGCGTCACACTGTCCCGAAATTGACACCAGATGGACACACGAATATGGAATTGTGAATTTCACACGAAGATGGCCCCGAACTTGGTCAACAGCCAAGCAATAGCCGAAGTACGATGCCTACAGAAGGCCACACGATGGCACCCGTACCGTACCACACACGAAGGCAACACGAAGATGTGCATTTTTATAGTAGTTTACACCCGCAGGACACACGACATCGTATTGAGAGTACGATGCGTTCGAACTAGGTCACGAAGGCGTCACGTGACCTCCCGATGGTATAAAACCTTCGGCCGCACGTGGGAAATTAAATTGCTGATCGGAGATTACAACAATGTAATATCCTTTTCAGTTTCTCAGAACACAAATTGGGTTATTTACATAACATGTTTACATGATTTTGTTGTGCAATACAACAACCAGAGAAGCGATCTGCAAGGAAACATAGCACACCGTGTCCTCATGCTCCTGTTTCACCTGCTTAATACAGGTATCATCACTGCAACTGATTTCGATAGAGCAGGTCACAAATAGCAAGAAATGACAAAGTGAAATAAGACCATTTTTACCTGTAAGAGGAGGTGCTGGGCCTGTAAGAGTTGCTCATCATGTTCTCTGAGGTGTATCAAAAGAAGCAATGCTGCTGCCTTCTTTTTCCTGGTTGTCTCATCATCAAAGTATGCCATTCTGCAGGAACTGAATTGTGATTGAAGCTTTGGGAGTTACACACGCCTCTGCTCTGTAGAGTTGCTCAGGACTGACTGAGGAAGATGCTCTGAGGCTGGCCTTTTATATGTCCACGTTACCATGACACATGGGAAACGCTTGAGCTACTCAAATTCGGCTGTCTTCGCAGACACCGTGGTCCCATCTCGATGTCATCATACTATAATACGATGGCTACACAACGGCATTGCGAGGGCTTCACGTAGTCCTGTTGCCTTCCTAAGACAATCGGGCAGCTTCTTGTTTCCTTCGTATTGTCTTCGTGAGGCGAAAAATGCCCGATGGCACCGATGATCACACGAAGTAAAGACGAAGATGACACGATTTGACAAGATGCCCTCACGATGGCCTTACAAAGGGCAAAATGGACACACGAATTCAACACGAAAATGAACCTTCGCAAAGGTCTTTCGGCAATTTCTTGGCATGCCAAAGATTTTGCCACCGCTCACGAAGTTGCTGCCGGAGCCTGAGAAACTCCACCGGCGGTCATACGATGGCTTAAGATGCCCTCACGAATGTCCCGATGTTGTTACGATCAGAGCCGAATTTGAACATTTCCTTTATCGTGTCTCCATCGGGTGTCAATTTTGGGACAGTGTGACGCAGGCTTTAGGGATGCATTTATTATGAAGTTAATGTGGTGAAAGAACAAGGTAGAATATTTTGGTTCGCTAGTTTTTTGGTTCGCCTCAGGAAGTGATCATCAGCTGCCTCAGAACTACCTTTGACACTCAACTCAATAATTTAAAACTTCTGTATTTCATGTATCTTTGAAAGGACATATTATTTCCTTGTTTCACTCTTTAATGGTAATGTTTCTATTTACAGCACCTGCTTTGAACTTAATCTCCTTAATGGTAGAAGCAGAATCCTTTTATCTACGGTATACAAGAAAAACATAGGAAAGTATGTTTCTCCCTTAGTATTAACAGTTTATATCTGCATAATGACATAACCACATCGTCTTTAGCGACCCCACTAACATGTTGTCACCATTACATCTAACAACAATCTGAATTTTGGATTATTATTATTTGTGGAGACTCTTCCCTGTGGCTGCAGATTTCTATGGATTGTCATCAGGTTCAGTACAAGACCTTCACCTTGTTCATTTCTGCGCCACCGATCTATCAGTCAGTTTTCTCTGTCAGATTGTCCGGTTACAGTTGGTGGTTTTTCTGGTAGCTGCTTTCAGATGGCAAATGTAGTTTTCCTGGATTCATCATTTCAGCTAAAACCAGTTAAAAGAAACATAAAATGGCCAAAAATAGTTTTTCTAGCTTCTGCAAAGCCTGTCAATGATTTGTAGTCAAGTAGATTTTAGTCCTGGATAAAAAAGCTCTTGTATAACAGTGCCCAACAATACAATACAGTCCAGCACAACAACACAAATTTGTCGTTTTTTTTTTTAGCAAGTGAAGGATTGTTGCAAGGCCTTATCTCCATTCCATTCATAAAGGATGGTTCATTGTTCCCTATGCTGAAGGAGATAAGAAACGCAGCATTGAAGCAAGCTTCTTACAATGGCTGCCATTGACGTGTTCCTGGGTCATTGCATTGTATTTCAGTTAGGAACCTTCCTAAGCAAAAGAAAACGCACCCCTGGTCAGACAGTGAGCACATCTGCAAGCTAATAAGCAACATGATAAATAGGCCAGTAACTATGTAACTACATGCACACGTAACCCTGGACAGGGAGGGCAGTAAAAGTCAGGCTGTGGACTTTGACTGTCTTTCATCATGTTGTTTACTTTCGGCTTGAATGGAAAAAAGCAGCTCCTGCACCTGCTGTTGTCTTCGGCTGTCTTTGTCTTTTAAACTCAGCTTTTTTCAAAGTTCTACTATGATTACATGATACAAATAGTTGTATCTGTGTAAATGAATCTGTTTAGGCTACAGCATTTATTGAAACCACAATATTGACTATAGTGCAATATCCAAATCACAATAAGCACAATGTTTGGTAAAGGACAAATATGTGACAATATCTGAATGAATAAGTACAGACTTTTTCAATGATAATGTGAATAATGTTCTATAATATTAAATCGTTATCAATACCTCCTCACCTAACCTATTGCAAATAATATTTCAGTTGCATTATCAGTCAAAAATAATAGCAATTAGGTATGTTTCCCAAATCCTGCAGCCCTAGTATCTGTGTATATGTATTTAAAAACTATTTTCATACCCTCTAACCAAGATAATATAATACTGAGAAGCTAATACTGTGTAATTAGCATTGTCCCCTGTAGTGCAGAACATGACAGGTCAGCAGCTGACCGTTGCACAGCTACCCACGCTGCCTCTCTCAGGTCCACCCCCGACCGAGTGACAGCACAGCACCTGTGATTCTTACGCAGCACGAATTTTAAACCTGAGTTTAGTCAAGCTGGGAGTATCCTTATATGTAAACGTTTAGAAGACAGGTGGTCCTAAATGTATCAAGGCCTTAAACCTTTATCATGAATTTTCACATTAAGGGGTAGAGCTCACAGTAATGGTGTGTGTTTGTATATTGCATTCTTTATCAAGCTGTTGCAAGATTTTCACAACGTTTCTGATGTGTTTAGCTCTGACTGCAACACAACTCTGAATGTCACAAGATTACTGCAGACATCTTATTACCCAGTCATATCTCTTTGTAACTTGAGTCCTTTAAGCCTTTGGAGCGTCATGTCCTTCAGAGTGAAACGATCTGCCAGTGCAGTGAGGATATCTTCTTCTCTTTACCTTTTTAAAAAAAAATCCCGGCAGCCTTCTTCTTACTCTATAAAAACACAGATATTTCCAAAATAAATATTTAAACAATTTGAATTAGAATTTAATTAAGCTTACATTTTGAAAACAACATTTTAAGAATTTGATTTTAAACTGGAATGATGATAAGTTTTCAATTGTTTTCTCTTCTTCCCAAATATTGGATACTGGCACGTCTCTAGGCTTATAAAATCATTTGAATAATAGAGAAAAAGACAGGTCCGTGGTTCAAAAGTCGACACCGATTGATTTGAAAGGGTCACAGGCCAAAGGTGATGGAACACAATGCCCTGTCAGATATATATTGACCCTATATCTGAGAAATCGTAATTTTTTTCATACAACGTCTAATTTAGACAAATTACAACACCTATATTTGTTTGAAATAATTGACCTAGACTCCTAGATATGACGTGCATGACCAACCCTGACGTCTGTTATCTCCTTTAAGGAGATAGGCTGCTTCAGCCATAATGTTGTTGTTCCCATTCTATGATCGGGCAACCCTAGGTTACAGATGGTTTATTGTTGTGGGTACACTGGGACACTTCCTTCTCTGTGTTTGTGGACTCCAAGGTGTGAAATATTCGAGGCCATAAGTGTCAGACGCAAGTAACTCAGTGTTCCCAACTGTTTAGGCTATCTTCTCAAATATGTTGATTACTCTCTGAGAAACCAGTTAAATGGGCTAACGAGAGAGAGGCGCTCCAGAATTGACGTGGCAACTCTACCGTGAAGTCAGAACCTCTGGCTCTTGGACTTGTGATGTGAATTCTCCGGCCGAAGCTCCAAATAAACCATCAGTGTTTGACATCAAAGCTCCTGCTCTTCCCGTGTCTCTTTCCTGAGTCGGTGACTCCCACTGCATTGCTACACAGAAGTTTCCCTTACAATATTCAGCATGTTCCTCACCCCTCTGCTCAATACTCCACTCTTCCCACCATCATTCCCCCCCCTTTACTTTTCCTCCTTGCATTTTCTTGTTCTGACACTCCAGTTTCTTGAAATGCTCGGGGCTTTGTGCCAGTTTTGGAGGACGAAACCTCAGCTGTTTGCACACTGAAATCCCATCTCCTTTTCTGCTTACTCACGCCTCGTTGCTCTGCCTTTCACAATACAACAGTGTTCTCACTGTAAGCTCATTATACTCTGTTTGAATGGATTTGGATGCATTTAATCACAAAGAAAATGCTCTTATTTTTTCCAAATGCGGTGTCTTTACTACTCTCTAAAGACTTTCGAATTCAGCGAATAACAAGCAATTAACACCTGATCATAGACATGACATTATAACACACAATGTTGGTCATAGGTCTGGTTTCCTGGGTTACCACATCACAATCGGTGGTGGTGGTTTCCCACTTAGTGAGCAATGTCCTGTGGTGGAATTGGTTATTTGATCTATTGAATCTATTTTATTTCCCCGCTGCCATGACCTTTGTGCGTTTCTGAGGGATAAATCTATGGTGTGTTGTCTGCACTACTGTAAGCTAATGGAGGGTAAAGACAGGAGAGAGAGAGGTACTGGTCTGAGATGTCTGCATGAGCACATAGCTCAGCGAACTGAAGAGACAAGAGTCACTGAGGGGAAGCGAAGGATGCATCAAGATGAAGAATGTAATGTGACTTTACTGTAGCTTCGGCACAGAGAACACAAAGCGAAATAACAAAAAGGATGGCAAAACAAACCAGCATCCACAAGCCATGAAGCTTCTCCAACAAGATTACATTTTTTCACTGTTTCTGATTAAGACAAGTCTCAGACATTTGTTTTGGTGTCCGTCTGATGAGCCCTTGTAGACTTAATGAAGAGATGGCATATTTTTTATTCTATGGTTTTACTGTGAATTGTTATAGATACTGGTGGTAGTGAAATGGTTAGGCTTTCCAGTGTTTACAGCACAGTTCACAGTCTTCTCTCGCAGAAACTGAGCACCAAAACGTTTTGTCAACATCTGACTAATATATAATAGCAGTATAATCCAGTTCAACATTTTTAATTAAAAGTTGTATGATTCAAGGAATCATTGGCCTGAGAGCAAGTGGTCCAAAGTTAGTGAGAATAGGAAAACACATCCTGCTCTTAAGGCTTACAGGTTTGGCTAATGTTAGCTTTTTTATAAAATCTGAGAGTAGGCATACTCCTCAAGCCACATTATTATATATATAAATATATATGCTGTGTTATGACCCATTTAAAAAAAAATATATAAAGCAAAATGCTTGCTAGCTAAGATTGGTTAGTAGTTTAAATCATGATTAGCTAACAGCTAGCATTAGCTGACATTTAACTGGCACACTTTCATATACTTCTTTTTTTTTAAACAAAGATTTTATTTGGGGAATATAAACCTTATTGAAAATATTTTCTATACGTTTTTTAAGAGCATGCTCTTCCTTTTACATTATCATGCTCCTTCCACATTAAAATTCCCACACTACTCTCTCTCCCTCTCTGTGCCACCCCCTGCTCCCCCCAGGGCTCCTCAACCTCTGGTCGGACCCGTAGCTTCTCCCTCCTCCCCCACCTAACCCCATCTTCATCCCCGGGTTCTCAGAGGCATCTGAGCCACGCCGCCTCACCCGGCAACATCGTAACCATCACCCACCACAAATCTCCGGCTGCAGCTCGGCGGGCCAAGAGTCTGTACCCGGAACGGCTGCTGGAGGTCAAAGAGGTGGGTGTCAAAGGCATAACAGTATTTTTTACAAAACCCTTGGCTTCATTACTTGGAATTCAAAGAGGAGGCATAGGCAATTGATTTAAACGTTATTTCAAGGAAAGGAAGTAAACGGGTGAAAATGCACTTTACTAGACAACATGACCACTAGCACGCTAATTCTTCTTTGGGATCTACTGCACAATGATGTCTTGTACAGCAGCACACACAACTAAGGCTAATTGTACACAAGGCCATGGCTCTGCAACAAACAGTAGCACATACTGATAATACAAAATGACCGGACCTGCCATGCTCTGCCTCTGATCAGCTAATACTCCATTTACTATTTGTTCGTTGGGTTAAAAAAAGAAGGTTACCCTCCTGTAGCACAACTCAGGTTATTTTCTATTAATCATGCCAAAATAAATTAACATAATGGAGGTCATTTTAATAAAAAAGCATGGATGATGCAATTTCCCATACAAATTCTAAAACTGATGTTCTGTGAGAAAGTCAAGTGAGGCATTGAGTTATTCTGATGATTTGTATTTTGCGTGGCCTTCAGAGCCTCTACAGATCAGGTCTCAGGTGGGACACTGGTGCAGTGAGTTCAGCAGATATTTCTGGCTTCCTGGCAGCCTTGACACTGACTGCAGTGCGCTCCGTCTTCACTGTAAATTCAGCTCTGTTGGCATTTTTATGGTATATATCAATACTGATTAACATGGCTGTTGACAGAGGGAAGAGCTGGTGGAGCGTATGTTGTTGAATCAGGGTCAGTGTGTGCAGTCATCAACATATGAGGTTTTTAAGTGTCCATGTGTGCAAAAAAGATAAATTGTAAGTGCCAGCGAGTGGCCCATATGGATATTTTAATGTTCTCAATCACTGCTAATCCCTGAATTTATACATTTTGATTTCTATTTCAACAAGAGCTTACATTCACAGACCTGCAAGCACCTCCTGAGCTAATTAAAAAAACCCTCTACTTTACATTTACAATCAGTTTCTGATTTAGTTTGAGCTTTAAATCCTCATTAATTCTCCTCGCCTCAGTTAACAGACCTGCCAGTTGTAGGGACCACTCCTTCCTCATCTGCCACATCTCCATACTCTCAGCCCAGCTTCACTCTCTGCCTATCTTTCAGCAGAGGAAAGTTGTTTCTGTCTCTTCTTAATAGCCTGTCTGCAGTAACTGTATAGTGATTAATGATAGATTAGGCCTGAAGTTGGGTTTTTGAAGAGTAAATGATAAAACATGATGAAGACATGATTGTAGCTGGAAAACTTTGGAGCCATTACCTGCAGTATCTTAGATTTCCCCCTTTGGTTTAGAGATGAAATGGGCTCTTTGAATCGTTGCCAGGCAGCCGTTCATCTTGCCACTGAATTATGGAAATAAGATGACTTGGCAATAAGGAAGGAGGAAGAAACATGGACAAGCAGAGACAAGAGGCTTTCTAAATGTAAAACGCAACTGTTCATGTAAAGTGTTGGTGCGGAGAACAAAAATAGAAGCTGACAGAGAATAGTTCATGTAGGCCATCATGAAAATAAATCCTTCCTAACCAGATACTTGGTTTGTCCTTCAGCTGCTGAAGGTGTTAAGGGGTTCACTGCTAAAATATTCATTGTATTGTTTCCTTTATTATCCATTATGCCTTTTATTAAAGATAAAGTTACGAAGGATTTTTTCTCCCATAAGTTGTGACACATCTTCACAAAACGATAAAGTTACAATTCAAATACTTCGAAAAATGACGTGTCGTTAAGTCGTCGAAAACAAAAATGTTGCTTTTTGGACTCGGCAGTTCCACGTCAGCTTCATTCAGCTCATTGTTTTGGCTTCTTAGCAGTTTCTGTTTTGATCCAGTGAAACCGTTTCAGAAAGACTCAGTTGGTGACTTTAATTAATGTTAATTGGTGAGTTTTATGTTGTGTGTGTGTGTGTGTTGCTAAATAGCCCCTCAGGAGCTGATGGAGACCAAAAACAGAGCTAAAAGAGGACAAATGTTGCTCTAAAATACTGATTTGTAGCTGTTTTTGTTCGATGTGTAATTAGGTCTGTTTGCTATGTCGTAATTACAAAATGCTCGAACCAATTTCTTTTTACATTATCAATTAATATGTTGTCTGTTTGCATATCTTGTTAATTTATCCGTCTATAAAAAAAGCAAAAACTGCCCATCACGAGTGAGCCAAAAGTGTTGACCTAAAGAAGGTACACGCATTAATAGATATTCAGTTTCAAATGTCTATAAAATAAAGAAAAACAGCAAATCCTCCCATTTGAAAATCTGCAACCGGTAAATGTTTGGCATCTTATCTAGATAAAAAATTATACATTTTTGTCTATTTAAAAAATACTGCTTGCCTATTAATTTTAATTGAGACCTCACAGTGGTGTCTCCTCCAAACCTGGAACAGTATGTGAGCACCACACCATCAGATAAACAGTTTAAAAAACTTGGCATTTACCTCACCGCATCATCTGCTTCCTCGGCTTGTCATTCTGATGACGCCGTTGGAGTCGCATCAATATTTCATGCAAAGATCTTTCTTTCATGCCTTTCTTGCTCATTGAAGACCTGGCTGGCTTCAAGTTGTTAAATTCCCCATTCAGATGCACCACGCTGTGCGTGTGCCCGCTCTCGCTAAGAATATCTTGCCTAAGTGATTCACTCTGACAGAAAGAGAGTCACGAGTGGAGAGTCATTTCTCACCTCTCCCTAGAAGAGTCTGTCTCAAGTGAACCCGGGAAAGTTTGAGTAAATACTGAGCAGATGGTGTGATCATTAAGCAAAACAAACACTCCTTTGGTGCTTGTGGTTCCTCTACATGCGGAGAAAACAAGGCCCTCTGTGATGTGTGATTCATTTTTACTTTACACAAGAACTGGGTTGCTGCTTCCTTTGACCTGATTCATATCTGCCGTCATTTAGCTTCTCCACAGTTCCTTCTCCGCTTCCCTCCCTCCTCATGTCATTTGTTGTTCTCCTTCCTTTTATCCATAACGGGTTGTTATGTCTGACAGGTTTGGCGCAGGGCCGGGGGAGGCTGGAGTCGACAGTAAAGGAGTGTGCTTGCTCCATGATTTATGCACCACGGTACACAGACCAGAAAGCTGCTCCGAGCTGATTTATCAGAGGATTTATGGTTAAACACCAGCATTGGTGATGTTGTTGCGTTCATCCCATTTCTTTTCTGGCCACTATTGCTGATAATATTCATACCAGTCTTGATACTTTCACGTTTGATTCCCCCAGCTACAGATGCTCATGCAGTAGCTCTCTTTCAAACACTCATGGTGGGAACAAGTCTTTGCAGCTCAGTGAACCTCCACATGATCTGCCTCCTCAGCTCAGCCATGTTGACCCGCCAGCACTCACTGAACCGTCCTCACATCCGGCAGGAGGCTCACACATGCAGCGCAGCAGCACAGAGTTAGAGTTGTGCCAGTTCATGGTTGTCTCACAAGATTAAAGTTTCTACTGCTCACCTGGCTCAAAGGCTCTGCAAAATGTCAATTTCTTCCTATCTCCATTTCCCTAGTTCTTGTCACAGGCTTTCTGCGAAATTGGCAGAAGCCAATAACCCTAACAACATAATTGTAAACTTTGGAAAGCTCCCTTTCAGCCACAGAAGAGATTATGTTAGAGTTTCATCAGACTTAATAGAACGCTTTGGGACAAACTGAATTTGATGTGTCTTTGTGTTGTTTCGTGTCAAGACAATAACATGCAATCCAGGAAGGATTGAGATGCTGTCGGGGCGTGTTTGTGTTACAGATTCATAGTTTGTCTCCAGTCTCCAAAACATGCAGAAGCTTATAACACAGCCTAGATGTTACAATACTGGTAAATTAACATTTTATGTTCCTGTTCTTCTCTGCGTCGATTACCCCTCTATGCATATGTAGGTTCTTTTTACTCATTCCCACACTGTTTAATTAATCATGTGTGTATGAAATGTGGGAATGGATGGTAGAGATGAGAAATCTTCCCATGCCTATGACTTGACAAATGAAAATCGTAGTGTGATTGCAGTGAATTGACACTAAAGCTGGGAGGATAAGCTATGATCCATGGTTCTTTGGTTTTTATGTTGTTTAGCGCCAACCTATTTCCTTATTTCATTGTCATTGCAATTTGCATGTTTTGTATTGACATCTTAAGCAACAGTAACATCACAATATATATGCTGTACCAAACAGCCATATTTTAAGCATAGTGTATTGTTTGAAATCAAAATAATGATAACAGCAATCAAGTTTCACAGATATTTTCTGTATAGGAGTAACCTCGAGTCATTATAAAACGAGGAACATTTTCATTTTTCCAATTGCAGTCCACATAAAAAAAAAAAAATACATATTGCTGTCACCTCCCATCCATCTGACCATCCATGCATGTATCTGTCTCTCCACTGGCTGTGTGACGGTGGGAGTCAGACCACATTACCGTCTCTCCTCGGCCAGCTTGTCACGGCTGATGGGAACTCATCAAACGCCTCAACTCTCAGTGCAGCAGCACCACTGGGCACTGCAGCAGCAGAGCTGGAGCACTGGGGTTAGGCTATTTCTGGAAGCATCACTGGTCCTGTTGGCTCCAGAGAGGTGTGTGTGTGTGTGTGTGTGTGGTGTGTGTGTGTGTGTGTGTGTGGTGTGTGTGTGTGTGTGTGTGTGTGTGTGTAGTGTGTGGTGTGTGTGTGTGTGTGTAGTGTGTGGTGTGTGTGTGTGTGTGGTGTGTGTGGTGTGTGTGTGTGTGTGTGTGTGTGGGTGTGTGTGTGTGTGTGTGTGTGTGTTGTGTGTGTGTGTGTGGTGTGTGTGTTGTGTGTGTGTGTGTGTGTGTGTGTGTGTGTGTGTGTGTGTGTGGGTGTCGTGCTGTGTGTGTGTGTGTGTGGTGTGTGTGTGTGTGTGTGTGTGTGTGTGTGTGTGTGTGTGTGTGTGTGTGTGTGTGTGTGTGTGTGTGTGTGTGTGTGTGTGTGGTGTGTGTGTGGTGTGTGTGTGTGTGGTGTGTGTGTGTGTGTGTGTGTGTGTGTGTGTGTGTGTGTGTGTGTGTGTGTGTGTGTGTGTGTGTGTGTGTGTGTGTGTGTGTGTGTGTGTGTGTGTGGTGTACTGAGTTAGCCTTGTAGCACATCTCTGCTGCCAGGACTAACATGTAACCTACAAAACCAAACGATAATAAATAATATGAACTTTGTATTTATTAAAATCTAGAGAGCAACATTATTTAAAAACATATGCTGAGTTTTTTTTAAATAAACTTGTGGATGAGTGTCTTTTATTAGTTACATTTATGAGCTAGTTTTTGTTGGAATATCAGAAATAACAGATTTGAAGAGGTGTTAGTTGTGGACTAGCAGCTACAGTGTGCTAACTTTGACAACCCGGCTGTATTCTTACGTTATCTTAGACTTGTGTGACCTAATTGAAGAGTTGTGTCTCTAATAATGACAGGGTTGGGTACCGAACATGGATAGTCTACTCATCATAGTTGACGTGGATGAATCCAATTTGGAGACATTTCGGCAGAGGTGTTCATGATGCTAACGTTTGAGAGCTCCTGATTGATTACATGCAGGAATGGCCTGCCAACCAAAATTCTTCCTCCAGCGTATGAACATGTTGAGTGTGCACGGAGAGGAGGAGCTATTTACTGACTTGTCTGTTGTCAATGTGTTTGTGAGAGAGAGACAGAGGGTATAGGCGGGGTTTGTGCAAATCAATGTGTTGCTTGCAGCTCTACATTACATACGATCTGACCTATTTTCAATAGTAAAAAGAACAGAAATCAATATCTGGCAGTCGGTGTCGATATTGTGGCACGCCAACACACATAAATGAATGTGTGGTAAACACTGATTCATATTTAATGCATGTGTAGTTGAATTATACTTGAAGGTATACTCTCTTGTCACCCAGATGAGGCTGGGTTGTACTCATGATGTTCACCTGCTGACAGTTTGTCAAAAATAACTCTTGAAAAGGCTGTGTGTGTGTTTGAGTTTGTGTCACTATTTCTTTATGTATTCTGACAAAGGATACCTTATTATATAGTTTGCTCTGGCACCCAATAATCTTGTTTATGTTTTTGCTTTAAATCACTAAGTTATCTATTTTTCTTATCTTCTTTATGTGTCTCTCACGAGTCATGTCATCATTTTCCTCATTCCGTGTATGAGCAAACATTTCATGTTTGTCTTATATTAAGTAAGGTGGCTGCATTTGACTGTACATCATAAAACCCATTGAACTGTGTTATTGCTGAGCACTGTATGTTTTCTTTTCTTTTTGAGTTAAGGTTGCATAACAACACATTTGCTCAAAACTTGCATTGCCACCCTCACCGACCCCTATAACCAATATAGACCCTGAGGCAGCTGATGTGTGTTATTACTAGTGCATCACTGATGCAGTTATACTTCCTCTGCATCTCTACTTTTCTGCCTGCTTTAGCATTTTGCACAATATGTACTGAAGTGAAAATTACAGTTGTGCAGCTTTGCTAGAAAGATATAACTTCAGTATTAATTTGTGTCTCTTTATTGATAAAGCACTACCTGAAATGTATCTATGTTGTGTTCTGTAGAATCAACATGATTATGTCACCCAAGTAGGATAATCAACCCCTCTGCTGTCCATCAGTTTTCCTTTAGTATTTTCAGACTAATCTGTATATTGTTTCTTTCTTAATCCTTTCAAACTCTCTTAGTCTTATGGACACTTTTTGCCCTATCACTTTGGAAATCAAATATCCGGAATCTTCCCAAAGAACCTGCAACAGATTGGTTGGATTTATTGTTTCACCTAGGAATGAAATTGATTAGCTGCTATGACATTTCAACAATACATATTAAAGAAGGGCAATAAATGATTATATATCCAACACTTTATGACTGTATACAGTGTCATAAAATATGCTCATTATGAGGGGCGCATGAGATGCCTTAGTGAAATGAAGCCTTTATTATTTCAAGGGCACTGTAATTATATGTTATCAGCATGCTGAACAATGGGAATCTAATTATAACAACCATTGGAGACAACCATTTGAGCTCCAACTGCCTGAGGAGTTCAACATTGGATCCAAGTAAATAGCCAATAGAGTTGTAGGACAAGCTCTGTGCTTTTTATTCGTTTTTAAATTCCATTGCATGAATGTCTATGGCACATATAACCTCACTGCAACAGCTCTCAGTGTCTCAGAAATAGCTCTGTGTACTGATGCAGGAAGACAGATGTGCTATTGAAGTGTCTGCCGAGGAAGAGTGTTTGTGAAGCCATACAATATTAATGAATACAACATTTCCAGGCTGATAAACAACCCTGATTCATTAGTCCCGAGAGAAGCTTATTACCCGCTAGCGAGAACCAACTTTGTCGTCTTCATTTTGTGATACATTTAGACTCTAATAGGCGAGTCATACAGATACAAATTCTCAGTAAGAAATGTTCTGTGGAGCACAGCGAAGAGCTTTTTTGGTTTAAAGAGTTTCAGCTGTCAAGGTGACAGAGGTGATACTATTAGAAGTCGTGTCACTTCTTACACTCAAATAAAACAGTATCAATGAATGAGGTGGTGAAAGGTGTATATGAAACTGGTTTAAACTGTCATTGCTGGGTTTGGTCTTTTCATTGGTTGGTTAAGAAAGGGAAAGAAGAAAATAAACAGGTGTAATTACTCACTGAATTTATTGTATTTTCAAGTTAATAAGTTGAAATAGCCAATATCATGAAGGGGTAAATCCTCACAATCTACAGTCCAAATTAAAGGTGTGGTTGCTTTAGTTTATTGTTAACTCTGCTTCCCCCCAGGTGATGTCCCAAGCAGAGGGCCAGCAGAAGAACCTGGTCCAGACCATAGACTCTCTCCCCCCCCGGGGGCCTCTCTCCTGTCTGGACCAGGACCTGCTGCTGCTCAAAGCCACGTCAGCCGCCACACTCAGCTGCCTGGGAGAGTGCCTGAACATCCTCCAAAAGACCCAGAGCCACAGCCAGCCACCGCATCAGTCCCAGTGCGACTACGCCGGCCACGGAGCCCCCTCCGGTGAGTCCGCCCCCGGCCCTGTTCCAGTGCTGCTACTGGAGCCCCCGACCCCTCCATCTCCCCCATCCCTCTTGCTTTTCCAGTGCCTCCCTCCAGAGCCTAGCCCCAGTGGCAAGGGCCTTCCAGGGCAGCTGGACTGCGGCTCTTGCCTGATGGGTACCATGAACTTCAATGTCTGTAGTAAATGCTGTTGAATGCTGCATTCATGTGTTAAATAGTTTCATTTTATTCCTTTTATGTTTTTTGTCATAGTTTACTGTTGTTGGTCTTGTTCTGTGCCTTTTTTCAGTTCATTATTGTGTGTCTTCAATGTTGTCAACTGCATTGAAATACCAATAGTTCCTTAAAACGGTAGTGCCAAGTACAAGCATGAATGTGAAGTGTGTATGTTCTGGTTTTACTGTCAATATTATTTACATAATTCTTGAAGGCCTTCCAGGTTGATTCCCCATATGCATGTCAGAAGAAAAAAGAGTTTGTGTGAATGATGACTTAATAATAATGACTAATATATTATACTATGCACTTTTAAATCTTCTCAAAGGATTACTTCTTTGTCAAAGGAATCCACACTGGTGCCTAAAATGTCAGACCTCTGCCATGTGTAACCCTCTCTGTGCCAGATCACTATGGATCTAATAAAGTTGTTTCAATTTAAACAATTTCAGCCTAAGGGTGGTTGTATTGGCTTAATACCAAGGATTAGAAAATAGTTCCCAAAGCTGGAAGGTAGACCCACCGGTAGACCATTTTAGGTATGATTCAAAGTAATACTCTGTTGAGCCCCAAACATTCACTACCTGTAGGCCTGAAAGGTGGCTCTGAGTGTGTTTTTTGCTCTTTTTTTGGAAGACGGCAGATGTAGTCAGTTTGGATCCACAGCAGTTACAATGGCCACCAGTAATTCACAAAAGAAAGTTCACTTTTGCCCGTAAAACTTTCACAAACATCTGCAGCATATTCAATTTCTCTGCTGTGGACAAAACCATCTCATCTCCATTACTGTATGTAGCTTTTCTTGACCGTTATTTTCTACTGCTACACACTATTGCCTCCTTGTAATTCGAGAGGTCGATTGTTTTAAGTGTGCCGAAGAAGAAGATAATACTTAGTTTCTGCAGCTTATTCACACTAAACAGGTTGTGTACTAACTGACAGATGTTAGCTGTAAACTAGCCAGGAATACATTTACTGTGTGTGTGGTGCACTCACCAGGAACTATAGTTATTTACGTAATTCCTGGATTAAGCGTGTATGCATTTTTGTCTCAATTCATGCTGCCGTATGATAATGTACCCTCCTTTTGGTCTGAAGATGCCTTTGGAGATGATTTAGGGGTGCTTTGACATCCCAAATCAACTCTGCTACTTCTCATTGAAAATCGTCATATCAGGCGGTTCAGGCATCCAATTTGAATGCTTCCTGGATGCCTCTCTGTAAAGGTGTTCCAATTACTTCCAACTTGGAGTAGAACCTGTAGATCAGTAGATGCTGAAAGGATGACGTCCCTTCTGGCTTAGGCAACCCTTTGAACTTCCCCCGGATATTCTGGAGGACAAGACTAGGGAAATGGATGTTTGCTAGCTTCCTTAACCTTAATCTCACGGGTCCTGACTAGAATCCATTGTTACTGCTGTAAATCCAAACATATGACAGCTGCTGTGTTTTAAGCCCGACAGGTGCATTTGTTTTTAGTGGAGTATTTAAGCCAAGAAAGTCTGATCAAACTCTATCTACTGTATGACTTTGGGAGTATCTTTTCGGGTCTGGGTTGGTTGGGTGCCGGATCCCTCGCCAATCTGCCCGTCCTCACAATTTGTTGGTCTTCTCTTTGCGCCAACAGTCACGCTGCCCTGTACCTGTTCATCTGACAGGGGGTGGTGTGGAATGGGACCACCGGGCCGCAAGTACAAACCTCTTTCCTTACGCTGCCTGGCTGATAACTCCTGTGGGGGTCCAGCTGCTCCTCGCTTCCGGCATGTCCCCCCCACACCTCAGTGAGGAGATTTTTTGTTCGGATACTCAGTTATGTCAAGTGATGGGTATTGAGGCTCACCGGCATGAGCAGCATCCACATTTGATGCAGCTGATAAAGGAGTGACTGTCTGGTCGGTTGGGTGGTTGAATGGATCTGTTCCGCCCACACAGGAAAGCTTTGCCACTGCATGGGCAACTGACTCTTTGGTAGAGAGCCGAGCATGAGGTTGGACAGAGTTTGGCTGGCACGTTTGTCCCTCCAGGCTCTTTTTATTACACAACAGGAGCAGATTTTCTGAGTCAGCTCTAGTTATCACAAAGACAGTCAAGGAACTTGAAGGATCTTTGCAAACTCCCACCAAAAACCTGCCAGTCACAAACCAGACAGCAATTATCAGCTGATCACAGAGGATCTTTGCTGCTCGCTCTAGCTTCCCTCTCTCACTGCAATATGCTGCTTGAAGCCCAACCCTTTGTCTCTTTTACCCCACACACAGTACATTTCCCTTTTTAAGGACATTTACCTTGCAAACCCCTTGGAGCATAACAAAATAAGAAAGAGCAGATACTTTTCAAACTAAAAGTAGAGCGCACAAGAGGAACATGTAGGGTGAGAATCCGATGGGAAAGCGTCACAATATCTGAGTCAATCTCAAAGCCCAGAAATGGAAAGTAAAGCCATTGGAAACTGCATGATTGTTTGTCTTTCCACTGTTTGATTTGCGACGGCCTTTTGATTCACCTGCATGCCCCTATCCAATGGCCCAGACAACCGCCTGCTCACTAGCACCAGTACCAGTAGATGTATTTGTAAACTAGCTACTTGCACACACACATCTATTTTAAGAATGTTTTCCCTAAAACATTTTCATAAAATAAACTCTGACCCCCAAATGTCTTGAGAATAACCTTATGTTTTTAGAGTATCAATTTCTCTATGTCTACAACTCTCACATTTCACTTGCCTTCAGGCAGAGCACCACCTGCTCATGTCTCCATTGGACAGGACGCCAGCTGGAGGAGGTTCACTTTTAATACTTTTTGGTTCCAGTCAGATAAACTGTCAGTTGACCGAGTCGGAGACCCGTCCTCAGGGGTTTTTCTGCTCATTTTGTGGAAACAGGCTCGCCTCAGGCTCTCCAGCATGTCAACCTGTGTCAGCGCAGCTTGCTTCTCACTAATGGGTATCAAAGAACAGCCTCTTGGTGCATTACACTTTTAACCCAATAGAGCACCGGGGCTAGAGAGAAGGGCCATTATAAGTGCTTTGAAATGCGATCTAATACTGTGATGAATACAAGAAGCCTTTACATGAGGAAACTTGTAGCTTGGTTATAGTTTTTTTTCATTTTTTTTTAGAGATTCTGATGAGTCTGTTCATACAGAAGATGTAAAATAGGTTTAGTGCAATAGCTGTAATAGAGATATTTTTGAGGCTGTTGAACAGATATCCATTAAGGAGCCTTTCTAAGACAGTATCTTAAATCTTGCTCTCTGTCTTCCTGTGTGTCATTAACTTTTATCACTACCACACATATTATTTCGTATTTGATTGAAGCTACATTTGCAGTTGCTAGATGTGCGACAGAGTATTTCTGCTTGATATTCAATATGGACATTTTCTTCCTCATATCATCTGCAAATCACAATTTGGCAATTACTCTATACGCAAAATCTCATGGGAAACAATCAATTTCAGTTCAGGAACATTCATTTGCATAGCAATATTTTGTAAAAACAAGAATACAATATGTTCAAGACCAAATGAATTGAAATAACTATGGGGATCCACATTCCCTCAAGTGCCATAACCAGGTAAAAATGAGAATTTCTCCAAGACTCGCTTGCAGAACTATTGACAATCCTATCAGCTTTAGATAGACTTTGAGTTTGGTGTAGCAAAGGATGACATTTAATATGTTAAACATCACAGTAGCATGTTAGCATTATCATTCCAAGAAGGTTAGCATGCTGCAATACCACATAGCTACAAACACTGACTGAAATACATTTAAAGGGGTTTCGCTTATCAGTGGCCTCAAAAGGTTGAATTATCCCCTCTGACAGTTCATCCTCTGTATGTGACGACAGGTACTCTCAGATTAGGTATTTATCTTTAAATGGCTGTAAATTAACTGGCATGGAGTTGTTTCAAAGCTCAGTTACAGCATGATATGGACTGTAGAGGATGTAGATTTCTAATATTTATGCGGAAAATGTTATTGTTTGTGGATCGGAGTCAAAATGAATCATCATTTCTGTATAGGACTTTAGTTCAGGCAATATAACAGGCCAGGAAACAACAATGAACAAATATTACATTTTAACAGAGACATGCAGTATCTTGAGGTGTAGCATCTGTCAATAACACAATATACTTTATGTGAACCTCTCAGTCTGTTAGTGTGATTCAGTGGTCTCCCTAGTACCTTTCATTAATATACATTTCACCTGACCCAGAATCAAACATGTATTCACACAAACCACCAGTACAAATCAGATCCTTGTAAACCCCAATGCTTCTCCTTCTCACTGTTGTAAACTCTGTTGTTAACTGACCTTGTGGTTTTTTCAGATGTTGCTCCTGTGTGGACTGTACCAAAGTCACCCTCAGGGGAGCAGTTGAAGAACGGCGATCTGATGCCTCTACGATCAGCCGAGCCCTCTCCGACCTTCAGGAAAAGGAGCCTGTCCCATGGTGCTGAGGTGAGGAACAATACGTCATGTTGACAAATATCACCTAAATCCTCCATCTTGTTTTTCCTATTTGTCTTGGTTTGTTGGATACCTGAGTTGATAGTGTCTCAGATGTGGGACCAGACCACTGTAGGACTGAGCCATTAATCTAGGAGATAGTGTACAGTATATAAGAAGTGGACATAGTCACCAAGACATCACATTTTGGTTTGTTGATTACTGTTAGTTTTGACATTTCAGCCGACGCCATCATGGTTTTTTAAACAAATGAACACATTTAAACAAAAGGTGAAGCTGTGAAGGAGAATATACTGTATAGCATATTATTTTTTAGTACACCCTGTTCTCCAGGGCGCTGACATGCAGAAGGGTTGCAGAAAAAAACCTGAGCAACAAGAGAAATCAGGGATCATTTTATTCTGCTCCTAGATGCAAACACATATACTAAAGACTTTACTTCAGCTTTACTTTAGCCATGAAGTTATAAAAGCTTTAAGCACAAGCCTTGAGTATGATGTAAGCGCTCAAATCTAACGAAGACATTTTTATAACTGTGCTTCCTTAAGTGCTTTAACATTTGATGAAAACAGATCTTAAAACAAATAAGCTGAGTTAAAAAGTGCTATGATGGATATATCTGATATTTTCAAGGCTATGTGAGTTTATTCTCTTGCTGTAGTGAAGTTAATTCAATGTAAAATGCTACTTGCAAAATGGGAGACGGTAGAAAAAACCTGAATTAAATAAACTTCACATTCACTGGAGTTGACTCAGAAACGAATCAGTGCTAGCAGTCGTGTTGAGGCAGTGATTTTCTGGTTTTCTGCCCCAATTTCTTTTCATTTTCTCATGTTCGACCTTGTTGCCCAGCAAGGGAAGCACTCATTGCTTCTGAGAGTTTGAACAGAGCTGCTGTCAAAAAAGTGGGTCAGAAAGTAAAGAACTGGAACTGAGCCGATCCCGGGGGGGGCTTCATGTTTTGGCCTGCCTGGTGCAGCGAGGGGAGGTCTGACTGTCCGGACCCGCTGTATCAGTGACACTGAAGTAAATGTGTGCCAGTTGGGTAAAGTGTGAGGCTTAGAGGGCGTTGCTCTCTTATTGGAAGGCAGACTTCTTAATCATTTTGTGAAAATGCTAATTGTTAACATCAAAGGACAGTATGCACCATTATCTATGACTTACTATTTTGCCCTTATGGATTTCCTCATTAAGTAAGTAACTGTATATGTACAACAGCACCTTTTTAAAGAGCAGAACGTCACAAAGGGCTTCAAACAGTAATAAGGGCAACCAGCATAAAAATTGAACATTAATACAGACTTAAAAGGAGATTAAAAAACCATAAATTGAAAGCTGGTAATACCATAACAAATGGTTAGACCATAGCTATGGTAAAAGTAGCAAGTGATATTCACTCAAATATAATACCATCATAAAAGCTATTGTTTCAAACGTTTGACATATAATGGATCACCTGACATAGGTTAACACATCTTATAAAGGGCTAACACACATTTAAATCTAACCTCAAAACAAGGTGCGGGGGGGTGCATTTCACCCCTCATGTGAGCAGTGAAGCAGCGCCCTGACTCACCGCCACGAGGGACTCCACTGTGCTGGCAGCAGTCTAATCAAGAGGCGTAGAGTTGTCATTTGTCATGTTAATGATCATTTTCTATTGACATTTGAGTGTAAAATGAGCATTACAGCGTTGCAGTGTCAACCCATTTCCAGCTAATTGCCGAGCTGTTCAACATACTTCATGGAGCACAATTAAGAGCAGAGAGGGAGGGCAGCTCATAATGTTTTAGAGACATTTCAGACCATCAGTGGGATGGCAGTTATGATCCAGAGGGCCTGAGCCAACCGTCTGCAATGACCTGCCACTGTCAGTACATTCCTGCCCATCTAAGTGTGCCATTAGGATGCTGTGATCCAGTAATGAGTAATGTCTGTCATAAATTACGATAAAGGCATTGAGCAAACTATAAAAATGATCATCTGGGAGTGGACTTACATAATTGTATCATACTATGGAGACCCATAAAGGACCGGCAGGAAAATTAGGAGGAAAACATTTACCTCAAGAAATATTAGACTTGTGCCACACCAGTAGCTACAACAATAAGAGGTAAGAATGACGCTGTTATACCCACAAATGTCACCAAATAACATTTAAGTTGCACTGTTTGTGTTAACGGTGAAAAAACATTGTAATGTAAGCTCCCGGAAAGACCTGACTCCTTCAGTTTGGTGTTTTGGTCTTCCGGCTCTTTTTGTTATTTTTTTATAGCACAACTTTATGGCTTTGATTCACTCTCAGATTTTACTCCAGCCCGTCTCTGCTCTGTAGTATTTTGCACTTTCCTCCCGCCTGCAGCTCAAACCAGATTTAATTTGAGCCTTCAAAGATGTTCTGGCTGGCTTTTGAAGCAGAAGGGCAGAGAGACGGAAGAGGTGCGGTGCAGATTTCTAAGGCGCCTTAGTCCAGCTTGACCCGTCTATTCATCTTTTAATGAGATTCAGCTTCGTCACTGCATGTCCAGTCAGAGTGACGTGGGATTTTTCCACATACTAAAGGTTGCATTTCGATTTTGAAGGACAGAAATAGGGCGTGTTCTTTGGATGACATTTAAGCATGTGCATTGTTCGGCAGGGAAAAGTTAGATCTGGTGAGATTTCTATTGCCATCTTGTGGAAGGGTACAAGTGCACAGGGGGTTTCTGATCAAGACGTTTTTAAAACTGATACTTGATGTTTTTAGTATGCAACAACAAATTGGTTTAATGGTCTTATTTATCTCTGATTTCAGTATTTCTTGGTCAGATGTCACCCCACCCTAAGTCATGAACAAAATAATTTCCTTTTCCAATGTTCCTGATCTAATCTTCAATTTCTAATCTTGGTAGTTTTCCAGTTTCCATTCTCCCTGTAATCTAATGAGTAGTCTCGGGTGCAAGGCAGAAACTACATTACCCCAGAATAATAAAGGTTGGCTATTTGAATTATGTAGCACTACAGTAGTGTTTGATATTCAGACCTAGTATGAAGCCAGCAAGGGTGAGCACGGGGTCTGTGCGTGACTCTGGGGAAATTGCTAGCGTTTGCATAAATCCGGATGATCGATGCATTTGCACCTGCATTACTATGGATATAAACTGCTGCTGGAGAACAGGAAGTCCATGGCATCATGGCTTCATTTACATAGAAAGGCAGTGTGGGAAGGGAAATCTTCTTTTCTGATATCATGGTTTTTCTGTTAAAGATGGATTTTGAAAAAGAAAACATGTTCCCTTTTCTTCTGAGAAAGATTTAATGTGGAAATCCTCTAGAAAGCCATAAGAATATTTCCTTATAAGTCTTATTTGCTTCTTCTTCTTTTTTGGCATTTTATTGTGTATTCTTAATTCCAGCAGAGGGCAGCAACGTCCTCTAACGTCCATCTCTTATTCTGAACGATTCATATTAGGCTGTTTCACTGCCAGAGGGGAGATTTATTAGAACAAAAATAATTGTAAGACTTTAATACTAATGACATCACTGTCTAACAATCTCTATATTTCTAGGTTTATTTTAATGGTTCATTTCCCTTATTTAATCTGAAATAATAGGATTTGTTTTGCTTCTAAACATGCTCACTACAGTCAGCTCCTTTTGGTCTTATTAACAGGCTTAAAGATCCTGTAGTGAAAACATCAAAGAGTAGAGTGTTCACATTTGAGCTCCGTGTGGAAAATATCAACCCATGACTCACTCTGTAATCCACTCTCTTTACTTAACTCTAGATTTAGATTAGGGATTAGGAAATGTCATATGCCTGTCGGAAAATACTTTCTTTTGTCTCGCAGAAGAAATTACAGTCTTCTAATTAAAACTTCCCTCATACTGTTTTCCAAACACATACAAGAACATGTTGTCATGTTCATATAAGGGCTGTAGCTTAATTCTATAATGGATGAATCTGACAGTTATTGATTGAATTAATCGATTATTGGTTTGGTCCACAGAACTTTAGGATAGCCCAAAGTAAACCCAAATATTCCTTTTGCTATTATTTAATCGGACTTTTGTGAAAGAAAATGGAACAGTCCTATTGTTTTGTGCTCTGTGTTTTTAAAATCTAGACGTGGTGTGATGAGTTGTTATCATTTTTAAATTACTTCAGCTTCAGGATGACTCACCACCAAGTGTCATGGTGTACTGTTTGTTTTATCGTTGTGTAAGCATGTCTCTGTAACCACTGTGTCTGCAATGTGTCCTCATTAGATACTGTGCTGATGAAACTACTCGTTATAATTTACACATGAGGGGCTCAAACAGCCTCATGTTTTTTGAAGAAGTGCGAGAGATTTGGGGGGTCTGATTCTGGAACAGAACAATGTAGTTTTGCTCTCTCATTTTTAACCACTCGAGTGGTGCATTTCGAAGCCTGGGCTTTATTTGTGGCAGTCATGTATCTCGTGTTGCACTTGGGTCACTTCCCACCACTTCTTGTGTTTTGGTTCTCGAGAACAGACTTTGTCACTTCCCTGCGTGAGCTCTGCTCTGCTGTTTCACAATACAACTCTCTAGTCTAAAATACTAGTAGTTAGTTCAAAATGTCTTTGAACTAACTGCAAGTATTAACATAGTGTCTTCTCCCTGTGCAACATATTGTATGACTTAATGTGAGACTAAATAGCAAATGCAGTGCAGTCTGTCTGGACATCTGTGAACATTGAAATGCATTTAAAGCTGCTGATCAAAATACAAAATTGCCACAGGGGTTATTACATGGCTGCAAAATCCCCCTCCCCCCGCCACACCAGTATGACACCCTTGTGATTTGTTTGAATCTGAAGAGTATCATGTATTTAATGAAATGCTGTTCTACAGAGCTTGAGTGAAAGTGCCTAATGTGAGCTTCAAAGCTACTTGAGCTATATTTGGCGCAGTGGCATTATACTCTAAATAAACGTTTTAATTCAAGTATAAACAACCTGTTACTTTGAGATAAATGCCAAACTGGATGACCTTATAAACTTTCAATATCTCTTTGGAGGGTGACATTTAAAAAAAACACACCAGAAGATAAGAAAATAAAGAACATATATTGTTACTTCGAACCTGTCAATGTATTAATATATCGTGTTCTTCCAGGTAGGGATTCATATTTCAATACAGGAAAGTACTGTATAGAGCCCATGGACAGCTTGTAGTTTAGAAGTTGTTTAGTGATTATTTGACAGTGTCTAAACATCAGCAGGAGGTGTTTGTGAGTGATTTTGGATTGATGTTACTGTTAAACTTGAGACACAGCTCACTGAGGGTTAACTGACGTGTTGTGGTTAACACCTATTTGATAATTACATAGCCAGTTATTTATTATCACAAATGCCAAAGATTTACTGCTTCGCAAAAAGTCTTTATAATTAGTTTTTTACAATACTGTTGAGGTGTGAAAGGATTGGTTTTCTAATTCTTTTAACTATTCTGCGAGCGTTTCTGACGGGGTAAACTGGCCCTGTAAGACTTCAGGGTTTGGTGTCAAGTTTAACATCTAAGCAGGTGGGAAAACAGCACGAAACACAACCAATTAAAATCTCCTTTTCTTGTATTTTGCACAACAAAGCTGTTCTCTCGGCACTGGTGTTGACTGACGATTAATGTTAACAATATGCCTCCCCGAAGGAGTATAAAGAGGAGAAATCTACTTTACTCTGAAATACAAGCTTCAAAGGTAAAACTAGAAAGATTAACACTCAGACAGAGGGGGTTTCTTATAGCAAAAGGGTCAGGATGTTGAGTCTCATACAACACTACAAAAAAAAGAGGGCAGATGGAAAAGATGATGATAGAGGATGAAGAGGATGGCCGTTGAAGCTAAAAGTTAAGGCTTGTTTGAACCGAGGAAGTAAAGGAGTCTTTGAAGTGAGAGCATAAGCAGACATGTCCTATCTAAGCCTTCTGTAGACGCCCACACTCTCCCCTGATGAGAGAGAGAGAGAGAGGTGGACAAAAAATAAAAAAGTACTCCGAATGAGAGAAAATAACAGGAAGGGCGGGGGGGGGGGCCGTTTAGGAGGAAGATGACGATGAAACAGAATAGCGGATGGCATGAATGAGGAGATAAGGGAAGGCAGGGTGAATGGAAGACACAAAGGCCGAGCGAGGGTGAAGGAAGTGAGGAAGAATGAATAAAAAGGAGTCTGTTAAAAAGGAAGACTGTCGAGCTGGAACAGATGTAGAGAAGAAGATAGTAACAGAAAGATGAAGAAGTGTGAAATAGAAAGGAGAGGACATGCAGTAAAAATGTGTTAGAGTTTGCAGAAAAAAAGACTGTAGGTTCCCACTGCCACAGTAGTGGTAATTAAGCATGCTGATATAACTGCTCCATGCTGATATAACTACTCCATGCTGATATAACTACTCCATGCTGATATAACTACTCCATGCTGATATAACTACTCCATGCTGATATAACTACTCCATGCTGATATAACTACTCCATGCTGATATAACTACTCCATGCTGATATAACTACTCCATGCTGATAACTACTCCATGCTGATACAACTACTCCCACCACTTGTCCTAGATACAATCAGGAAAAGTGGAAGGAGGGGTAAAGGCAGGGGAGCCACGTGAGAGAGGGAGGAGACCAGAGGATGTGAAAGAAATGCAGGGAAACAAGGCAGAGGGATGATGGGAGGACGCAGAGGGGAAACGTCACTGGGACTTTCCCTGAGCTTTTTCTTCCCCCTCCCCCTTGTTCTTCAGAGTGGGTGGTGGGCAGAGACTCTCTCTTTAAGTCATGAACAGGAGCTCACCACCTCAACTCAGCCACATTGTACGTCTCTTTAACAAGACCCAGGACTCCTCCTAGGAAAGCTGCTCACTCAGTCAGCAAAGTCAGCTGAGGGAGAAGAGTGTTTGTCTGCAGTGGCCATCAGAGCATCAAACTCGTCAAAAGATGCCGTTTTTGACAGGTTTTCCATGGAGAGTACCTCTTTAATTGGACTGTACACTGAACCTTGTGTGTTCTTTTCCTGTTTGTGGGGACACAAGCTATAACTTCTATCCTTTGGCTGGATTGTTTTTGTTTTCCTGAGGCTTACTTTCTGCCCTTTTGGAGATGAGATCCAGTTCAATGCAGGTCAAGCCTGTAGCTACACAGCAATGCAGCGTGAGTGTTTACAGCAGCTCTGTGTGTTTGTGCATGGTGTACTGTTGGTCTTGCTTCTGTTTTGGATATTGGATCATTAGTGTAGTGGCAGCATAACGGCTTGCAGTAAAGATGATCTGATTAGGGAAGGAAGCACCCTTTTCCTCCAACGATGAAAAGCTTTTGTTGACTTCATAAAATATAGAACAAACTGGCCTTCAGGGAAAGTTCTGGTGGTTAAAGTTAACACGCACAGCATGTTCAAAAGTAAAAAAAAGGGTTATTGTTTAGAGACAAGTGTAAAATTGCAATAGCAGCAACCACGTGCATCCATGCATTTACAAACACACAACCCCAATACATGGATGTTGGTTGTGAGCAGTCCAACTGTCAAGGTATTTGTCCACTACTCCTGTAAATATCCTACAACTAATATTTAAAAAGTTTAAAGTGACTTATTAAGGTATAATAATGCTAATAATGTAGTTGCAACATATTAACCAAATACATAATGTGCCCCATTACAAATGTCCACATTCCCAATGTCTAAGGATTCTGTACCTCTGTTCCTGTAACGTACCTCGAGCCACTGCCACTAAGCTAACAAGCTTAAAAGCTTCAAATCAACAAAAATAAATACATTAAAAAATGCTGAGTACACTTACAATTATCATCCTTCTGCAAGTCGCCAATTGTGGAGCACAATTCTTCAATTCTCAACCCCATCTAGATTAGCTCAATTTAGCACAAGCAGTGGTTGGGGGGGGGGGGGCCAGATCAGATTACTATGTCAGACATGATAGTCTATTAATACTTATATCACATGATCATATTCATTCATACTATCTTACTATTGTATACTACTAGTCTTTCAAAGTGTATTATTGTGCTATGACTGCAGTCAGAACAGAGAGTAGTAACAGTTAAAAGATGTGATGTAATAATTAATTCAGTCACATTTTAATATCCAACATTAGTATCAAAAGTAATTCTGAAACCTTTTTGTGTCTCTAGGCAGGAAAAAGCTGTGACTGGACGTATAATATTTTGGGGCTGTCCATCCATCCCATTATCGTGATGTGAAATCTCAGGAATGCCTTGTTGAAATTACTTTCAAATTTGGCACAAACATCCACTGAGTTATTATGGTGGTCTCCTCCTCGTAATGTAGAGCTATGAATCCAAACACTCCTCGTACTTATTTATTACACGGAGTATATTATTACCCACTTCTGGACATGTTAAACTGCATTAAAACGTCTTAAGCTAATGACAGCTAATGACTAATAGCTAGTAGCTAATGACAACCACTAAGTCCAGCGATAAATCCACTCGAGGGTTTCCGCTGCTCTGCCCTCTTCAGCAGCAATTTCCTTTTGCTGTCAAGAGCCTCTTTAATTAGTTAGAACCACTGCAATCATAACACACCTCCCCCTACCTACTTCCCCTCTTCTCCCTCCTTACACTTCTATATATATCACTGCTCTGAGAACCAAGCAGCTCCTGGGAGTCCTGTACTTGTGTGTTCAAGCATGCTCCCTCTTAGTGTGTGTGTGAGTTTGTGTGTTCAAAATGTATGGCTTCTAATGTGAGTGGATGTGTGGAGCTTTTGGCATGCATGAAATAAAATATTCAGGAGCAGGCACGCACTCTGGTCCTGGAAATCTATTTTTCTTCATGCTGCTAGGAGCTTCAGTTTGGATTCAGATCCCTCATTCAGTTACAGCAGCAGCTACACTAAAATTAGACATCCTGAAGGTGCAAACATATGCATTACAGCTTATTGCCACATATAGAAACAGAAGATGTAGAGCAGTTTGGGGATTGTACAAAAGAGTTGTTGTTGCCCTCCCACAGGCTTTAGAGCACGTCCTGCATTATACATCACCCTCTTTTGTGTCTTCCTTCCTGCCCAGAGATATCAAAGGCATCAGTGCTTCTTTATCCTCCACTGGATCCGTTTCCGGTTGAATGCTGTAACACAAACGGAATAAATAACTTCTCTGCTCTTTGACCAACGCCAAGTGTCACACTCACACACCCATGAGGCATTGAGTTGTTTTTGGGCTGAAAGCTAATATTGATGTGAAACACTGAAACTGATCTCCAATTTTGTTTCAATTTCCGATTCGATATTGGATCGATAAGTTATATTTGAGTTACAACACCAACTTAGCATAGAGGTAAGATAAACCACTCTTACCTGTCCTGTTGCATAATAAAAAAAATTAATGTTTACATGAATAATTGACATTGAGGTAGTTACATTAATGTGTAAAAAGGCTGACCACACAAGACTTACAGGGTTAAAGATTAATGCTTCCACGGGAAAAGGAATACAGAATATCAACTGTTTTAATTCGATTTTTTTGGAACATCCATTTTTTTAAGCCCTACTCAAATTGAAAGGCGGGTTGACATGGCTGAATGGAGTATGAATGGGCTGCAGTAAAGATGAAATGAGGTTGTGTGCTTTGGTATTTAAAGGTTGCTTCTGTAAGACGTCCAATGCTGGCCTCTTAATGAGTGAAGTGACCTTCTCATTGGTATTGACAGCTGGATGTCGGTGTTAGAAAAGATCGGAATTCTTCTGCTCTTAGCCATTTAAAGTGACAATGAGATTTAATATAGAATATTGATCAGACTTCTATCAGTGGTTCCCAACATTTGATCTCCTTGTCACAAGTAATATATGTCTTGCTTTTTGGGTATAGAAGAGGGACAATGACTTCTTACATTGTTCTATTTTAATCTTTTTTTAAGAGTTCTGCAACCGGAAAAAATATAATTTCAGAAAAATATTATTCATTTCATTTCATTTCAAACCTTTATTTATACAGATAAATCCCATTGAGATCATTGATCTCTTTTTCAAGGGAGACCTGCTCAAGTAGTTCCACATGAAACAAAATAATAATATTTGAAATGACAAATCTTATTAAATGCTTTTTTTCCAACAAAACTATATACTGTACATCTTAGCTGTTTTAACTTTAAGAAATATGAAGCCGAACTAGCTTAATTCATTGTTGGTTTTGGTCTTTTAATGGGATTTTTATTTTATTTTCAACAATACAATTATACAATAATGCCAATGTCTTCCTTTAATCATCTCATGATGTATCAAGTCTGAATGCTTGTCTGTAAGCAATGTAGAGCAATGAAAAAGTAGAGCAATGAAAAAGTAGAGCAATGAAAAAGTAGCTCGAAATGAACAATTCAAATATTAAGTTCGTATTGTGATAATAGCAAATTCTAAAAGTAAAACATAAACTCTACCAGACACTCAATTCAATCTAGTTTTGAAAAGTGAAATCATTAACTTTTCCATGTTTCCATAGCACCACCAAGGGCTGGAAGACATCAGCCCCTCTGAAGAGGTGACGGATACGGAGGATAATGAAGAGGAGGACCTGGGAGTCCTGGACGACCAGCGGAGCATCATCCTCCACCTGCTCTCCCAGCTCAAACTGGGCATGGACCTTACACGGGTAAGGAAACTACATAAATAAACTGTGCAGGCTCATAAAAATGTGGTTTTCTGGTCATAAATGAGATTTTGTTGAGCCATTCCCTTAAGAAATGGTTTCCTTTCAAATCTCTGGGGTTTCATAGGTGGTGTTGCCTACCTTCATTTTGGAAAAGCGATCACTCCTGGAGATGTACGCCAACTTCATGGCCCACCCTGACATGTTCCTGTCAATCACAGCGGGGGCCACAGCCGAGGACCGGATAGTCCGGTTTGTGGAGTATTACCTGACCGCCTTCCACGAGGGCCGGAAAGGTGCCGTGGCCAAGAAGCCCTACAACCCCGTGCTGGGGGAGACCTTCCACTGCTCCTGGGAAGTGCCTCGGGACAAAGTCAAACCTTTGGTCAGATCCAACCAGGGGTCCTCCTGGGAGCCAAGCAGGGGCCCCAACAACACGCAGCAGGGCGCTGACTCACCAGCAGACTGCTACACTGTCCGATTTGTGGCCGAGCAGGTGTCCCATCATCCACCTGTGTCTGGGTTCTACTGCGAGTGCCGGGAGAAGAGCATGTGCGTCAACGCCCACGTGTGGACCAAGAGCAAGTTCATGGGAATGTCTATAGGAGTGTCCATGGTGGGAGAAGGTGAGATACATCACAACATGACCTCTCTGTAAAAACGTTTTTTTAATACAGTAATATAACAGCAATCCAGTTGAACATACTGCAAAAATAATGCAATATTGATCATGTCACAATGATGAGTTTAAACCAGGAAACAAGTTCAAAAGTAACTCTTACCAACACTGAACAAAACTAAATGTAATTCACATTTACTGTAATATTTGCTCAAACCTTTGCTCCAAAAATGGATTCCAACCAAAACATGCTGCCATTAAATATAGCTCACGTTTGTAGCATTAGTAGCTGAAGGAACAAAAGGTCAAACAGTTCTCAAATATTTGTTTTCTTCTGGAAAATCTCACTTTACAGTCCGTCACAGCCTCCTGTCCTGAAGGGAATATAAGGCTGCATGTCACTTATCAGGATTCATGTCATAGATTTTATGAAACAGGCATATCAAAACCCACACAGACTATGATCCCGCTCCCATGGCAGTCAATATTCCAGTCCTCTCTTAGCACCATTACACCATGTACAGTACGCTGCTGGGGATGAGTCACCCTGAGCACAGACACAGGAAGTCCTTGAGCCCGATCGACTGTTTCTGGACACCTGAACTCATCCAGTCAGACAGTACAGCTTTCTCAGGCTTCACCGCCCCCCCGACCGGCTGCCTGATGCTGCCTATTAGAGCACATTCTGACCCTCACCCCGGGAACTATTGATTGCTGGATATTCTTTTACCAGGGCTGCAACCCTGATAGCAGTTGATACAGGGTTTTAGGAATAGCCTGGACTTCGCTGATTGGCAGTGAGTCAGCAACAGAGAGGGATACAGCAGCTGATTCAGCCAGAATGATGGGTTTTGATTGGACCTTTACAACATTGTGATTAGGGCTCAAGTTGGCCTTTTCAATCAGCACAGGCATAATGTACACTTTCTAACGGTCATACTATGGCTTAAAGTACAATGATTATTATAGCTACACAAACTAGAGGGCGATATGGCCAGATTAATGTTACTTCCATCATGTGAACATTGTTCATTTATGCTATCCATTCTTTGAAACCATTGTCAGTACCTACAATAGTTAGATACTGACATTTCATTTCCATTTAGAGTGACCTTTTCTAACCTTTACTAATTATGCAGCTTTAGAGGGATTTTGTTACCTTTTGGACTAAAGACTGCTTATAAGTATTGCACATATTCACTTCTATAATTAGTATGCTGTATAGAGTTTGGCATTTTGATTGTCGACTTATTTTTTAATCGACTTTTATACAATATTTTTGCAACTATGGAATCACTGCCTGCTGGTTATTGGAGATAATGCAAGTTTAGAGCTCAGGTAGAATTATGAATGCACGACTAACTTATTTGAAAGAGTATTGTTCACAGATTGCTTGCTCCTTCATAAAAAACAACAACTCATGTCTCGTGTTTAGGCTTACAGGGTGACATACTGATACAATTGATCATACACGTTACACATACAGTTGAGCTGTTCTATAATAATTCATCATGGTACTCCTACTGTAGAAAATAACCTATTCAGAACCACATAAAGGCTTTTTGTCATCCCACTAGTGCCGCATAGAGCTTATCCTTGTGCGCATTTTGGTGAGAAATGTGATTATGACAAACAGTTAGACAATCATCTCACGGGCATTAGAGTTGTTGTTGTTTATTACACACTAATCCATGCTGAAGGACACAGATGATGCTGGTGTCGGTCATGTGTAAAGACTCTCATGGACTTGCAAACACAGAAGAAGATATTAACTGTTGGAGTATTTTGCATTACATAGTATAGACAACAATTAGGCCGAATGCTGCCTTCATTGTGGTTACATAAATAAACTGGTTTTATTGCCTATACACAAGATATGAAAACTCTAGCAAAAAGTACTCAACTTTATTTCTCACATATTAACTCCATGCAGGAGCACACTGAAGTGTGTTGGGTTCAGAATTCCAGAAAAGACAGACAACTTCTAAGTTTAACTATTTATTGTAAAGAGAGCAAAAGATATATATTACTTGGCCAAGGACTCATCACGTCCTTGGGAATCACAGGCAGCAAAGCTGTAATCTGTAACTACCAAATCCGTAAAGAGCCTCGAACCTCGTGCGACAATACATTTTATTACACAGGGCGTTGCCCGTTATGATTGGTCAAGACTAGATGAAGAGATGGACTTGGTTCTCTTTGGTTGGTGCACAGACTCAGATAGAGTCTCTTGGCAACACCAATCAGCATTCGGCCGGCCTGTGGAAGTCCCTCCCTACTCGGGCACCATCATACTAATTTGTTTTCTCTAACGTTTCTTCAGATATAGTGGGAAACCATAATGTTGTTTCCTAGCTTTGCGGGGGAGCGCGGCTCCAATACAAAGTCAAGGCCGGTGCGATGTGCTCTTCTGACTACCTCTCTGTGTTCTCTCAGTCTCTGCACTCGACCTTGGTACTTTTTTTTAGCTCTACACTGCCTGCTGTGTTTTACAAGTGCATAATAAAGATCATGCACATAACTGGCTTGGAATAAAACATATCTACATACATAGATTGAATTAGTAGTAATGATTAGGGTTGCAAAATTGCGGGAATTTTCAAAGATGGAAACTTTCCATGGGAATAAACGGGAATGTATGGGAATAAACTGGGAATTTTCTAAATTGAAGGTTGGCTCTTCATAGGGAACTTAAATATAGTTGGGGGAAGTATATTTTAGCATAATCTTGACTAAAACAAACAGATGCCATTCAAGTACACTTGAATATCCATGCCATAGCACATTGCTTACTGCATGGCTATTGAGACCACACAAAGGTTCGCAACAGGCTCACAAATGTGAGAGTGGAACAACCGGTTGGCATTCGGGCAAACCTAAGGCTCTCTGAGCCTGACACAGAGCCATCCTCATCAGCTGGACACTGAAGAGGAAGACTCAGAGTGTGATGTTGATGAGGCCCAGGAAGAGCCTGTTGACTGAAAGGGTTTAGCAAAAATGCAGAGGATCGCTTGAAGGAAGATTTGCTTTTGTTTAATGGAACTTTTTGGAGGGAGAAGGGCTCTTTTCATTTAACATTTTGAATGGGACTTTGTCGGGATTTTTGGATGGGGGTGCATTTTTGTTCATTTTTTAATGAGTGGGGTTGGGGGGGATGAGTAATATTTAACTCAACATTCCTGTTTTCGTTCTTCAATTAAACAAATAATTGTTCAATAGAATAATTCAAACTTGTTCTGTTCTACTTAAACATTTTTTATTTATTTTTTTAATCTGTTGAAATGTCATGTTTTTTGTTTAATTTTGTATTGACTATTTCCAAAATTCCCCAGCTTTTCCCCATGGAAACTTTCCGTAAATGTACCGGAACTTTCCGCCCCTTTGCAACCCTAGTAATGATTCCAACTTTTGATTATACATTCAGACAAAGAGAGGCTGTGTGCAGAGAAATCTGCTAGCTCCACATACCTCAGCTAATTGTTACCAAACCACATTTAGTCATTAGCTCACCATAAACAGGTTTCTCTCAATGTTTTACAGCTCCACTGAAAGTACCTCTCACTAACACGATGTCATCTCTGCTTATCTTGCGCTTTAGTGCATTTCTACTCCCATCATTTATCTGAAGATTGACTTCATCCTCTTCTATGTATTCCTCTTGGCTCTCAGGGGTCCTTTGTCTCCTGGAGCATGACGAGGAGTACGTGTTCACGCTGCCCTGTGCCTACGCCCGCTCCATCCTCACCGTGCCCTGGGTGGAGCTGGGGGGAAAAGTCTCCATCAACTGTGTCAAGAGCGGCTACTCTGCCACCGTCACCTTCCACACCAAGCCTTTCTACGGAGGGAAGGTCCACAGGTGAGGGTTCTCTCCTGCTGCCCTCAAACATTACATCTCACTCTCACAGCTGACATTAAAGGCTGATATGTCTTTTCCTTTTTTTATATAATATATCAAATAGTTCAATATTTGCAAGAATGTTATTGTATTAAATAACAGTTTATCACAAATAACGTACACACAATAAATACTTTACTAAGTCTAATAGTTTCTGATATTTACGACATAATGTTGAAAATATTTTAAAAAACGACATAGTATATAGTATGTTTAAAATATATAGAAAATTGTCAATGTATAGAATGTTGAAAATATCACAAAAAACATAGTATAGCATGTCCAAAATATATATAAAAAAATAAATAGTATAGTTTGTCGGAAATATTAATAAAACCCGACATTGTCCAAAATATATTTGAAAATCCAACATAGTATTATATTTCAAAATTTGACAAAAAACAACATAGTATGTTGAAAATATCAGAAAACACACGTAAGAGAAATATGTCGAAAATATCGGAAAAAAACGACATAGTATTGTATCTAGAAAATATGAAAAACATAGTACATTACTTTTGTAATATGTTACTCTGATAACAATCTGATGGCATACTATAATCTTTTTATGCATATTGACAGTCATACTTTTTAGAAATGTGTTCTTATTCAATATTTTCTGGGATACGACCACGATTTCTTTCTCTTTCACTTTGTACATTTTTTATTGCATAGATACTTTTTTACATAATATACTATGATTTTTCTACCTCATTATACTATGATATTTATTTGCATGTTATGGCTACTAAACTATGAAACAAATACCATGACCTTTTACATTTTTTACTATTACTTTTTAAAGACATTTGATAGAATACAATACTCTATATTTTCAGAACATTCTTATTGAATACTAAACCATTTTTTATTTACTATGAACCTTTATGATTTTTGATGGCATACCATGTCACGAGTTTTGGACATTTAAGACCTTAGGATAAAAACAGAAAAACACATTTCAGTGATTTTATCTCTTTTTTTCTTTTTTTACTTTAATGACTTAATTTAATGAACAACTTAAAAACGTAATGCAGGTAAAACGTTATCTACATTTAGAACTAAAATCAGTTTATGAGACAAGGTTCATATCAAGAACATCTTTAGCTAGTGTTTGTGAGCAATGTGGTATTTTATTTATCACATTTAACAATGCAGAATGCAGGTATACATATGACGTACAGAACAATTCCCAACGACAATGTCTCTGTTTTGCTGACTCAGAGTGACGGCCGAGGTCAAACACAACCCGACCAACACCATCGTGTGCAAAGCTCAGGGCGAGTGGAACGGCACGCTGGAGTTCACCTACAGCAGCGGAGAGACCAAAGTGATCGACACCACCAAGCTCCCGGTCACCAGGAAGAAGCTGCGGCCTGCCGAGAAACAGTCAAGGACAGAATCCAGGTGACATATTAATGCTTTTCTCCAACAAGTGCTAGATGTGGCCAGAGGTGGGAGAAGTACTCACATGTTGTACTTGACTAGAAGTACCAGAGTGTAGGAATAGGCTGTTACAAGTAAAAGTCCTGCATGCAAAAGGTTACTCAAGTAAAAGTACAAAAGTATCAGCATCAAAATACAAAAAGTAAAAGCACTTATTATGCAAATTGGTAAATTTCCGAATGATATATATTATGTGGTTTGATAATAATTATTGATGCATTCATGTGTTATCAAAGCTGGTCAAGGAGCAGCTAGTTTTAATGACTTTGTGAACTGCAGGCTAGCTTGTGAAGTGTAACTAAAGTCTGACTTAAGTGTTGATTATATTTCACATAATTAATCAAAGTCTGTAAAGTAACGAAAGGTAATGAATGTAGTAGAGTAGAAGTACACGATTCACCTCTGAATTGTAGCGGGGTAAAATAAAAAAGTAGTATAAAATGGAAATACTCAAGTATTGCAAAATTGTTCTTACACTGAACAAAAATATAAATGCAACACTTTTGTTTTTGCTCCCATTTTTCATGAGATGAACTCAAAGATCTAAAACATTTTCTATATACACAAAATAACCATTTCTCTCAAATATTGTTCACAAATCTGAAAAAATCTGTGACAGTGAGCACTTCTCCTTTGCCGAGATAATCCATCCCACCTCACAGGTGTGGCATATCAAGATGCTGATTAGACAGCATGATTATTGCACAGGTGTGCCTTAGGCTGGCCACAATAAAAGGCCACTCTGAAATGTTCAGTTTTGTCACACAGCACAATGCCACAGATGTTGCAAGTTTTGAGGGAGCGTGCAATTGGCATGCTGACAGCAGGAATGTCCACCAGAGCTGTTGCCCGTGAATTGAATGTTCATGTCTCTACCATAAGCCGTCTCCAAAGGCGTTTCAGAGAATTTGGCAGTACATCCAACCGGCCTCACAACCGCAGACCACGTGTAACCACACCAGCCCAGGACCTCCACATCCAGCATGTTCACCTCCAAGATCGTCTGAGACCAGCCACTCGGACAGCTGCTGCAACAATCGGTTTGAATAACCAAATAATTTCTGCACAAACTGTCAGAAACCGTCTCAGGGAAGCTCATCTGCATGCTCGTCGTCCTCATCGGGGTCTCGACCTGACTCCGGTTCGTCGTCGGAACCGACTTGAGTGGGCAAATGCTCACATTCGATGGCGTCTGGCACGTTGGAGAGGTGTTCTCTTCACGGATGAATCCCGGTTTTCACTGTTCAGGGCAGATGGCAGACAGCGTGTGTGGCGTCGTGTGGGTGAGCGGTTTTCTGATGTCAATGTTGTGAATCGAGTGGCCCATGGTGGTGGTGGGGTTATGGTATGGGCAGGCGTATGTTATGGACGACGAACACAGGTGCATTTTATTGATGGCATTGTGAATGCACAGAGATACCGTGACGAGATCCTGAGGCCCATTGTTGTGCCATTCATCCACGACCATGTTGCAGCATGATAATGCACGGCCCCATGTTGCAAGGATCTGTACACAATTCCTGGAGGCTGAAAACATCCCAGTTCTTGCATGGCCAGCATACTCACCGGACATGTCACCCATTGAGCATGTTTGGGATGCTCTGGATCGGCGTATACGACAGCGTGTTCCAGTTCCTGCCAATATCCAGCAACTTCGCACAGCCAATGAAAAGGAGTGGACCAACATTCCACAGGCCACAATCAACAACCTCATCAACTCTATGCGAAGGAGATGTGTTGCACTGCGTGAGGCAAATGGTGGTCACACCAGATACTGACTGGTTTTCGGACCCCCCAGATCCCCCCAATAAAGCAAAACTGCACGTTTCAGAGTGGCCTTTTATTGTGGCCAGCCAAAGGCACACCTGTGCAATAATTATGCTGTCTAATCAGCATCTTGATATGCCACACCTGTGAGGTGGGATGGATTATCTCGGCAAAGGAGAAGTGCTCACTATCACAGATTTTTTCAGATTTGTGAACAATATTTGAGAGAAATGGTTATTTTGTGTATATAGAAAATGTTTTAGATCTTTGAGTTCATCTCATGAAAAATGGGAGCAAAAACAAAAGTGTTGCATTTATATTTTTGTTCAGTATATGTACAGTACTTGAGTAAATGTACTTAGTTACCTGCAAGCTCTGGATATGGCAGCTTTTAAATGTTCTTGTTGTGTGTTTTACTTTTGCCTTTAGGCGGTTATGGCAACATGTCACCAAGTCTCTAAAGGACGCGAACATCGACAAGGCCACGGAGCATAAACACCGGCTAGAGGAGCGGCAGAGAGGAGACGAGAGGCAGAGAACGGCTGACAACAAACCCTGGACCCCAAAATACTTCACTAAAGAGGTACAGTGGAGGAGATCAACAACGCTGTGATATAAGGCTGGAACTCAGAAGGAACGCTTGTTGTTGCCATGGTTTTTTGCTGATGACTTGGTGTAGGAAACATAGCAAAACAGTATTTACTGTGGTAAATGTTTACATTGCAATTGCATGATTCAGATATTATCGCAGATATCTGATGCTAGTGTTTTTCTCATTTTTAGTCTGCTATTTGGAATCTAACAAAATACACACAATTAATTATAAAACAGAAGGATGTTGTGTTAGGCTTTTTTTTTTTATTCGTCACAAATTAATGATATAGATTGAAAATTACTGATCATTAAAATATTTATATCAAAAAGTAGCAATACAATCCTGCATTGATGTGGAGTCACTGGTTACATGACATGGAGAATCAAGACTTTAAAATAAAAACAGCATCATATATTATGAAGGTAATAATAGAGAATAGAAAAAGAAGTGACTTACGTCTAGTCGAGTCATTAGGTCACATAATATGGAAGCTGTTGAAAAGACAAGGGACTTTTTAAGAAAGAAAAACATCATATATAAAAGAAGAACCCCTGAAAGGGGAGACAAAAGAAAAATGTTTTAAAATATCAATACATTTTTTTTTTTTTCCCACAATTTTGAGATTGTAATAATAATACGTTTTATTTTGAGGAGCCTTTCAGAGCACCCAAGGACACCTTACAATTCATAAAAGTTCTTACAAAAGGACAAGACATGTTTCTACACATATATATGTATACACTCTATAATGCAGCTTCTAAGTACCAACACACATTCTGTGGTCTTTTTAAATGGTTAATTTACCAAAACAAACAACATAGACACTTTCTCACTTACCTAATTTCCAATTCTCCATTTGTTCTCCTCTCACACACGCAGGGAGAAGGTTGGATCTACAACAGCCCACTGTGGAAGTCTACCTGACAGCAGATTAACGGTCTCTACTGACGGACAATAACAGATCCCCCTCCACACTGAGGTCAGAGGTCAAGAGAAGGGAGCCATGACCTTCAGACCTGAGCTGCAGACTCTGTGACACCATGGAGTCACATGAAGGAAACAAGCAAGGTGCCAAAGCGATTTCCACTGTTAAAACCAAGATGGTGGTTGGATCTCTTGGGACTATAGTACGTTTTATATACAGCTAATAGTATTACTATCAAAGTAGAGTATTTCTATTTTACACCTTGCCAAGGCATTTTTTTGCACATGCACTGTAATGAAGTTTGCCACTGGTGTTTTTTTTTTTTGTTCCAGACATTGTAATTGTTTGGTTCCAAGCTTTTAGTTTGTAACGCAGCGTTAGAATGAGTTGATACGAGTTCCCTGTAACACATAATACTGTAGCTGTAAAGAGTTGTTATAAAGCACTTTTATCATAGAAATATATTTAATATTTTATATCTATAGCTTTTACTAATCAGGGTGGTCTTTTAAAAGCTTTACAGGAAGTAAGAACACCTAACCACATTTAATTGAGATATGAGTAAAGAGTTAAATGTACTGTGTTAGTATATATTATCATTACAGTGAGCTTCTAGAAAGTAAAGGATTGTTTTGTCTGCACTATGAATGTATCTGGGCACATTTTAATGGCTTCTTTTCCATCTTGTACTGTCTGTTACACATGCCCTTTGTGTTTTTATATTTGCTCCATTTCAAATATTCCACCCGTGGAGTGAGACGCCTCTGTAAAACAGACGCTTTCCATTACTACCTCTCTAATTCGGCTATTTCAGCCATTAGTGACTTTGTATCCTTCTTCTTCAAAACAGAAAATACTGGTTTGTTTGTTGCAAAATGCTTCTGGGTCCTCTTATCTTTTTTACTCATGCCCCTAAAATGGCACTTGTGTAATTAGGCAGCCCGTGCCTCTTGAAGTTTAATACTTCTCCTCAGGTCGCCCGTGGTGATGAATATGGATGAAGAGGCTTGTAGAAAACACACAGCCATGTTCTCACATCTGGGGTTTGCTGGGAGGTTGCCTCTGTGAAGATGAGGATAATCCAGCAGAATAACAATCCCTGGGAACTGTTGGAGAGAAAAGGAAACGTGTCGGGTCATAATACCGTGGTAATCACTTTCTCTCACGTTTGACAAACCATGTTGGCTGTCTTCATAAGTATTTCTCATTTATCTCTCATTGCATTCCCTGCTTGATTCCTCAGGCGTTCCTTCACTTACATTCTCAAATATGAATACCATTTTAAATCCAGGTGAATTTACCAGAGGCCTATTTTGTCATAAAGAATAGCCCTGCAACCATTTAGAAAACATGTCATCTACAGCCACTTCATCACTTACCTTACCTGACACTAACAAGCAGTCTGTTGTTATGAAAGGCTCCAGAGGAAGTACAGATTGTCCCATTAATGAAACCCTTCTCCATGTTTTTGTTTTTTAATAAACATGTATTCTCATGATGTCCTGAATGTATATCTGTTCTGCATCCATGTGATTATTATCAAAATGTAAACCGTTCAATCCACCGCTGGAGGACCAATGAAACGTCTCATCTGTCATCACAAAGGTCAAAGCAGGAACAGATTGAGATCATTTTGTTTTAATAAATGTGCCATGGCAGTCATTGACTCACTCAGGTTTATTCCTTTGTCCCCCAGCTCATTAGAAAACCGTTTGAAAAGATAACTTTACGCTCAAATAGTGCTGTAAATTGTACCTTTATCGTTCTCGGGTCAAATTTGAATCATTTTCTTTTTTTAGCCAACAAAACAAATCAAACTCGTACAACACGAACGTGAACCTAACTTGTAACCTCAAATCCATTTGGATTTTTTGTGGTGTTGTGGTCATAAAACCTTATTTACCTGATAACTAAATCTTCAAATCTGACCCGCAGAGAACATTGGTGCAGCACGAACATATTCTTGGTAGGTTTGAGGATCAAACTCAAAAGGAGTTTGACCTTTTTTTTATTAACAAACCGATCAAGGCCCTTCATATTCTCTGGAACTCCATAGATGAAAACATCTTTAGACACTTTCAAAATCAGATGAAAAGTAAACGATTGGTTTTCTCGAGTTTATACAGCTGGTTGGAAGCACTGTCCCAATCGAATAAACTGGATATTATTCAAGGTCAAATTAGACCAACAGAATAAAGAACTGGGGAAGTAAGCTATTTCCAAAACATGGAATATTGAATCCTGCAAACGGTGACCAAATAATGTAGCTGATAGCAGGATCAAGTCCTTTACATTACGTAGCATTAACTGAAGTGTTACTATTTAACAGAAGCATGCGAACATGGCAACATGCTAGCTAAACCGGAAATGAACATCCAGTTAGAATACTGGAGTGATGTGCGAAAGGTTGACACATGAGCAAGAACAGCCTAAACCGATGAAGGTCACGCAATAACAAAATGGCTTCCGTTGCCATCCTCTCTACAATTGCTATTTGTGTCTTTAAATGATTTTTGTTAAGTTTACTGGAAAAATACCTTAAGTGCAAGATGTTCTGATTCTGAAGCAAAACATCTTCATCTAAAGAATAATGCTGCCATCAAGTGGTTGGCTTTGTGTTCACCTGGGTTACACACCAGTACAATTATAATCCTGATTCATAATATGTTCAAAAGGACTCATAAACACGTCAATAACAACAACGCACACACATGTTTTCATTAGAGTGTATATTTAAAGATGGCTGAACAGAAACATGTAAACTTTCATTAAACAAACGGTGTTAGGACAGACGGCACTCAGCTACTAAGAAACGAGTAAACTTAGCGAGGAAGAACCGCTCTGCCGCTGCTAATCGACACACAATGAAAACATAAGAGGGCGAAAAACGGTACATCACATTAAGGCTTGGTCTGAGCTCTCTCCTCTCTTGACAAATGAGAAACAGGAAGGACAGGACTCAGTTTTAGGCGTTCGTGTGACTGAATAAAAATGTGGCATTGTGTCAAAAGTCTGAAATGGTGACACTCAAGTTTCAGAGATCAAAGAAAAGAAGAACAAAGCCATTCAGACATTTTTTCAAAAAGTGTAAAAAAAACAAAAACAGCCTATACTAATACAAATCACCTTTCTGTGAAAGTGACAGAACAATGATGTGTTAGTCTTTTGATGCGTCACTTGATAAAAAATGAAAGTTACTGAAGCGTGCACATACATAACACCTGTAGTGCCCGCAGAACAACAGGTCAAAGGTTATGCTCCTTAGAGCTGTGTCCAAACTCTAAAGCACCTTATATGGCTGGAACTATTTAATATGTCAACTGAAAGAAAATGTAAAATCTTTTTTATATTGGAATAGTGTTCAAGTTATTATTTTAAGCACAAGTACAATTTGTAAATTATTTATTTGGTTTACTTTGTCATTTATTTGACGATATGTCAGATGTGAAAATTGGGCATTTCTTTCTACCATGTGAAGATTTATTAAGAAAATAATGATGTTTGCAGTACTACTTTATACTCGTATTACATAATATACACCACCTGCACTATTCAGATGAACGCATCACATCTTATATGATTACTAGAATTGTAATTAGTCAGTTGCGCTAATTTTACACATGAAGCAATTGTATTATCAGATTTCTCACTCCAAATTTGTGTTACAGATTGTGGATGAGAAGTCTATTCATAAAAAGCGTTCGGGGTGCATCATGGGAATTGTAGGATGCATCTTTCAATCATTTCTCAAACAAAAAGCTACTTATTTCAACCTTTCTCTGCATTTCTAATTTAAAATGATTTTAGGGGTTATGGCAGTTGGTCAAGAAAAAAATTCAGTAGAATGAAATCCCATTGGTCTCTGAGAAATTAACATTTTACGTACAAAAAAACGAATTGAGAAAAAATGATCAGCAGATACAATGATGAAAATAATCCTTGGTTGCAGCCTAATTGTTTATTGGATCATTTGAGAATAATGGTTGACTATAGTGTGAATTAACCAAACCTTTTTAGACTTGTATGCAGCATGGACATGAGGACACAGCTCTAAAAAGCACAAAGGGCCACGCAGTCACAGAAAGTGATGAAGCGTCTCCTGACCTCTGCCCTTCTCTAGTCTCAGTGCCTGTGTACTAACTAACTAACCCCTTCACAGTTCACCAGTCACTGCCAACGCCACAGTCTGGTGAAAGAGATATGATGAGCTGAAAGAAAAACTAACAGAGTCCCAGAGGACCGAGGCGATGGTGACCGGCGATGAGGCACTAGGCTCTGCACGTTCAACTAGAGAGCTCCCTCTGCAGGAAGGGAAGCCTAATTCATTATCACTACTTTTTACACAGTTGCTTGCTTCCGTCTTTAAAAACCCTAACAGCAGAAATGTACAATCTATGCAATTCATGAAAAAAGGGAGATGTGAAGGGGGAACATTGTAAAAATTCACATTCATTCTTCCAACAAAATCTCAAGCCCCTTTGTACAAGAATTATTGCATTCACGGTTCTATTAGCTGTCATAAAAACAAAAAGGAATCAACAGAACAATCACATTAAGAACTTAAGAGAAAAACTGACAACTGCATATTTAAAAATCACCACAATAATCCAATATATTATCATCCTTTTTAGACTTATTCTTTACATAACATATGTACACATTAGGCCAATTTGTTTTCTAAAGAATTTGTTGAAAAAGAAGGTCGGGGAGCCAGGCAGACGTAAAGGAGAGGACGATGATAAAAAGGTTCATATTACAGACGGTGGCGTTCCTCCATGCCGCATACTGTCCTCTGTACACGTGTCAAGAACAAGTCCTCAGCTTCCCCCCCGCGCGTCCTCACTCTCAGTAATGAGTTCACATGTGCCATGGAGCAAGGTCGATGGGTCTTTGGTGCAAATGTTCCCAGTCTTCTCTCGTTTCCCCCTTCACACCCCGATCCCCGCACTGATAAGCAGTTAATTAAACGTACCACAAAAAATAATCGACGCCGAACCAAGCAGAGCAGACCTATGCCTCGCCACACATTCAAGTACAAAGCAATAAAACAAAAAGAAGAAAGAACTAAACGGGGGAAAAAAGATCCTCAGGATAAAACGGACAACAGTTCTGGAGCTAGCCAGAGGTTACACTTCCTCAACACACGGGGGCGCTCTAATGAGAAGTGCTGGAGACCAAGGTCCAGATAAGTGGCCCCTGTGTTCTTCTTCATTGGTTGTTGGAGGTTTCTTCGCAGTTGTTTGTTTTCCTAGAAGAGTTCATCGACACCATTATTTTTTTTGCAGTTTCTTGCCTTTCCTCAGGGCAAGCTTGTTCTTGATGTGTCCACGCTTCCTCTTGGCCGTCTGGGTAAAGGGGCAGAAGAGAAGAAAGAAGTGAAATCTAATGACAAACCTTTGGAGAGCTTTCATTAAAGAGCAACATACACAAAGAGTTTTCTCTACGTTTGTGAAAGGGGGAGTCGGGGTCCCAATTAAAAATATACAATTTACTAGGGATGTTGAAAATAATAGTTTCTACGATGCATTGCGATGCGGACGTGGACGATTCGGTATCGATGCAGTGACGGAAGATAATCGATTATAGCGTAGTAACGTTGCTTCCATCCATCCTGCTTTATCCACCAACACAACACCACCAGTCCAGAACCAACAGCAGAAGGACCCGCTCTGGATCACTCCGTGTCGCTGCGGCTCAGGGATTTATGTTTTTCAAAAATAATCGCGTTACAATCATGTCAGGTTTTTGGTGGATTTAATTAAGTCTTGGATTGCAAAGTATGAAAGTCCTCTAGCAATTTTCAGACGATATATACGTGTGTAAAGTTTGTGAAGGCAGGAGGAAAAAAGCTTCCGCGATCACCGTCTCCTCTCCGTTCCTCCAAGCCCCGCCCTGAAAATAATGAGTGACAGGCTGATAGTGACCCGATAGAAACTTTATTATTCACTTAATCACTGAGATATAATGAAGCTAATTTAATCTCATACATTCATGGGATTTATGTAACAGTAAGACAGAGAATGTAAGTGTGCACCCACATGCAGTATTTTAGTTGTTATATGCTGTTGTAAATACTCCTGTTGTCTGCTGTGTTCAGACTCAAGTCCTGTGTGTGATGCCACATTCAGGACATTCAGTGTCCTTTCTTTAACAGAAGACTGTAGCTAGAAGCTGCAGCTAGACTGCAGAAGCATTCTTTTTTTGTTTTTGAGGATGGAACAACTTCACACATAGATATAGGGAGGCTAGACCTATACAATTCATTTATTTTGGTTTATAAATGAATGTCAAGACATTTATGTTATTGATTTCTGAAGCACTTTCTAAATAATAAAAAGAGAGTTCATATGTATTTACTGCATGTATGCATTGATGAAAAATAAGCCATGTGCAGTAATATAGAAAATTGAAGATGCAACGCATTGGTATGAATCGTGATATCGAATTGAATCGAATCGAAGACAGGATAATCGTAATCGAATCGTGAGACCAGTGAAGATGCACAGCCCTACAATTTAAGGGGGTTATTACGAATATTACGACATATGTGTACAGAACAACAATTTGAAAAGGTGAGGAAGATAATACATTAACAGCACCTTAAATATTTAATAAAAACTAGCGAAAAAGTCCACTTGGGACCACAACCATTAGATCAAAAAAACATCCTTTGGTTAGTTTCTTTCAAAATGTATTTTACATAATTCAACTTAAGTGGGGCCCCAAGAGACCTGCGTGCCTTATAATCGGTCGGGATGACAATTAGAAGAAGAATTAGAAGAGTTTCAAAACAAATGTTCTGCCTTTCTCCGAGGAAAACCATTTGATTGCATTTTTATTTTGCTCTAGAGGTCATCTTGTCCTCTAGAGCAAAATAACCAGGGAAATTCAGGGCAGCATAATTGCATCTTTCTAAAACTGGAAGGCATGAATTCTGTATTTAAAACGGGAAGTGCCCCGTTACCTTTTTGGAGGTGAACTTCTGCCTGGACACCACGCTGCGCAGCTTGTGCTCCAGCGGCTCCCGGTTCTCCAGCTTCTTCACCTTGTAGATCCTCACCAGCCAGTGCTCCGAGGTGAACGCCTCCTCCAGGTGCTTGAACTTGATGTCCTTGTTGCCGATCTCGGCGTTACGTGTCCGGTCGAAGCCGGGAGGCGTCCGGAAGTCCAGCTGGGAGACGGAGAAGCACGTCATTTGACTCATATTATAGAGCTGCATGCTAAATATTTTTGTTTTCAAGAAATAACTATTGCAATTTAAGTTAAAACCGTTAACCAGGCTAGCCCTGTCTACAGAAATCTAAATAGTGTGGCACAATTTGTCCATTTACATTTCAGGTTTTATTGGGATTAAAGAAACAAGATATAACGTTTATTTAGTGTGCTCTACCTTTGGACAGCTTGTCTTCTGTCCAAATGCTAAGCTAAACTCATATTTAACCTGATACTTAAGTAGCGTTATAAGTTACACACAATTCAAACTTCATAATCAACTAAAATGTACCAAAGAAAACAACAAGCCTCATGATAACAGGCAGCCTCCCCCCTTTGGCCACCATGACATCACACTCACAGCATGTTGTTCCTGTTATTCTGCTCTAACAGTCCTTACTGTGTCCTTCTTACTTTTGATTTCCCACAGATCTACTCTCAAAGCTACCCTCTACCTTCCTTCTGTTGTTATTTGTCCTTTTAGTATTCACTCTCACTCTCCCTTTGTGTGCCACGTTCCCATCTACAGGACACCTTGGCATTTTGTTTATGCCTTCAGGCTGCTAGAGGACACAGAGTGGGAAATACGACACCATTTTAGTCACAATAGCTGCATGTCTTGCTGTTCAACGAGTCATTTAATTGTCAGGGAAAATATATACACACATTATTAGATGTTTTTTGGCAATACCACAGCCTGGTTGTATTTCTGACATACTTTATAGTACGTACTGTATTATACACTGTCAGTATAATCCTTTAATCTCCTCTCCCTGCTACAAGCAGCATCCACAACCATCTATTATTGTCTTGTTCCTGTTGTCATCTAAGCCTCCGTTTCCCCTTGTCACATCCTGTTTCCGTGAACCTAATCTATCCTTCCTACTCTCCCATTTCTTTTTCCCTCCCTCCTGTCCTTCATCTCCTTCTGTGCCTCAGTCTCTCCACCTATGTCCCCCCGTAACAGAGCTGTGAGCCGCACACAGCTCTGGCAGTCTGTCTCTGGATAGTGGTTGCATTGATTCTCTGCTGAGCTGTTGGCTGGGCCTCATCTGCAGCGGGATGCAAGCACCTGGAGAGAAGGATCCCTCTCATCTCTCCTCTGCTGCCTTCCAGAAGTAGCCGAGGGATATTTGCACGCTTCCACCAATCCTTCATACTCTGCCTCCATCCCATTTACCCCCAAACACCCACCTCTCCCAACCTCAGGAGCTCCCCAAGGCATTTCCTTAAATCCTCTTCCGCCTGTCTGTCAGCAGGATCCGCTTTTAAGATACAGTTGCAAGAATCTTTACACCTTTGGTGGTGGCAGCTGCTTGTTATTCTGTGTTCAAGCCACAGGCTGCAAAGAAATATCTAGCAGTAGTGCTTTTTAATTCTTTGCCAATTGCAGCGGCTTGTTACTTTCTGATCTCTGCACAAAGTTATTGATGCCTGTGAAGTGGATCCCCATAACATATTTTTGAATTCAGAGTTTCTCCCTGACCTGGAGAGGAGAAATGATCAAAGACCTGCACAGTTGTTGCAAATCTTTCTTTGTCATGTGAAGAATCTTAGATGAGTCTCTTCTAACCTGCATTTCACCAAATCGGTAATAGGACATCTTGTACATGAGGCAGTTGAGCAGAGTTGGTGAACCGGCTTTGTCCACTCTGAACTCTCCCTGAGGGGTGAAGTAGTCGCTCTCCTGAAGGGGACGAGAAGAAGGTATGGGAAGATAAGGTCAGTGTCATAAACCCACAAAGTTCACGAATACACCTTGGTCATTGACTAACAGTGGGTACAGCTCAGGTACCAGCACTTGTGTTGTCCTGCTGTTTATGTGTTCTAGAGTTTACTGCCCTTCACAGAGAAAGATAATAGTCCACAGTTTGTTGTGTGATGTAGTGCTACAGCTGCTATTCACAACATTCATTGAAAAGTATGTAAATCCAGCTTCTCCTCAACCAGTGTTTGTGCAGGGACTGGTAATAATGAATGATCTTTAGAGATGATGGATGGTACATAATGGTGGATTTGTGAGTAGCAACGTGTTCTTGTTTCTCTGAAAAACCCGTGTCTCGACTGCATGTAAATCTACAGAAATGGTTTCGTGACTCCTACTTGAGTTGTATGCTGTTATTTCAAGACAGAAAACAAACTAAAATGGGGACAAACTTGAAAAGTGGTATTTTCTCACAATGATAAGAAAAGTAGCAATTCAGTGTTAGCCTTTAAGTCCCGGAAAACAAGTCAGGAATGCACGACCGTGGTCTCAACGGAGTCTGTTGTGGGGATGATTATAGAGAGCGAGTGTGTAAGAGTGAAGAGGGCTACATTGAGATTTCACTGCTGTGAGAGTTCCTGGAGAAAAGCTGCAGTGACAGGCGGGTCAGAAACTCACCCTGATGTCCTTGGGGTGCTCTCCCTCTGCTATCCTCACCATCCACAGGAACTTGTTTATGTCGTCACCTGAGTAACCGATTACACCTCCGAAAATGATCAGCACGTAGTCCACATCCAGCGACCTCATGATCTGGTAGGCTGCGCTCTCGTTGGAAGACATGGCTTTCCCCACCTAAAAAACGGCAAAGAAGTCCTACTTTAATTGGAGTTTACAAGACAGGATGCTTCAATACAGCAATAGGAAAGGAAAATAAGAAGGATTTATTAAAGAGACATCAATCTTGTTTTCTGTGTAATTACATTTCCTGTGGACAGATGCCGGAGTAGGAAGCAAGAGAGAACAAAGCTACAGAGCCTTCGCAGACTTAACTTAAAGACAAAATGATTCCACTACATTTAGCAGCAGAGAGACACAAAACATAAATCGAACGAGTCTGACAACAATTAAGTGCAATTCCCCCACAGTGTAGATTCAATGGGAATAGTTGGAGCAAACAAGATTATCTGGCTTGTTGGAAGGAGCGGTTTTATGCTACATAAAAAGAAATAAATCACTGGAGCTTGTTAATCATCTAGACTGCTGCAGGTTTTTATGCATGTGAATGAATCAAAACAGAAAGAAAGCAAAGTGATGAAGAATGAAACTGGCATGAGGCTCACCAGGGCTATGTGGCTGTTGTTCCACGTGTTATTATCTACTAGTGTGGTCCTGTTGGCCATTCCCGCTATCTGGTATCCGTAGTCCCACCACGACATGACGCGAGCGTTCTCTTCTGTGTTCTGCCTCAGCCAATAGTACGCCTCCCTGAAGTCATCCAGGATGTTGCGGGTCCTAACAAAGAGAGTAAGGTTGACAGGTAACAGCGTTGACAGGTATATACATGAAGCAGCGGAGGCAATTAATAATTCAGTCAAGACTTCCAGAAGGGCAAAAATAGATGAAAATAGACCAGCCATGCATAATAAAACGAGGGTTAAAAAACAGCTCACACTCTGAACACTCATGTCCTAAATTGACCTCGAGGAGCAGACGTAAAGCCAAACAACCAATTAACTTTAGGTATGGTAATAATTGATTATGCTTGTGTGCGTGCGCGCTTTTATGCGTGACTGTGTAGGTGTGTGTGCGCGAGAACAGAGCAGAGTGACAGCTATGCTGCTCCCAGTAGCACAGCTAAAACCATTGTCTGAGAACTGCCGTGGTGGCATTAATATAGGCATGAGGACTTGCAACCACCACTTAGTGTTGGCCTTCAATATTTCCTCCCTGATGCTTAAGAGAATAATCATGCCTGTAAAGAATCTCAGAGAGAATAATAGATCAGCTTTTTTCTGTAGATTCAGAGACGTTTTTCTGTGACCCAGAAACACTAAGTAAAGCAATCATATTAAAGCTCATACGTGCACATATCAATATTTCCACAACATGAAATATGAATGTGTTTCCTCTATCCTGCTGCTTTGTGTTCGTGCACACACACACGTGCGCTCATTTGAATGCAAGGTGGAGCATTCCAATCTTTTCTGTATTTTTGAAATGACTTTAAAAAAATGACTTGGTGGTTAACATAATAAGAGCTGAAGTGTACTGTGCGCATGTTTGATCCGTACCCGTCGTTGTTGTAGGAGGCGAGCACCACGCTGGGGCTGGAGTAGGCGTTGCTGGTGACCCATGTGCAGTGGACGGCGAACATCATGAGCAGCATCAGCATGAGCATGGTGACGATGGACTTGATGTTTGGACCCAGACCCTCCTCTGCCTTCTCCTGCTCCGACACATGTTTACGCACCTTACCCGCCTGCAGGGGGAGACAAACACTTTTTATGATGGACGACAGAGTCTGTAGCGTTCCAGGGAGATGAATTATTGAGCGGAACAAATGATTGAATAAACTAATTGAGCAAAGTATCTTACAGCAGCCTCGTGCTTTCAGTCACTAAGGATTGTGAGATGGACCTTGTGATGAGTTAATATCGCTTCACACCAGCAGCAGGGAATTGTTAAGGCAATAAAAACTCTGGAGAGGAGGAAATCTGCATAATGGGAACATTTGTCTTTACTAACACCTCCAACTACTTGCTCTCATACCTTAACTGTGGCTTGAAGTGAGCGAGGAGAGATGTAGATAAAACATGACATCGGGCCAAAAGTGAGATTAACAATGGAAGGACTGTACAGTTTTACTTGTTTTTAATGAGTGGATGTGTAAAGTTGTCTCGTCGTGATATACGGTATAGGTTATTTGTTTTCAGACGTGTTCTCGTGATCTTAGATTGACTTCCTGTATTGATAAAGATAAATCAACTATCAATCATTTATAAAAAGTGGACATAGGTTGATACACAATGATCAATTGCATGTTTGAATAAATATAAAAACTGTATCTGTAGTTTTCATTGTAAACATTGTATATATCATTATTTTATAATAAAGATCAGATGTGATGCATCTAATGTTTTTCCTTGCAGAATGTATTCATGACCTTAAAGCCTTTTGTTTTGAAAGCTAGATTATTTTCATCAGTTTCTTCTGTTCTATTATTCCTCTATGTTGGCAACAAATGATTCAATGTGTATTCCATATTTGTTGTTATGCAGCTTGTATTAACATCAAAGCTTCCAAGCATAGTCAAAATGTCCATCACTGCATTTCTCCACCGATACAGAGCAGCAATGATGTGGAACAATCTGTCACCATATGCAGATGCCCAACATAGCTTTCTCCTTAAGGATGGATATCTGTGGGTGATACATGAAGTGATGTGATGCCAAGGTGGACCTGAATAGACAAAGCCACAGTTTGGCTCAGCAAGTGACAGCCGTGGGATCAACATTCGACAAAGTGAGACAGCTACAATGATGGCAACGGCATCCAACAGTTGCAGCTGAATCACAGTTGAATCACACGTTACCCAAACTGGCAAGCTAAACTGTTGAGGAGTGGGGAAAGCTGACAAACATGAGAATGATAGATCCAAAGGTGTAAAGTCAATAAGGAGCTCACGGTTGCCTTTATGCGTTTCATATACATTTGGATCATTCTCTCCTGACCTGACCTTGTCATAAAGGTTCCCAGAATTCCTCTTGTCGTCCTCGTCGCTGCTGTCTTCAGCGGGGGGTTTCTCTCTCTTCGTGTCGTCTCCCATGTAATGCTCAAAGACGCTGGAGAAAGCCACGGCAGACAGCATGCACACCACCGGAGTCAGTGTCAGCATCAGGCGCACCATCACACCGGCAAAGTACACCGCGCTGATGGCATACAGGGCCACTGCAAGGGGACAGGAATAGAAGGTGGTGGGTGGGAGAGAGAGAGGGAGCACAACATATAGAAAGGTCAGTCAAGGAGAAAGACGGTGTGAAAGTAAAGGACAGAGGGAATTGGGCCGAGTGTGTGAGACGGAAATAAGGACATGAAAAAGAGAAAATGAGTTGTAATGCAGCATAATCAGCAGCTCTGCAGAGTTGAAACCCTAAACGGAGAGGGCGCTGGCTGCTTTCCGTCCTTGAAGAGTGAACACCCGGCTCAACAGGTGCATGGCTAATCAATAGCTGTAATTGGCTGATTAAGTCTGAGGGAGAAACAGGTCGGGCTGCTGGAGGGCGGAATCTGAGCGCTTAAAGGTTTTCTGCCCTTGATCTTGGCTGTCTCTCTCTCTGTAAACAGAAACGTTTGTTTAAGATGATTGGGTTTTTTTTAAGTCCCCCTTGGTGCTTTTCTTTTGCTGGTTCCTAGCTCGACATGCCTCCCAACCCGGCTACGAATATAAACTGAACCAAAAATATAACTTCATGCAATTTTCAGCATGATAAATAAACGTGAGCAAATGAATCGATACATTTTAGCACGTGAATGGGCTACTGCGCAAGTAGGCAGTATGGTTTTTAACATTTTGTAGGCTACTTATAATTATGGCTTAAAACGTATTCAACAGATATGTTCATATTTGTATTCACACTATGTCTAAAAGACTCAAATCTATGATGAAACCCATCAAGTCACGGTCGATTTGTTGCCAGGAGTGCATTTTTTCTTAATCAACCAATCACAGCTTTTAAAATCTTCCTTGCTCAGAGTTGCTCTGAAAGGATCTTAGGCTAAGCGTGGACTCCTGGCTAGAAAATGTAAAGGTAAGTACTTTCAGTAAATGTGTCAACACGACCACGTGTGATGTACCATTTACAAATCAATCATGCATGTTAACCTAGCCTACTGTTTATTGAGCGGATAAATGACTCAATTATTTGCTCGTCTTTCCAATTCATGCTGAGGTGAAAATAAATGTCAGAGAATGTCCAAGCTCATAAACTGTAGAGCTTTTAATAAAGTGTTCCTACCAAACACTCGTTCATCGTTGATGTTCTTGATGCAGAACCAGAGGCCTGCTGGGAAGGTGCAGACCAGGATGTGGAGGTCGAAGAAGAAGGAGACCCAGGTGGTGGGCTGGTGCTCCGACACTGACGCTATGATGGGGATGTGGATCTTAGCATAGCTGGAAACAGAGGGGAGGGGAAGGGACAGACAGAATGTAATTCATGTTGGGTTGAGCCCATTGGGAGTGTTGAGACAAATGAAACAATAGATCCTTCTGATTAACTCCAGAGTTATGAGGAAAGAAGATAATGTACCTCCCTGCATGCTTATGATAAAAAATGGACACATTTAGAACTGAAAGAGTACTTTTTTTTCCCAAGCTGTGTGTTCCCTTTTTATTCATTACGGGCTTTTACACAGCAGTTTCTACACGTTTCAAATACTTCTCTAAAGTGCTTAGTGATTACAGCTGGGAAAGAGAAAACACACAACACATTAAGGAATTAGTATCAGCTTCCAGAGGGGGAAAACTATCCCATACTGCTCCAGTCAGCAAACAAAAGGGGGGGGGGGGGGGGGGGGGAGAGAATGGATTGGGTGTGCTGGAATATCAAACATGTTGCAGTGCATTTGGAAAACACAGGGTGCCTGGTGCTGTTTGGCAGGAAGACAATAGTTCAACACCGAGCCTGAGCTGCACAGTTTCCCCTCTGGGACGGTGTAGGTGGGGTTTATAGTCGGATTTGAAAACACACACTTGATTGAACATGTTTTCCATCGACGGTGGGAGTGTGAAGGTCAGCAGATCTTACCCGGTGTCCCAGAGAGAGTAGAAACGACCACTCCACGGAGCAATGTGTCCTGAGGAAAGAAAGGATTTGTTTATTCATTCATTCGAGCCTCTGAATATAGCGCCTGCTGTTAGGGGGGCAGGAAGATGAATAAGGTGTAGACCAGAATAAAGACCGAATGAAAGGACCAATCATTTTAAACAACATACAAATACTCTCATTAGAATGTCCTTTGCTACAACCAAACGCAATTATTTATAAAGCAAACTCTACCCAACTGTGCAGCTTTGAATAAATAAAAATGGAAAACACTATCTGACCCAAAGGCCTAGAAAATGTATACGAGTTGCAAAGTTTGCCTGAGGATAAAACAATGGATGTCTACGATACAGTTACTATTCACTGTGTGAAACCAAACTGAACTACTGTATATTGTGGGAATGCGCAGCTTGAACTTGGGTTTGCGATCTTACTAATTTCTCTTATAATAACAAAATAATCAACAATAAAAGGTAAAGTGAGAGAGGAAACACCCTTACTTTTTATTTATTTAAAAGTTGAAATGCACCCCTGCAACACAATGCAGTAAAAATGTGGTCTTTCAATCTGTTATTTATGTGCAGATGCAAGAAGATACACATGTACGAGTGCAAGGCAGCACGATTTACATCCTGTCGTCGCTTATACACTAATCTGATTGAAATTACCAGAGAGCAACGGCTCTGTATTAAACCAACCTTTTCTGCCAAGAGAACTCTGATACAGAACATGTCAATGCTTTAAATGTATTCTATTGATGGTACTTAACTACTGAAATTGACTTGTTTATAAATGTAACTGAAACCATTTAAGCTGAAAATTAGATCGCACAGGGCATTTGATGTGCTCATTCAAATGTCTTATTTTGGTAAGGCTTTGATGTGGAATACATTTCAGCTCTGAACTGTTGCCTAGGGGCTCTCACACACACACTCACATGTGTGCACAGACACTAACATAAACAAAAGCCTGAGCCCCATATTACACATTTTGTGGCAGGTTTGCACCAGCATGTAGCTGTATCCTGTCCTTTGGAGAGATCCTTTCTTAAGCATTTATGATGAAATAAGCACCACTACCATCAGAAAAAAACTCTTTAAATAAGATGTCAGAACCGAAGCAGGCATGAAATAGTAATAAAACTGAAATGGGAAATATTTTGAGAGGTTATTGAAAGGATGACACTGATTTAAGCAATCAATACTTGGCTTTGAGTTCAATATACTGAGGAAACCCACTAGGCTACTGAGTTGCAGAGATTTTTAAGAGATGAAAAAGTCTAATAGACCAGAGAATCACATGCGCAGCTTCACTAGGAAACTGGCATATCCCCAAACAGTCACTGACTCCCACTGCTCAATTCAGATGGCTGACACATCACAGCGGTTACCAGACGTCCAGGATCTCTCACGAGACTTCTGCGTACGCATGAGTGGCCAATGAGCTCTAAAGCAGGCAGGCGGAATATCTGAGGACGCCAAATATAACCATAGATGTAATGTGACACCATCGTTTTGCACAAAAGGCCTGGCTTTCACATCATCTGGAGTGACAGAATGTCAAATTGCTGTTTATGGCTAGTAAATAATCTGCTGTCTTAATTAAGGTGAGAAAACCAATTTCTCATGTTGGGTTAAAAAAAAGCCACACGCTTTATTTAGGCTCATTACAGACTGCAGAAAACGTGTGCATACACAGCCTAAGGGGATACGAGAGCGCTCCATTTCCTTCACATATTAGCTTTCCTGGGACCAGTCTGAGGTAATGAACCACTACTGTAGATAGGGAGAGCAAATCTAGTGTTTAAAGAACCAAAAGCTGGTATACCATGTCAACTTGAATCTGAACACTTCAGCAGGAGACTAATAGAATCAATAAATAGCAAGGAGGCAACATTTGAAAGGTCTGTAACCTTGTGGCCACAAACGCAGGCCGAACTGAAAATAATGGAGAAAACATTGACTGAGGGCAAAGTTCAACTGGCTTGCTGTGCGCATCGGGGTTCAACCAGGCCAGTGAAAAACAACATTCAACTCCAGAAAAAGGCCCTCGAAAGAGCACTATCTTCCACTACTGCTCCACAGTCCTACAACTTGTAAGGCTGCAGCATCCCTATCTGCTTCTATTTGCTTATCATGTGCCTTCCGGGTTTCATTTTCTGATGAACCAAACACTGATTAGCGGCCCACTGGGGAGGCCTGCAGGTCAGACCAATGGGGAATAGTGTATAAACATACTGTAACTTCTGGCTAAATAAGGAAAACACAATTTGAAATGGCTGATATCCCAGATCTGGATCAGCATCATTAAATCTAGTCTTCTGATCCTTGCACAAAATGCTATTGGTCCATACAATCCCAGCCAAATCAAAGCTAACTGCTTACATCTATAAGAATAAAAAGACAGGGCTCAAAACAAAACCACTATTTGTTTAGCCAATGAAACTATCATTAAAAAGAGATATTATATCACGATGAGCTATCTTCGCAATAATATTTAGCAGGAAATAAAGCCAGGGAGTGAGAGACACATTCATTTGTTGTAGCTTGACGTATCATGAAAGATGATCTGCTCATCGCCATTTTTGTTTAATTTCCTCGTGTTGACATTGACATAAACGTTCTGGCTACATTTGGGAGACTCAAATGTTTTATTCTCTGGACTGGGCAGGCCGGTTACATGGAAATATTCACTGAAAGCACACAGCCAGGTAAACTATAAAGACATTATAGTTAATGAAAAACATTCTGTGGTTCAGCATTAATTAATAAAGGATTGATTTGTTCATTTTGTATTCTCTAACCTTGATGGATTGGCTGCTTTGTTTATTGGTTGCAACCATTATTAATTGTTTCCAAAGAGGGCTCCAACTAATAATTATCTCTTTTATACATGAATCTATTGACTTCATTTGAATTAAAATTGGACAAGAATGTTTCTTTCATTTGTCTGTTTTGTCAGACTAACCTGAAAACAATGTATGACACAAAACAGAAGAAAGCAGCAAACACTCAAGTTGCTAGGCGGACATACAGACCTGTGTAAGTGAGATAGATGACTGTGAGGAAGACCACGCCGGCGGCAAGAGACACTCCGAGGAGGAAGAGCGTCTGGAACTCCTGTCGGGTCAGCCTGTCTTTCAGGTACTGCAGAAAGGCATAGGCTTGGAGAAGTGCAAACACACCTGAGAAGAAGACACACACAGAAACAAAAGAATGAGCAAACATACAAGAAGAAGCTCAATCTTTATTTATTTATATAGCACATTATATGTTATATTATATTATACATTATATCCCCAGGGAGCAGGTTTACGTGGATAAGAAGTGCTGCTGTCAGTTTGGCAGAATCCTCTACAAAGCAGTTTGGAAAAGCCCCTTTGGCAGTTCATGCAGATGTGAAAGGCAAATACTGCGGGACAACATATTTCGAATGCATGAGACAGATTGTGTGAATAAGCTCTTCTCTTTCCCTCGCCTTGCTTTCTTTTCAGCTGCCCCTTTGGTTACACTTTGTTCCTTTGCTCTGACACTTTCTCAGAGCCAATTCCTCCAGAACATTTCTCTGCTTGTCTGGTGAATTCGATATAAAACATTTAAAAGAGTTCTTTCGTCACCCTCCCATTCTATGACAAAACATCATGAAATCGCCTCACTCAACACCACACACAGGAGGTCTCACCCATTTCTAAGGTTAAAGTGCTGCCTGTCTCCTGGAGAGCCGGGTGGTGCTAACACTTTTGTCAGTCTCTGCACACCCCCCCCCCCCCGCCTGTCTCAGGGAGTAACATTCTCAACGCTATCGACAGGTCCACGGCTCTGTCACTCTCTTCCTGTCTCCCACTGTGCTCCCTGGATGCTACCACCAGATGTTCAGAGCAGCTGCTACCCAAATGACATAAAAAAACACTCAAAGAGAGCAGGGAGCCGAAAACTGAGAGGCAGAGGAGATTTTTGATGGTGCATTTTTTAAGTGCCTCTCATAATGCGGTGTGTGTTGTACAAACACCAGAAAACAGGGACACTTCATCGTCAGCCTGCTGCAGTGTTAAGAGAATTCTCCAAAAAGGTGCTGCTCGGCGTCCTAAAGCTGCCAACGGCAGTCCTCTCACAATCTGGATGTAAATAAACACACAAATCATGCACATACAAACGCACCCACTCGTGCCGCCAGGCAGCAGATGGGCCCACTGTTGAGTGGCGAAACTGAACAAGCTTTAATAAACTACCCACAAGCCAAAAATGAAAAGTACTAAAAGTGGGTGGCTTGTGAAGCGGCTTACTTATTTCTATTTTGTAAATATATTCCGAGGAGGTCTTGTGTTTGTTCTCCACAGAGAGCATGACTAACACTGTCAGCACTAGGGGATTCAAAGCCTCTGCCGCAGCCAAACAATCTTAAAGTGTGTGCATCCATGGTAGTGTGAGGTGCTTTAGATAACAAGCTAGTGGCTTATGTAACGTCACACCTTTAATACGCGAGTTACAGCAGTCAGCCATAACCCCCTAATTTCCACCGGGTCCATCTGCGTCGCGTTACGGCCGCTCCGTTCGCAAAGATCGCGGCCACTCTAGTCAATGGGTGCTATTCCACCACACGCGGCTCAGAAGCGTCCCAGGAGCGTCTCGGCGCAGGGCAACTCTAAAATTATGATGAATCCTATTTTTGACGCGACGCAGCCGTAAGGTAATGTCGGGCAGGCAGGAAGTGGAACGCTCAGAGCATATATAGCATATATATAGCATATATATATATGAATGCTGTCAAAATTATCACGTTAACAGCGGTAATTATTTTTTTTTTATTAATTGCGTTAAAATATTTAACGCATGCGCAGAATGGCCCGCCCCATACATCCCACCAGTGGCAGCGCCAGGGTATGGCTGGGGTAGGCTACAGCCATACCAAGAAATGGCTTATCCCCACCATGAAAAATGATGTTAAAGTAAGCAAAATAAAGTCCGCCAACTCGCGGAGTAAATTGCACAGACAGCAGTTAGTAAGATTGATTTCAGCAGCCACTTGTCTGGAAATACCGAAGACTAGAAACGGTTTTGAAAACTTTTGTCACGTAGTGATCGTCTTCTCAATAGAACATCTTTGATAATGTCTTCTGGCTAATCAGAATCAAGATAACGGCGTGGTGTTGTTGCAGGAAGTCCCGACGGAGAATACTTTTGCTGTGTTGATAGAAATCAACACGTAATGAAATAAGACCCCACGGTTTGATGATTGATAGGTGTGTGGGCTGTCTTTCATTTTGACACACAGAACAATGTTATAATAAACACACATACATACGTATGTTAAATGGATATATCCGCCTTCTTTCATTAATCTTTCCATTCCCACAACAATATACATAAAGAAATGGCATATTTTGGACATAGTTCGAATGGTGATTAATCATGATTAATTAATCTTTAAGCTGTGATTAATCTGATTAAAAATTGTAATCGTTTGACAGCCCTAATATATATATATATACACACAAACTAATTTTGCAAACCCTATCCCTCCGTAGTCTTTCAATTAGGAGTAAGAAATGCCAGCGTTCTCCTCCGGTTTACAGGCACTGTGTAAATTATATATATAGAATAATGATGATGATAAATGCATTTTTTTACCACTAAAATACAGCAACACATCTTTGATTAATGTCGTTTATAACTGGAATATTATTATTATTATTAACTTTGTCTGTACAAAGTAGCCTGTCCAGGAAATATGCCCAAATCAAAAAAGCTGCGAGCCGGCAGGCAAGACGCTCCGCTTCTGAAACGCGCCCGGTGGGTTATGACGCTAGAGGAGGTCGGACCAAAACCGCGGCGCAGACGGACCCGGTGGAAACTAGGGGTTAACCTCTCTCTTGTGTTGCACCATACATCAGGAGAGTTGGAAGAAGTGAACATGAATACAATCTCTGTATTGTGACTATGTGTCCTTGGATAAAGAATTCAGTCAGTTCAGAAACGTATGTAACTTGGAATAGGATTGTTCCATATAATGTCAAAACATGTTTGATGTTATTCAAGGTAAGCATTGTAACAAATATCTTTTAGAAAATAAAAATATGCCATCCAACCTGAATGAATAGATTGTGTTTGCCAGGCTTGGGCAGCAAATCAAGTTGTAAACACCAACATATTATCTAATAAAGTTAGTATGGTAAACTGTTTTTCTGAAAATGTAACTGACTGGAGCGATTTTAGCATTTAGTGAGATCAAATAAATACTCTCCAACTCCTGAGGAAAATATTTGTAAATGTAATCATACACTAGATCGTAGGATACAGGGGGACGAGGACGAAAATAATAGTAAAGTTGATGGCTGCTATGTGTCTTACTTGTGAGAAGCTCTGACATTTGGTGATAAAGGTATTATTGAGTCATAACTTGGAAAAAATAAGGCAGTGATATTTTCCAAGAAACGCTGACTTCATCAGTGCACTCTGAACGACACTCATCTTCAAACTTTCCAGAAGTGAACTTCTTCATCGAAGAAGAAACGCCGGATCAGCTACTCTGGAAGGAGATAGAGTGAGACTTACCGGCAGCAGCCATGTGCTCGCTGGTCCTGATTGGCTGGAAGCCCACAAAGGGGATCTGCATCGACAGTACAAGACCCACAATGTAGAAAGTGCTGTAAGCTGTAAACAGAGAAGAGACAAAATGAGAAATAAAGCAATCAAAATAACGTATTGCACTATAAACCTTCCATTATGTTCCACTACTGCAGTTTGGATGCTTCTAAGGGAAATCAACCTCAACAGAAGTATTTAAAGTCTATTGATTTCCGCGGCCGTACTCTTGAGTGAGTAAATACAAAATACCTGATCTCATGTCATTTACTGTGAAAACGGGAGCTGGCTCTGTGCGGTGTGACGACGGTGCTGAGAACAGTGCGACTCCCACCTTTGTAGCTGGGGGGGAACCGATTCGCAGACGCACCATCTTAATTAAGATTTCATACTCTTCCTGAAGAGTGTGCCTGGTTTTTGAAGAAGTTGTGGTCGCCCTCAGCTAACTCTTACTCACACATCTGCTATTGACTCAAGACAGGGAGAGATGAAATGTGAGGGAACATAGACCGCGAGGCATTTTATTAAACCGGGACTTTCTTTCTTTTTTTCATGTTCCCTCTTAGTGAGATAGACACCTGACTCTAAAGAGGGAAGCTGCAATATGTAAAGAGGAGAGAAGGTGAGCAATGTGATAAGGACCTAATGTCTTTTCCGTCACCTCGTGTCGACATATTTCTCTATCTCTCATTAGCTACCAAAAGGTGCATGAAGTTGCAGGATGATATTTCTGCGGCAGACATCTTTGAGGGACAAGAAGGGATATTTTCCACTTTATATAACAGCGCCGCATCGCCAAGTACAATGTCATGGCTGAATAATACTTTGGAGATAGAGCAGAGGTCAAAACCATCTCACTGTGGAGAGACCGTCATTTATTTTCAAAACTCTTAAGGACCACGATTTGCAGTTACATACAACATACAGATACAACATATAATCATGTGAAAAATATACTTTACACCGTGGTTTTTTTCTTGATCACAACAGAAGTGCCTGTCGCGAGCTCGTATTCAAGCTGAGGACGAATGTGTGGTGATTCTCTGAGCCAACACATAATGTGCCAAGGCTGGTCGGTGTGTGCTGTGACACTGGGATGTTCGCTGGAATAATAAGCCTACCCTCTTCACCAGCGTTCTGCCTCTCGTATTTGCACCCATAAAAACGAATAGATCAGGTAGCAGGTGGCTGCGTTTACTGTTAAGTGGTGTGTGGGTGTGTGGATGGCGTCTGCACTGCAGATGATGGAACGCTTACGGTTGTGAAAGATGAGCACAAGCATTTGAGCTCGTTTCAGGGTCAAATGCTTCGGCAACGATGCTGGGAAACGCAACTGAAGGAGTAGTGGTTTTTGTTCTGTTTATTGCATACAATTCTATTCTAATGGAAGAGGATCTGAAAAGAATGTCAGTTTCAATTTCAACAACAGTTTGTGGGGGTGCTTTAAACATCAAGTACTTCAAGTTAATGTGTGTGCGTAGCTTACCGATGTAGACTCTTTTGCTGTAGCGTTGCATCAGCATCAGCACAAACACGTGCAGAGGAATCAGGTTGATAATGAACACATAACCTCCCCATGCGGACACCTGGAACACACATTCAAATAGTAATGTCAGTCAGACTGCTGAATTTCATATGATCAAACATTCATCATTTATTTATTTCAAACAAGGTCACCAAGCTGAGTTGAGGCTTTCGTGTTATTCGGTTACTTATCACAGGGTCTATGCAGGAATCCTGAAGTCAAATGTTAGACCTTTTAAGACCCTTTCCATAAATGTTAGGACCTCATCGCCACTTCGAGTTTTAACCGGTTACCTTGGCGACACACTTTACCTCACATTCACTATATACAGTATTGATTGTCCTTCCTCCTTATCTTCCAACCATTTGGACGCAAACTTGCATTTCCCCATAACGATGTTGTTTAACAACCGGCGTAAACGTACCTTCGCGCGCTATCAAGCAGTGAGCGTGCCATGTCCTGTTCAGGTGACGTCACATCCAACGTGATGCCATAAATAAACTACACAGAATCACACTACACACCTACGCAATGATTACATTCAGGCAGACTTTAGAATACAACCTCTTTGGACAATTTATATACTTATTGAAAACAAGCTACAAAATGTAATACCTTGGAAAATGCCGTTTAATACTTTTTAATAGCCTTCATTTTCGCTAAATGGATTTATCAACTTTTAATACTTTTTAAGACCCCGCGGACCCCCTGCAAACCTCAAAACTGAAAGCAGACCTGAAGATAAACGTTTATCACAGAGCTGCCACAATATGTTGAAATTGTTTGGGAAGGAAACCAGAAAGTCTTTGTAACGTGTATTTGTTCCGTGCAGCTGTGGCCGAGGATCCTACACTTAACAGAAGGTTGGTACATGTCGAAGTGTCCTTGAGCAAGATACTGAACCTCAGTGGGTGTGTGTGTGTCAATGTTCATCACTCCTGATAAGCGGGTGGCACCTTATACTGTGCAAGTGTGTGAATGGGTGAGGACTGGCTTATGTTATGAATCACTTGTATGTGTCTGCTAGGATAAGAGAAGCTCAATTCAAAAATTCTAATGAATTCCATTCTCAAACATCATTCTAATCAAATAGAGAGTAAGTACGGATATAAACACAAGTGACCCCTGCAAAAAAAGAAAAGAATGAAAAGGCCTTGAATAGCATTATCCCAGATCAGCCATTGTACTGCTTCTGCTCACATGAATTAAAACCTGACATATAAAGAATCTATAAAAATGCAATCGTACTTTTCATGCTGGATGGACCGATATAGGCTCGGCTAAAATTATACCTAAACTGTTTTTGAGCAACGCTAAATATCACAACGCTGGGTTTCGGGACAGTTAAAGAGCTCTACAAAAAACATCAGACAAGTTTTCAAGTACCAGCAAAAAGGCAAATGTTAAGTGTGAGAGCACTAGACAGGCAGAGAGGAGAGCTTAGAAAAGGGGTGTTGAGATAGAGAAAGAAAGACAAAGGGAAAAGACAGTTGTAAAGCATTAGAAAGTGCAACCGAGAAAGGGGGAGAGACAGCATTAGACAGGAAAAGGGATTGCGTGAGAGCAACGTTTGTTTTGAACAGCTTGTCAGAAAGAGCCACATTGCACCTGCTCAGTACGATGAGGAGCATTCATAACACTCCTGCAGTCTAAATAAGTTCCAAGCTGAACGATTAGAAGCAATTCTATTTTGGCAGTGGTTAGCGTCTGTTCTCTCAGATGGTGACAGCCAATTAGTGACATGGGGCAGTATCTCCAATGAAAACCAGAAATGACTTGAACTACAGACTCACAGACTGATCCAGTCTTTGGAGCTGACTACAAATAGAAAAGTGGAAACGCAGTGTGCAGCGCCACTGTGGATGCAAAACCATAACACTTTTCAATTTCTAGTGAGTATGTAATGATGAGGAAAGAGGAAACTGCAATTCAACCCCCTCTTCCTCTGCATTTGATCAAAACTGGCTGCAGGCACAAAGACAAGTTGGACGCGTCTCCATGTTACAAAAACCATGCCAACCGAATGTTTTAAAAATATTGATCCCTCTGAGTTAGACTCTCTGGCGTCATTAAGGGGCATTATTGACTTAGTCAACATTACATGTAAGGCTTGTTTTCCCTTGGGGTATAACTGGGTTTAGAGGTTTAATGCCATGGTGGAGAAATGGAAGATAGTGATCGAAAATATTCCCATGGTTACTATTTCCAAGGGTTTAGGAAAAAATAAAACTGGGCTTGTCATGGGTTTTAAAATAGCTCACTTACAAAAATTGTATTATAGTGGTCAAAATATGGCTTTAGTTGAGAAAATGTATCAATTTCTTTTTGTGATTATTGTATTTAGCAGCAGCTTGAACATATAGCACAGTGGTGCTATAACTTAAGATTAACATAGTAGAATGTTCACATTAATATTGCATACATGTTCATATTTATGTTACCCTTCTCAATTCAGCATGTTAACATGCAATGTACACGTTTTTAAAGTCAGATATCAATATGTACCGTGATATGACAACGGTATCTTTGATTCAGGAAACTCTACAATGCAACCTGAGAGCAGATTTACCTCCAGTTTTGGGATCATGCCAGTACAATCAACCAAAAGAAAAACCTGCCATCTGGACATATTACAAGACTACAGAGGTGAATGCTCAAGACAGAAAAGCAAGGCTGTGTGTGAGTGTGCAAGAACAAGCACTATTTCAAATGATGGCTCAAACTGCCAGGCCTTTGCCCGAGCCACAGGCCATCAGCTGAGGGCAGAATTTAGAAAATGTTTCGGGCCGTTATCACTCTGTATTTCAAACCGGGCTTATCTGATGACCGCAAGGCCACTCTGAAGACGATATAGAGAACACAGCATGCAACAGGAAGAAGGGTTTTTACTCTGCTCGTGTGTGTGTGTGTGTGTGTGTGTGCAAGTGTTTGTAGCCTCATGCGATTTATTCTTGTGCGCTTATTTACTAACACCACCCTCTACAACACCAACAGTGACTCTCTGGATCATTAGAAACACTTTAAGATGACATTGAGAAGAAAAGACCCTTAATGATACAGGATGAACAAAAAGGTTAATACACAAATGGCTCAGTGAATCTGTGTGTATGTATTCTTACATACGAGTCAGGTAGTGATAGCTTCTTGGGAATAGGCCAGTTTCCTGCTCACAATGGAACTCTAATCCCAACTGATTTTCCGATTTCAAATCATTTGCACTCCGATTGTCAGGAGGGGTTAATTGGGGATAAATCTGTCAAAAACGTAGCACCTTAAAGTCAACAGCCATGCTAGGAGATCTTTGTCGCTGTACTTTCAGCTAAGCACTACAAAGTAAAAGAAGTATTTTACATTTTTAAACAAAGGGACATATTTTTAATCACCAGAGGAGTCTTCTGTTCTGGGCATTTAATCAATACTTCATTAAGCAAAGGAGCTTTTGGTGTTACAGGTTGTTCTGCTCGAGGGGACTTTGAAGGCTTTAGAGAGGAAAGTAAGCCAAAGCTTTGGGAATGAGTGCAATGCATCTGCTTTTGCTCTGTCCTCTGTTTACCCCTCACTCCACCCTCACCCCTGGAGGGATGAATGGAGGATGCTGTGCAGCTGCCCGAATGGTTCCTGTGGCTTCTGTCCATCAGTGAGGTCCTACTGTGCTGGAACCCTGTCTTAATCCTGTCCCCCTCTGTCCTGTCCCTGCTGATAGTGCTAATATCCAGGCAGGGGGATCTGTCCCTCTCTTGCCCCTTTCACACCAGCGCTTTTTCAGCTCCGGCTCGGAGCTGGAGCCTGAAAAGCGCCGGTTTTTCCTGTTCACACCGCAGCGGCGCCGGCTCTTAGCTCCGGAATCGGGGTCACTTCCAGCTCCAAACATTTTTCGGTCTAGAGGCAAGAGGTGGCGTCGCTTACGTCTCTCTTACGTCGAGGCGTGCAGGAAACTAAACCCTCCTCCCCTGAACATGGGTCGACTGTCATGCCTGCCTACAAGCAGTAGTGCTTATAAACACACTTTATAAAGTCAGGCAACACTAACCAGGCTTCGTGTGATTCTGTTTATTTGTACCTTACTTTGACCATCCGTTCACTGTTATTGATCATTGTGGAGAGAGGGAGACGTGTTGTTTTTGTATTATAGCAGCTATCGGATGAATTCAATACATGGGC